>NC_140005.1:7676167-8089139 GCF_964263955.1 Coregonus lavaretus
CACAAAGCATACCGCACACTGTCCACGAAGCATACCACACACTGTCCACGAAGCATACCGCACACTGTCCACGAAGCATACCACACACTGTCCACGAAGCATACCACACACTGTCCACGAAGCATACCGCACACTGTCCACAAAGCATACCGCACACTGTCCACGAAGCATACCACACACTGTCCACGAAGCATACCGCACACTGTCCACGAAGCATACCGCACACTGTCCACAAAGCATACCGCACACTGTCCACGAAGCATACCACACACTGTCCACAAAGCATACCACACACTGTCCACAAAGCATACCGCACACTGTCCACAAAGCATACCGCACACTGTCCACGAAGCATACCACACACTGTCCACGAAGCATACCACACACTGTCCACGAAGCATACCACACACTGTCCACGAAGCATACCACACACTGTCCACAAAGCATACCGCACACTGTCCACGAAGCATACCGCACACTGTCCACAAAGCATACCGCACACTGTCCACGAAGCATACCGCACACTGTCCACGAAGCATACCACACACTGTCCACGAAGCATACCACACACTGTCCACAAAGCATACCACACACTGTCCACAAAGCATACCGCACACTGTCCACGAAGCATACCACACACTGTCCACGAAGCATACCACACACTGTCCACGAAGCATACCACACACTGTCCACAAAGCATACCACACACTGTCCACAAAGCATACCGCACACTGTCCACAAAGCATACCGCACACTGTCCACGAAGCATACCGCACACTGTCCACGAAGCATACCACACACTGTCCACAAAGCATACCGCACACTGTCCACGAAGCATACCGCACACTGTCCACGAAGCATACCGCACACTGTCCACGAAGCATACCGCACACTGTCCACAAAGCATACCACACACTGTCCACAAAGCATACCGCACACTGTCCACAAAGCATACCGCACACTGTCCACGAAACATACCACACACTGTCCACAAAGCATACCACACACTGTCCACGAAGCATACCGCACACTGTCCACGAAGCAGTTCTTCACACTTATAGTGTTTCATCAGCTGTTGTACAATATGATACAAAACACAGGAAAAACTGAATTTGGACTGCACAGGCCTTTAATAAGAGTTGTGCATTGTGAAACAGCACAGCACAGTTGAAAATGATATGGCAAATAGAAACTGGATGGTGTTCAGAGATAGATGGGAGTGGTTGAGGGGAGCTGAAGGGTGGGACTAAAGATAACAAAAAACAAGAAAACGAATATAAAATATACTGTTCCCGTAAAATGTATCTAGTATGTATAAGCTGGTAGTACAATACAGTATTGTTGTCCATTAGTTTACTCCAATTAGGGGAGGGATGGTAGGGTTAGGGGAAAATAATAAAGAAAGAATATATGTTTATAATAATAATAATATGCCATTTAGCAGACGCTTTTATCCAAAGCGACTTACAGTCGTGTGTGCATACATTTTTGTGTATGGGTGGTCCCGGGGATCGAACCCACTACCTTGGCGTTACAAGCGCCGTGCTCTACCAGCTGAGCTACAGAGGACCACCTGTTTACCCAAATATATATGGGGGATTGAAAATGATGCAGATAATTACATTGATAGAAGCCACAATCTTTCTGCAATATTAAAGCTGATCTACCACCTAAAAGATCATTTTCAAATTAAAATATTAAAAAAAAAGTGCATGTATGAATTCTCCAAAATCCTCCAAGACATGCATGCAAACACCCATTATCTAAATATAGCATGTTTTTCTGATGGTGTCTTCCAGGATAGCAGCTGTTGCTTACAGCTAGGATAAAACGACCCACCCCAGCAGATGTAACCTTGTCTAGACACCTGGCCATTAAAGATGTATTTCTCACTTATCAGTTCAGCTGGTTGAAATGTGAAATATCTGGTGCCGTATCAATTCCTCATCATCCCAATGTCTTTAACACTAAACCCATGTCTTTCTAGAGCCATACTTCTGTACGACTTTCCATGGCACTTATTAAAGTTCAAAACAAGTGAGGAAAACTAAGGATAAAAATAAAGAACATTTAAAAAAGTGAAGAAAAGAGAAGAAAAGAGAAGAAAAGAGAAGAAAAGAAAAGAGAAAAAAATAGAAAAAATAGAAGAAAATAGAAAAAAAGAGAAGAAAAGAGACCAGGTTCTTCCTCGTTTATATCTTTGTTTTGATGAGGTGATCCATCACTGGGATATAGGTAGCATGAAATCAAATAATGAATTACTACTGGTAGAATTGTTCAATTATAGTGAAGTACCGTACAATGCACTGTTTTTATTAGAATACTATTTTGAAAGTCTCAAACTCATTGCATCTCCGTTGTAATAGTTGCATGCGTACCCTCGGGTGGTTAGTTTCAACAACACATGGAATATAGCACAAAACACTGTGGTAACTGTGCCAGTTGAATTTCAAGCACTTAGGTTATTTGACAAACTAAAGTTGGCTAAGCTGTGTCCATTGAATAGTCCAACATCAAATAACACCTACTACAGTGGTGTCCATAATTATTGGTACCTTTTGATAAAGATGAGCAAAAATTAGTCTTTATCAAGGGTGCCAATAATTATGGACCCCACTTTATGTGCCACACAAAAACAGTCCCCTCAATAGAGTCATTGATTATGGCACTGTAACTTTGTTTTCATGACCACATCCTAGACGTCACATGGTATCTGTGATCAATGTCTCTGCCCCAACAAGCAAGTGACCTGGAAAGCATGCTGGGCTCTGCTGTTAAACCAATATACGTAGCTGTACATGTTAATTACAAATACCGTTCACAGAGTGTATGCACTTGCTGAGCGCTCTAATGCCTTTTGTAAAGGGGAATAGATTATATTTAGAATGTCAGTGGGTCTATAATGAAAGTAGGTCCCCACATCCAAATGACTATGGGTGCTAACCAGCAGGGGGGTTGAAACTCAGTTGTCAGTGATAGGCAGAGAGCATGATGGGAAGCCCACACATCTAGGACGATCTGTGATGTAGACGCTGTGGGACGGAAACCCATTTTAAATCTGTCCCACCCAGCTCGCCATGGTTCAGTTGCCTGTGCGAGTGATTTCTGACGGTGCAGCTCCAAGCTCCAGGCCCCAAATGCAGAACGGATCGGCAAAGGGATCAGCGAGTGGATCGGCGAAGACGTGTCGCGGGACAATGGCCAACTGGACTACCGGTGCCCCGCAGCGGCAGAACCATCCCCGGCCCCAGACGGCCAGGACAACCTCCCTCACCCGGCAGGAGTGCAGTTCCTGCTCCTCCATCGCCTCCTGTCCCGTCTTCTCCGGAAGGCATAGTGACCAAGAGGAGGACCCACCTCCACGCTGCCCCTCCAGCCTCTCCTCCCCCAGCCTCCAGGGCTCCAATTCCAGTCTGCACTCGTCAATCTCCAACTCCAGCCTCCACAAATTCGTCTCCAACTCCAGCCTCCACTCCTCTGGCCAAAGTCCCAATGGCTCTCTACGCAGTCTCTACTCATACGACCCCAGCCCCAAGGGCTCTCTACCCAGCCTCCAAGGCTCCTTACCCAGCCTGAAGGGATCCATCTCTGGGTTGAGGTGCTTTTTGGCGGGTCTGGATCGCTCCAGCCCAGGCCCGTGTAGCTCCAGCCTGGGTCCACGTAGCTCTAGCCCCAGCCCTAGCCCCAGTTTGCGCAGCTCCAGTCCCAGCTTGCGCAGCTCTAGCCCCAGTCTGCAGAGCACCTCTAGCTCCAGCGTGTGCAGCGGAAGCTCCAGCGAGGACGACAGCTGGGATACCAACAGCTGGAGCTCCGGGGCTACCTGCCTGCTGCGCACCTCCATCAAGCAGTACAGCGACGAGGTGTTCCGGGCCCGTGCCAGCTCCCCTGGTCCTGGTGGCAGGGCCGATAAGACTGCCGCCAGTGACACGTCTACAGAGAATGTCTACCAGACCCTGGGGAACTGCGAGGGTGATAGCGGAACGGATAGAGCCGAGAGCCAGGAGGGGCCGGAGCGAGTGTTGAAAGTAAAGTGTGATTCAACCGAAAGCCTGTCGTCATCCAGCAACCAGGGCCAGGGCAAGGTTGTGACCTTCTCAGCACAGCAGGAGCAGAAACTGGAGGAGCGGCTCAAGTTCTCCCAGTTCCTAGATGAGGTCACAAACAGGGTGCTGGTTCCAGGGAGTCCCTGGGAGTCCTTCAACCATGTTCGACAGAGAGAACTAGCCGCAGCTGCAGCCTCCTGGTCCAGCCCAATGTCTTCCTCTCTACAGCCCATTCAGGAACTACAAGAACCGAGGGTGGACTGTTCCCACTTGGAGCACCAGTGGAGCAAGTACAGCACGCCCAGCTGTAAGGTGCTGGACCACGGAGAAGGCCTGAGCAAAGTGGGCCAGGTGGAAAGCTGTTTCCACTCGGAGCTGGCATCTGTAGGGAGAACCTATCTGGAGACGGATATCGACATTGTTAGGAGACGGGATGAACTGGAGTTTAATGGCTCCCTGGAGAGAGGGAGGGAGAGAAGAAACGGCAGCCCTGAAACCCCTCGAGTGAGCTTCGAGGGACCGAGAAGCCCAAGTCCGTGTCCTGTCTTGTCCTGGCCCCAAGGCTTTTCCAAATACCCCAACAGGTCCACTAGACCTGTCAGTAACACGGTAAGTACTAGTTCCCTTTAAAAAATACATACATACACACATACATAATAGACACCCTCCAGATTACAACGTCTTCGTTACGACAATGAATTAAACATTTAATTTAAACGGGATTGCTTTATACACCAGATGCGAAGTCCTTATCAATGAGCTCCCTAGTGAGCAGAGCAAAACAGAGATTCGTTATTAAAAAAACTGGGGAGCAGAAAGGAGCAGATTAGAGAGATGCATAATGACTTGACTTTGTCATGCTCAAGGCTTTGAAATATAATTTGATCATAAGCAGCCTTGTTAAAAAAAAATACTGTAATTATACTTGACACACTCGGGCATACGCATTGTCAAGCCTCTATATTTGATCCATTGCTATTAAATGTGTCTGACAGATCATCTAGTTATGGTGCACTAAAACTACACTCGCAGGACAGAGACCTGAGCTTTTTTGTATTGGCGCGATATTGTTTTACAACAGATGCAGTATGTTTAACACGTTGCAGTTAAAGCCACAAAGTCAAACGTACACACTTTTTACACGCCTATGAATGGGATTCCTCTCCCATTTCAAACCTGAATTCACACTTAACCCAAGCATTTTTACAAACCTTTCTGGAATGTCAATGGAATACACTGCAGTTATACTATGTCTGTTCTAGATATCTGTTACCCATGTTAGCCAGACTCACAGACGTACTGGTGTTAGTCCTTCCCTTTGGTATATGTTGTAAAATATACATAGGCCTAATTCACAACCCTCTCACTCACTGTCCAGACTGAGAAGAAACCTGGCTTTTCACTATTGCGCCTGCCTGTGATGGTTGCCAGCATAAATCATTCACAATGCTCCCTATTTTGTCTGGGCTGGGCTCTACCATTGCAGCTTCTGTAATGTCTCTTTAACACTCCTAAGGGCACTATGGTATTATAGGCCACTGTATGCTGTTTCTGGGGTGGACTGGACCAGACACAAAGCCTAGAGTCAGAGGAGGGTCGTTTTCCGCAATGTGAATTCAACGTGTGCCAGCTCCCTAGCAACTCAGAGCAACTGTCTGTCAGTGTGTGGGGGAGGGGAGGGGGGAATCAAAGAGAGATGGTCTCTGCCAAGACGAATGAATGAATGGAGAAGATGGGATGCAAGAGAGATGGGAGTAGCACTGTGTGTGTGTGTGTGTGTGTGTGTGTGTGTGTGTGTGTGTGTGTGTGTGTGTGTGTGTGTTTCATCAAATTCAATTCAAGGTCCTTATGTCGACTCACAACCTTCCAAAAATGATGAACTGTTAAGTAATACTATCGTATCTTATCTTATATTATCTTATCGTTATTTGTTCAAAGGATTGATGCCATGCATGGCGGCAGATAGCCTAGCAGTTAACAGTGTTGGGCCAGTAACCGAAAGATTGCTGGTTCGAATCCCCGAGTCGACTAGGTGAAAAATCTGTCGATGTGCCCTTGAGCAAGGCACTTAACCCTAATTGCTCCTGTAAGTCACTCTGGATAAGAGTGTCTGCTAAATGACTAAAATGTCAAATGTAATGGCAGAGGTACCCTACAATATGGTATTCAAAGGCTATTTATCAGATCCAATACTCAGGACAGTGTGAGGCTTCGATGGGGAGGTGCTGGCATGGCTGCCTCTGCTTCCTTTTCCATTGACTGCTCCCAGGGATACCCATAGACTTGGCTTCCTGCCTGGGGACAGGAGGAGCCGGAGGAGAGGGAGGGGCAGAGGCGGGGGAGTAGGGGGGGATTACTGGTCTCTCATTCACTAGTGAGTCGTGACTCATCCTGCTGGATCACACACACACTGTTACTATGACAAACACACACACGCACGCGCACACACACACACAATGTTGCTATGACAAATACACACACGCACGCGCACACACACACACACTGTTGCTATGACAAACACACACACGCACGCGCGCGCACACACACACTGTTGCTATGACACATCACACACACGCACAGCATTGCCTCTCCCAGAGCAGTGTCAGATAACATATGCTGAAGTGTTTATAACCTGTTATGATACTTAATAACAAAATGACGATGTCTGTGAAGGAGTATATAATTTTTATATAATCTGAAGTGTCAATTTTAATTATAGTCGTAGTCATAAATATAATATAATAGTATTATCATCATATTAACAGTGAGAACCATCTGTTTTGTTATAATATTGTACAGTATGGAACAGGATCCAGAGGATCCAATGTTTGGTTCTGCACCACAAAACCCTTTTGTGTAACCCATGCTATGCATGTAGGGGAGACACAAGCATACAAGGAAAGTCAACAGATTCCATTATCTATTACTTGTGGTACTCCCTCCTTCTCTCTCTCTCTCTCTTGCTCTCTCTTGCTCTCGCTCTCTCTCGCTCTCTCTCTTGCCCTCTCTCTCTCTCTCTCTCTCTCTCTACCCATGGCCCTGGGGCACCTGGTCCCAGCACGCTGCATTTTTTTCTCTTACCGTAATTCTGACGTTTTCCTCTCTGTCTTAATGCTGATGTGGAAGTGAGGGGTATTTGTATACGGGCGTCTTTGAGAGACACTTACCACAAAAGCCTGCCTCGTTAAAGATACTAGACAGTGTCTCAGCTCAGTATCCATCTAATCTTTTCATTTCTTCCCCCTTTCCTCCGTCTCTTCCCCCACTAGGTGTCTGATGGGAAGATGTATGACATGAGGTAGGCCACTTTCACTTTTCCACTTTTCTCCCATGCTGAAACACCACAACCCCCTCCTCTCTCTCTCTCTCTCTCTCTCTCTCTCTCTCTCTCTCTCTCTCTCTCTCTCTCTCTCTCTCTCTCTCTCTCTCGCTCTCTCTCTCGCTCTCTCTCTCTCTCGCTCTTTTTCTCTTTCTCTTTCTTCCCCATCTCTCTCTCCCACTCATCTCTCTTCCCCCTGCTGCTTCATTCAGCTCTGATGTCTGTGTCCAGTCAGTATTGGCGGAGGGCTTATTTCACAGTGCATACCGCTACTGCTGCTAATGCTCCGAGCTCTGGATGCGCAGACACGTGAATGCTGTGATCTTTACCCGTTTGTAAATGAGTCGTAAAGCGTGTAAACGGTAAGCAGAGGAGATTGAGGGAAGCGTGCGTTCATGAGTGGGTGTGTGTGCGAGAGAAATCTGCCATACCATTTACACATAATGATTGGGAACGCTTTCCTGTGGGTCTTATTGTGTTCTCTGTGGTGTTTTGCCTTGTTGCTAATCTGACACTGTGTGAAAGAGCGCATTGACTGAGTGGTGAGATGATGTGGGGAAAATTGCCAGGCATTCTATGAGGCGGGAGCTCATAATTATATGTTTGTAGCATGTGTGCAATACAGGAAGTGGACTGGCATGTGTAATTTAAGTGTGCTGTGTGTCACTGAGAGATCTCACAGTTAGTTGGATAATGAATATGGATAATAGAGGTGGGTTAACAATTCAAGTCCATTCTTTTTCTCTTTGCGCATTGTGTTCATTTGTATCGTGAATGAGATTACACTGGGAATTATATACAGGCGATAGGCTAAGCATTTTATCTTTCATTTAGCGACACCTCTGTAGCTTTACAAAAATGGCACCAAGAGAGACCATGATGGAGGAATAAGTGTGACATGAAACAAAGTTGTTATTATCCTTGCCTGAATCATTCCTCTTTTTATGTCCAAACCCATGACGATAATACTTTGCGGAGCATGGGAGATTGGTTTAATATCTGATTTAGCAAAACGCTGAGTGAATTAGAACGCTTTTTCCAGATATCGCTCTCCATCGACTTTATAATGTTGTCGTCAGCATAATGTGACCATTACATCTTAGGAGTTAATTGCCTTCACCTCAAGACTTAACCTCGAGGTTGGGAAATGTATTGATTGAGATGATGCCCATTTGCCATTAGTAAATTAAAGGTGCAGTTACGACATCAATTTTTGGACTTATAAATGAATGATATATACCCAATGATTATTGAAGAATATCATTTATAAATGCCTCATGAGCTTAATTCAATTATCGTACCCCATCAGAAACCAAAATATAAGCTTGTTTGACTCCAATGTTTGTAAACAATGTAAATGTAAACAAAAACTCTATAGCTTCAAAACATGGTTAAAACTATAATTTTTACATCATGGATGGTCAATCCTTGCATCCATAGCTCTGTCTATGAATTGAAGAGTGGTTACAGAGTGGTTACATTTCTCCAGCCCCATCTCTTTACCAAAACAGTGTCAGGGTGTACGCTTTGTTGTTGTTTCTACTGCAGATTGCCCCTTTAAAACAAATAGCACCTTTGCCTTGACTGAGTCCAGAGGGATATTTGGAATCTCTGAAGTGTTTCACAAACAGCCTGAGGTGATGCATCTCATTTATCCACACAAAGAGGGAAACAGTGCCAACATTTTAAGTTGACTACCCTGTGCTGTTTCTAGTGCCATGACAGAGGTAGTTGGCACCAAGGTGCGGGTTCAAAACACCAGCGGTACTACAGCGGTGCATTCAGTGCGACTGAACTGTGTCAAAAGTTTAATTCAATGAAAACGGTACTGTACTGAACAACCAGTTGAATATTAGTGTGACGATGGTGGCGCAGAGAGCGATTGTGTACGGTGTGCTGCACGAGATTTGCAATTTCAAATGGTCACACACACATTGATCAGGCAACACCTCGCCAGTCGCCACGCCCAGCAAGCGGGAAGAAACGTACCTCGAACGCTGTAGAAGAACGGTGCGCACCGTTTTGGGGAAACTTGAACGCACCACAGCGCTACTATATAACTGCAGTGCTCCACTACCTAAATAGTGAAGGAGGAGATTAACAGTAGACCACATCCGTTAACTCTCCCTCTATATAACTCTCCCTCTGAGTGTGATGCATTCATCGTCGATACACACTCTAGACATTTTCAAACAACAACAATAACAACACTAGCGTTGTGTGAACAGCCCCTGAGTAGGTGAAGGCTTGTGTCCTACCACATTCTCTTCACTAGACGTATACATCAGCCACAGGACTGTAAACTGTAGTTCTATTCCCGAGACTAAGGCCTCACACCAACAGTTGCTCTGAGACCAAGTTAAGCCAGGCTTCTTTTATTCAGACTTTGAGATACATGCTTGTATATTCCTGTAGGTACAGTACACCGTTAGTCTTTCCACTTGAACAGTGTGAGGAGTAGCATCCAAAGCTTAAGCTAGGTGTTTGGTGTTTTCCCATGAGCCTAGTCTGGAGCAATGTACTGAATGGTACAACCTCCTCTCTCTCTCTCTCTCTCTCTCTCTCTCTCTCTCTTTCTATCTCTCTCTCTCTGTCTCTCTCTCTCTCTCTAACACTCTCACTCTCTCACTCTCTCTCCGTCTAACACCCTCTCTCTCTCTCTCTCTCTCTCTCTCACTTTCGCTCTCTCTCTCTCATTTTCGCTCTCTCTCTCTCGCTCGCTCTCTCTCACGCTCTCTGTCTAACACCCTTTCTCTCTCTTTCTCTCTCTCTCTCTCTCTCTCTCATTCTCACTTTCTCTCTCTATCGGTATATCGCCTCTATCTCTCTTTAACACTCTCACTCTCTCTCCGTCTAACACTAGCTCTCTCTCTCTCTAACAATCTCTCTCTCTCTCTCTCTCTCTCTCTCTCTCTCTCTCTCTCTCTCTCTCTCTCTCTCTCTCTCTCTTTCTCTCTCTCTCTAACAATCTCTCTCTCTCTCTCTCTCTCTCTCTCTCTCTCTCTCACTCTCTCTCTCTCTCTCTCTCCGTCTAACACACTCTCTCTCACTCTCTCTCCGTCTAACACACTCTCTCTCACTCTCTCTCCGTCTAACACACACTCTCTCTCTCTAACTGTCTCGTTCTCTCTCTAACACTCTCTCACTCTTATTATTTCCAAGATGAGATCTGATGTTTAGAAAAGCAATTTGTGTGGTCTGGCATCTGGAGGAGGTTGATGAGAAATATTTTGAGCGCAGGTTGTGGTTTGGTGAGAGTTACTAAACAAATCCATTTCTGTTTATTGAGAATTTGTCTGACAGGTACAACACATCTAGTCTGGCTTTCTCACTCAAACACCAACACACACAGCCACACACAGCCCCCGAGCGCTGCCCCCTTCCATTACAACAGTTGGATCCAAACAAGGAGAGGTCTCAACCCCCCATTAAAAAAAATAACATTTGAGTGAACCATTTTGAGTGAACCAATTTTCTGAGTGAATATTGCCTTTACAAAGGCGTCCTGTCCAGACCAGTGTGTCACAGCTCTCTCTGCACTGTGAGTCACGTGGGTCGCGTCAACCTGGCTACAAGACACCCAATTCCTAAATGTAATTTTAATGAAGGGCTCACAGTATTTGCCATTGACAGGATTCCCATGATGTAGGTTTTAGTTTATTAACCTCAACACGTATTGACATATGTGAATGAATGGGTTGCCAGATTTGAATAAATTCTGCAGCCCTCTTTAGGAATGAGCCAGTCAGTAGTCTTTGGAAATGACAAATAAATGCCCGGTCCCTCCTCCTCCATCTCAATTCCATCCCACACCACCTGTGATCCTGTTAACTCCCTACTTGTCAGTCCTAGGAAAAATCAAACCATTTGGAAATGTGTCCAACTGCCACAGAGCCATTTGACCAGCATGTCAGAGAGCAGATAGGAGGCAGGGGGGATTCGCAAAGCCTGAACTCTCTGCATAGCTGGTTGCCTCTCACTCGCTCTCCCTCTTTCTCGCTCTCTGTCACTTTCTCTCTCTCTCTCTCTCGCTCTCTCTCTCCAAAGGGAATGCTGACTCCTCCACTGACAGAGGTACAGAGGCTTCCCTACACCCCCCCCCCCCCCCCTTTCCCAGCCCAGCACAGGGCTTGTGTAGAGGGAATATATCCAGCTGTGGATACCCGACCTCTGGATTGGGCTGATAAAGTGAAAAGGGCTTGAAGTAAAAGCCAAGCCTTTGCTGAGGAGCCAAATGTGAATGTCACGCCCTCCGCTGTGCTGTACTGTGCAGAGGAGATACTGAATGCCCCCACTGCTGGTTGTAAACTAAAACATGCATATCCGTCTCTCTTTAGGTTTTCAGTAACTTCCTTGTCTTATTGGTGCTCAGTAGATGTAATTGCTAGCAACAATGCATGCTGAATTTGGGTGGTGCGTTCACAGTTCCTTGAGAAATTCTACACACCCTTTGCACAGTCTTCACATTTTGGCTGCCTTAAAATTACATCTAAAAATGTATTTTCCCCTACCTATTCCTACCTTTCTGAGTATGTCCCCAAAGTTATTACTTGGTGTAATGTTGACAAATACAAATTGATAAATGTTGCCCTAAGAGTTAAGGTAAAATCTTCTTCAAAATGATTTACAGCTGTAATGGCTGCCAAAGGTGCTTCCATCAAGTATACACTGGGATGTGAAGACACGCAATTTAAGACATCTTCGTTTTTATTTTATTTTAATTCATTTGGAAGATTTTCTGTATTTTTTCTTTCACTTTGAAAATGTAGAGTAGGTTGTGTAGATAGTAGGGTAAAAATCGAATGTATTATCTTTTTAGATACATTTTATGTTAAGCCTGTGCAAGGGGTGTGTAGACTTTCCCTAGTGACTAGTGTTGTCTTGGCAACCTCAGGATCAGGAAGGATTTTACACAGTATCAAATCAGATTCCTCTCAGATTAGGCAGCACGCAGAGGCGAGTTCAATTATTTTCACCTTTCTCCGAACCAGGGTATGAAATGAATCACAGTATTATACAGAGACGATATTGTGATGTATACCTGGGTTCAAGCTTGCTTGACTTAGCTGTTGTCTTTTGAAGCCTGCTGAGAGAGAGAGAGAGAGAGAGAGAGAGAGAGAGAGAGAGAGAGAGAGAGAGAGAGAGAGAGAGAGAGAGAGAGAGAGAGAGAGAGAGAGAGAGAGAGAGAGAGAGAGAGAGAGAGAGAGAGAGAGAGAGAGAGAGAGAGAGAGAGAGAGAGAGAGAGAGAGAGAGAGAGAGAGAGAGAGAGAGAGAGAGAGAGAGAGAGAGAGAGAGAGATGATCCACCTTGCTGTCAGGTAGAGACTCATCAAAAACAACAGAACCAGAGCTAGAAGAGGCCATTTCCCTTCTCTGCCTCACCACCACAAAACACAAGACTATACAACGGGGTATTCAACAGGGACATATCCATTTTAGAAAATTGGAATTTGTGAGACAACAAAGAAACTTGGTTTATATGTCTCCTCAATGTCACGTTGCATAAGGATTTGAAGACAGGTGCAGGAATACGTAATAGTGGTTTTATTTTCTCCACCCAACACAAGGTATATCATGAACAACGACGGGGACGAAGCCCAAAACAAACACCTATATATATATATATATATATATATATATATATATATATATATAAAACACAAAACACAGGGATGTAACCCAAACAAAAGAGTGAGGTGTAACCTCTATACAATACACGGGACGAGACCCGTAATACCAAGAGCACAATACACGGTACTCACGAGACCAACGGACATGGGACAAGACAGTCCGGGGTTGGTGGCAATGAACCAGATCAGTGACGCCTTGAAGGCCGGTGACGTAGACCTCCGGAGCTGGTGAACGGAATGAGCAGCAGTACCGGGGGATTCCGGGACACTCAACTTAAAAGGCATTGTAGAAGGTCGTTGCAGTTCTCTTGAGCTACCATAGTGAGATTGTAAATTTCCATATCAACATTCTGTAGAGGTTTTCCTCTCATATCTCTTATCACTCACACAAAGCACTGGAATAAAATGGGCTTTCTGAGTAATACTTGTTCAAGGAATTGGGTAAGTGCTGATTTTCAGTTCTTTCAGCAATACGGAGTGAGACATTGTCCTCTAAGAAAAGGTACTGAGATGATTCAGACAGACTGCATTATGCGTTTACAAACTAGTGGTGCAGTTTTACAGTCTCCTGTATTTTCTATGTTGGCTTTGCTAACAGCAAAGTTCATCCTGTACAAAGCAGCAGTCTTTGGACAGTGTGGTATGGGCTTGGGTATTCAACCTATATATACAGTGAGGGTAAAAAGTATTTGATCCCCTGCTGATTTTGTACGTTTGACCACTGACAAAGACATGATCAGTCTATAATTTTAATGGTATGTTTATTTGAACAGTGAGAGACAGAATAACAACAAACAAATCCAGAAAAATGCATGTCAAAAATGTTATAAATTGATTTGCATTTCAATGAGGGAAATAAGTATTTGACCCCTCTGCAAAATATGACTTAGTACTTGGTGGCAAAACCCTTGTTGGCAATCACAGAGGTCAGACGTTTCTTGTAGTTGGCCACCAGGTTTGCACACATCTCAGGAGGGATTTTGTTCCACTCCTCTTTGCAGATCTTCTCCAAGTCATTAAGTTTTGAGGCTGATGTTTGGCAACTCGAACCTTCAGCTCCCTCCACAGATTTTCTATGGGATTAAGGTCTGGAGACTGGCTAGGCCACTCCAGGACCTTAATGTGCTTCTTCTTGAGCCACTCCTTTGTTGCCTTGGCCGTGTGTTTTGGGTCATTGTCATGCTGGAATACCCATCCACGACCCATTTTCAATGCCCTGGCTGAGGGAAGGAGGTTCTCACCCAAGATTTGACGGTACATGGCCCTGTCCATCATCCCTTTGATGCAGTGAAGTTGTCCTGTCCCCTTAGCAGAAAAATACCCCCAAAGCATAATGTTTCCACCTCTATGTTTGACAGTGGGGATGGTGTTCTTGGTGTCATAGACAGCATTCCTCCTCCTCCAAAATCAAGCTCTTTGGCATCATCTGACCACAACACTTTCACCCAGTTCTCCTCTGAATCATTCAGATGTTCATTGGCAAACTTCAGACGGGCCTGTATATGTGCTTTCTTGAGCAGGGGGACCTTGCGGGCGCTGCAGGATTTAAGTCCTTCACGGCGTAGTGTGTTACCAATTGTTTTCTTGGTGACTATGGTCCCAGCTGCCTTGAGATCATTGACAAGATCCTCCCGTGTAGTTCTGGGCTGATTCCTCACCGTTCTCATGATCATTGCAACTCCACGAGGTGAGATCTTGCATGGAGCCCCAGGCCGAGGGAGATTGACAGTTATTTTGTGTTTCTTCCATTTGCGAATAATCACACTAACTGTTGTCACCTTCTCACCAAACTGCTTGGCGATGGCCTTGTAGCCCATTCCAGCCTTGTGTAGGTCTACAATCTTGTCCCTGACATCCTTGGAGAGCTCTTTGGTCTTGGCCATGGTGGGGAGTTTGGAATCTGATTGATTGATTGCTTCTGGGGACAGGTGTCTTTTATACAGGTAACAAACTGAGATTAGGAGCACTCCCTTTAAGAGTGTGCTCCTAATCTCAGCTCGTTACCTGTATAAAAGACACCTGGGAGCCAGAAATCTTTCTGATTGAGAGGGGGTGAAATACTTAACACTTGTTTGGTTACTACATGATTCCATATGTGTTATTTCATAGTTTTGATGTCTTCACTATTATTCTACAATGTAGAAAATAGTAAAAAAATTAAGAAAAACCCTTGAATGAGTAGGTGTGTCCAAACTTTTGACTAGTAGTGTGTATGTATATATATACAGTCATGGCCAAAATTGTTGGCACCCCTGACATTTTTCCAGAAAATGAAGTATTTCTCACAGAAAAGTATTGAAATTACACATGTTTTGCTATGCACATGTTTATTTCCTTTGTGTGTATTGGAATAACACAAAAAAAACAGGAAAAAAGCAAATTTGACATAATTTCACACAAAACTCAAAAAATGGGCCGGACAAAATGATTGGCACCCTTAACTTAATATTTAGTTGCACACCCTTTGGAAAAAATAACTGAAATCAGTCGCTTCCTATAACCATCAATAAGCTTCTTACACCTCTCACCCGGAATTTTGGACCACTCTTCTTTTGCAAACTGCTCCAGGTCTCTCATATTGGATGGGTGCCTTTTCCCAACAGCAATTTTAAGATCTCTCCACAGGTGTTCAATGGGATTAAGATCTGGACTCATTGCTGGCCACTTCAGAACTCTCCAGCGCTTTGTTGCCATCCATTTCTGGGTGCTTTTTGAAGTATGTTTGGGGTCATTGTCCTGCTGGAAGACCCATGATCTCGGACGCAAACCCAGCTTTCTGACACTGGGCCCTACATTGCGACCCAAAATCCTTTGGTAATCCTCAGATTTCATGATGCCTTGCACACAGTCAAGGCACCCAGTGCCAGAGGCAGCAAAACAACCCCAAAACATCTTTGAACCTCCACCATATTTGACTGTAGGTACTGTGTTCTTTTCTTTGAAGGCTTCATTACATTTTCGGTAAACAGTAGAACGATGTGCTTTACCAAAAAGCTCTATCTTGGTCTCATCTGTCCATAAGACGTTCTCCCAGAAGGAATTTGGCTTACTCATGTACATTTTGGCAAACTGTAGTCTTGCTTTTTTATGTCTCTGTGTCAGCAGTGGGGTCCTCCTGGGTCTCCTGCCATAGCGTTTCATTTCATTCAAATTTCGACGTATAGTTCGCGCTGACACTGATGCACCCTGAGCCTGCAGGACAGCTTGAATTTCTTTGGAACTTGTTTGGGGCTGCTTATCCACCATCCGGACTATCCTGCATTGCAACCTTTCATCAATTTTTCTCTTCCGTCCACGTCCAGGGAGATTAGCTACAGTGCCATGGGTTGCAAACTTCTTGATCATGTTGCGCACTGTGGACAAAGGAACATCTAGATCTCTGGAGATGGACTTGTAACCTTGAGATTGTTGATATTTTTCCACAATTTTGGTTCTCAAGTCCTCAGACAGTTCTCTTTTCCTCTTTCTGTTCTCCATGCTTAGTGTGGCACACACAGAAACACAATGCAAAGACTGAGTCAACTTCTCTCCTTTTTATCTGCTTTCAGGTGTGATTTTTAGATTGCCCACACCTGTTACTTGCCCCAGGTGAGTTTAAAGGAGCATCACATGCTTGGAACAAACTTATTTATCCACAATTTTGAAAGGGTGCCAATAACTTTGTCCGGCCCATTTTTTTAGTTTTGTGTGAAATTATGTCAAATTTGCTTTTTTCCTGTTTTTTTTTGTGTTATTCCAATACACACAAAGGAAATAAACATGTGCATAGCAAAACATGTGTAATTTCAATACTTTTCTGTGAGAAATACTTCATTTTCTGGAAAAATTTCAGGGGTGCCAACAATTTTGGCCATGACTGTATATATATATATATATATATATATATATACAGTGGGGAAAAAAAGTATTTAGTCAGCCACCAATTGTGCAAGTTCTCCCACTTAAAAAGATGAGAGAGGCCTGTAATTTTCATCATAGGTACACGTCAACTATGACAGACAAAATGAGGAAAAAAAATCCAGAAAATCACATTGTAGGATTTTTAATGAATTTATTTGCAAATTATGGTGGAAAATAAGTATTTGGTCAATAACAAAAGTTTCTCAATACTTTGTTATATACCCTTTGTTGGCAATGACACAGGTCAAACGTTTTCTGTAAGTCTTCACAAGGTTTTCACACACTGTTGCTGGTATTTTGGCCCATTCCTCCATGCAGATCTCCTCTAGAGCAGTGATGTTTTGGGGCTGTCGCTGGGCAACACAGACTTTCAACTCCCTCCAAAGATTTTCTATGGGGTTGAGATCTGGAGACTGGCTAGGCCACTCCAGGACCTTGAAATGCTTCTTACGAAGCCACTCCTTCATTGCCCGGGCGGTGTGTTTGGGATCATTGTCATGCTGAAAGACCCAGCCACGTTTCATCTTCAATGCCCTTGCTGATGGAAGGAGGTTTTCACTCAAAATCTCACGATACATGGCCCCATTCATTTGTTCCTTTACACGGATCAGTCGTCCTGGTCCCTTTGCAGAAAAACAGCCCCAAAGCATGATGTTTCCACCCCCATACTTCACAGTAGGTATGGTGTTATTTGGATGCAACTCAGCATTCTTTGTCCTCCAAACACGACGAGTTGAGTTTTTACCAAAAAGTTATATTTTGGTTTCATCTGACCATATGACATTCTCCCAATCCTCTTCTGGATCATCCAAATGCACTCTAGCAAACTTCAGACAGGCATGGACATGTACTGGCTTAAGCAGGCGGACACGTCTTGCACTGCAGGATTTGAGTCCCTGGCGGCGTAGTGTGTTACTGATGGTAGGCTTTGTTGCTTTGGTCCCAGCTCTCTGCAGGTCATTCACTAGGTCCCCCCGTGTGGTTCTGGGATTTTTGCTCACCGTTCTTGTGATCATTTTGACCCTACGGGGTGAGATCTTGCGTGGAGCCCCAGATCGAGGGAGATTATCAGTGGTCTTGTATGTCTTCCATTTCCTAATAATTGCTCCCACAGTTGATTTCTTCAAACCAAGCTGCTTACCTATTGCAGATTCAGTCTTCCCAGCCTGGTGCAGGTCTACAATTTTGTTTCTGGTGTCCTTTGTCAGCTCTTTGGTCTTGGCCATAGTGGAGTTTGGAGTGTGACTGTTTGAGGTTGAGGACAGGTGTCTTTTATTCTGATAACAAGTTCAAACAGATGCCATTAATACAGGTAACGAGTGGAGGACAGAGGAGCCTCTTAAAGAAGAAGTTACAGGTCTGTGAGAGCCAGAAATCTTGCTTGTTTGTAGGTGACCAAATACTTATTTTCCACCATCATTTGCAAATAAATTCATTAAAAATCCTACAATGTGATTTTCTGGATTTTTTTTCTCAATTTGTCTTTCATAGTTGACATGTACCTATGATGAAAATTACAGGCCTCTCTCATATTTTTAAGTGGGAGAACTTGCAAAAATAGTGGCTGACTAAATACTTTTTTTCCCCACTGTACATGTATATATGTATATATATATATATATATATATATATATATATATATATATATATATATACATGTATATATATACACCAGTCCCCTATACACTCAACCTATACCAGTCCCCTGACTCCTTAATTTTATATCACATTTGATAAGATGCACATTTCATTGTGTTGTAATTTGGAGATTTTGTAAACACTTTGTTCCAGCTAATTTGTGAAGATATTTGGGCGTCTTTCCAAATTGTGCTTCAATATGTATAAGATCCTGTGCCAGATTTTGTAAAGGGACAGATGCTATGCAGAAACCAGCATAGAGGACATCACTGAATACACAGCATGACAAAGTGATGCACTGTGTGAACCCATAGTGCTGTAGGTAGAAAACCACACAGCTCTTAGACTGGAGCCAATGACTTCCTGAAATGTACACCCATAGCTCCTAGCTCCAAGGCTCAGCACTCAATCTGTGCCTAGCCATATGGAGATGGTTCCTCCAGGCAAGACGTTAAATTCTGCCATGGCATGGATGGCAGGGCCGCAGGGCAAACTGGTCTTGATGCTGTCAGAACGTTGACACCTCATTGGAGACCTCTCCAGAGGGAGCATGTGGCTCTGTGAGATTGGTTAGATTGGTAAGCCTTAAAGGATAACCAATCTCATAGAGCCACATGCTCCCTCTGACTCTAGCAGCAGACCACTGACTCTAACAACAGACCACTGACTCTAGCAGCAGACCACTGACTCTAACAGCAGACCACTGACTCTAACAGCAGACCACTGACTCTAGCAGCAGACCACTGACTCTAACAGCAGACCACTGACTCTAACAGCAGACCACTGACTCTAACAGCAGACCACTGACTCTAGCAGCAGACCACTGACTCTAACAGCAGACCACTGACTCTAACAGCAGACCACTGACTCTAACAGCAGACCACTGACTCTAACAGCAGACCACTGACTCTAGCAGCAGACCACTGACTCTAACAGCAGACCACTGACTCTAGCAGCAGACCACTGACTCTAACAGCAGACCACTGACTCTAACAGCAGACCACTGACTCTAGCAGCAGACCACTGACTCTAACAGCAGACCACTGACTCTAGCAGCAGACCACTGACTCTAACAGCAGACCACTGACTCTAGCAGCAGACCACTGACTCTAACAGCAGACCACTGACTCTAACAGCAGACCACTGACTCTAGCAGCAGACCACTGACTCTAACAGCAGACCACTGACTCTAACAGCAGACCACTGACTCTAGCAGCAGACCACTGACTCTAACAGCAGACCACTGACTCTAGCAGCAGACCACTGACTCTAACAGCAGACCACTGACTCTAGCAGCAGACCACTGACTCTAACAGCAGACCACTGACTCTAGCAGCAGACCACTGACTCTAACAGCAGACCACTGACTCTAACAGCAGACCACTGACTCTAGCAGCAGACCACTGACTCTAACAGCAGACCACTGACTCTAACAGCAGACCACTGACTCTAGCAGCAGACCACTGACTCTAACAGCAGACCACTGACTCTAGCAGCAGACCACTGACTCTAACAGCAGACCACTGACTCTAGCAGCAGACCACTGACTCTAACAGCAGACCACTGACTCTAACAGCAGACCACTGACTCTAGCAGCAGACCACTGACTCTAACAGCAGACCACTGACTCTAGCAGCAGACCACTGACTCTAACAGCAGACCACTGACTCTAGCAGCAGACCACTGACTCTAACAGCAGACCACTGACTCTAACAGCAGACCACTGACTCTAGCAGCAGACCACTGACTCTAACAGCAGACCACTGACTCTAACAGCAGACCACTGACTCTAACAGCAGACCACTGACTCTAGCAGCAGACCACTGACTCTAACAGCAGACCACTGACTCTAACAGCAGACCACTGACTCTAACAGCAGACCACTGACTCTAGCAGCAGACCACTGACTCTAACAGCAGACCACTGACTCTAACAGCAGACCACTGACTCTAACAGCAGACCACTGACTCTAGCAGCAGACCACTGACTCTAACAGCAGACCACTAACTCTAACAGCAGACCACTGACTCTAAGAGCAGACCACTGACTCTAACAGCAGACCACTGACTCTAATAGCAGACCACTGCGTTAGTTAAGAGCAGAGTATGACACACGCAGGCACAGGTGCACCCATCAGAACGAGATGTGTGACTCAACTGGAATACAGCAATGTTGATTGAATTTCTGCCCCCCCCCCCTCCCCCCCTCTCCCACACACACACACACACACACACACACAGAACAAACACACACACAACAAACTCACAAACACACATTCTTACCCATGGCCTCATTGTGACAGGCAGGCTGTTCCAAGGGCAGGGATGAGGCATGAGGGAGTAGTAGTGAGTTTAGTGATGAGTCACCACAGCAGGGGAGAACTATTTATTATGAACTAATTCCTCCCAATGAGCTTCAAGTGTTACAATAAAACAATATGACGGATTCCCTCGTCATTAGTCGCTATGGTATATCTCTATGGTATATCTCTGTGGTATATCTCTATGGTATAGCTCTATAATGCAGATGCTCATCAAGCATAATCATCCTCCACCTGATCCACAAGTAACTAAGCTTAAACATGGCCAATACACTTGTGTTTCTTAAACAATATAGCAGACCTGGGTTCAAATAGTATTTGAAATATTTATAATACTTTGATGAACGTTTGCTTAAACCTGTCTGGAGTGACAGGTGGGAGAGGTGTGCACTTTTGGAACTATGCCATTGGGTTCCATTGCATTTGACAAAGCTCAATCAAGCACAGCTAAATAATTTGAAATATTTGAAATACTATATGAACCCAGGTCTACAATTGTCAAATCAAGGACTATGATCAGATTAAACAGATGATGTTGGCTGCTTGTCTTGGCTCCTCACAACTTCATTATGTTTTTCTTTTCCTGGCTAGAGCCTGCTGTGAGCATATGGTGTCCTCAGAGAACATCCAAAAAATAGAGGACATCCGAAAAATAGAGGACATCCGAAAAATAGAGATACTGTATGTATGATATTCTATGATTTATTTGACCCCCCCCAAAAAAAAAAATTTTACAACCACACATAATCGACGACAACACAAAAAGTTGTGAAACTTATTTCCATTGTTGTCCTCAATGGAACATCAGATAATCCCTTTTGGGATGTAAACATTGGGTTGTATTTTTCCCCAGTCACTGCATGGTTCCCTAGTCTCAGATTGTTGATTAGTAATTACTCTGCTGACAAAATCCACAGTGTTGGTTATTGCCTTTGGTGAAGTACACTGGGGAATAAATAGGAAAAGCTTACATTTCTGGAGTGTTGCATCAGAATCAATTGCTGTGCTTTGCCCACAGAAAATATGAAAAAAGTTGGGCAAAACTTTTGTAAATTCTTGCCATTCGTACAGCCAACATTTCATAAAGTTGTTTTCACGTTTCTATACAAAGCACAGTTTTTGCATTGATTTACACCAGTTGCATGTACTTCTTTTTGTTTTGTTCTCATAGTTACACCAGTGTCATTACGATGTAAGCAGACATTATTACCTAGTACAGGAGTCGGCAACAGGCAGAGTGCTAATTTCTTTGGATTTTAGTTTTTGCTAAAGAAATACGGTCAAATCACAAGGAATTCAGCAAACAAATAACTTAATTTGGGAAATCTGTTCCCAAGTAGTCCCACACAAAAAAAAAAGATGTGATGATATCTCAACATAATCAAGGTATGAAATTATTGTTATTTTCAAATACAATCTCTTTTTGGGCTTAGTTGTGGTCAATTTATTATAATTATGTTCACCCCCCCCCCTCCCCCGACTATTCGCGCCGACAAAAATTAGCCCGCGGCTGAACCCAGTTGCCTACCTCTGACCTAGTACCTACAATTGCTATACTATATAATATAAAGTGAGACGGCTACCCCTCCAGTACGTTTTGTGGTCGTTATGAAGTCAATCTGGTTCCTTGATTAAGATTTTAACAGACCATTCTGTTATTATCTGAAAGAGCCACACAGTCTAGGCTATAAGGAGTGATTACATTACATGGTGTGCATTAACATTTCAGACGTCCATTAGCTCATAAATAAATATATCTGGGAGGTAGCTCGATCTCACCTCCCATGACTCATAGGCACCAAATAACCTCCAGACGCTGGCACCAGGCACCACACTTAAGATGGATGCCGCACTGCATCTGAATTAAAATACCATTTATCTTTCATTAAACAAAGAGCCAGGAGAGCTGCTCTCTCTGAGAACGGAATGAGAACGTTACGATTTTATAAATGTTTTGTTCAAGGTTTGTTTGATGAGTGATACATTTCTTCAGGAGGACGACTAGGCTGCTCACATGGGTCGTTTTAAGGACAGTGAAGACATACGGCTCATCTCTTGTGGCTTGTTTACATCCTCCAGCATCAGAAGCGTCTTACGTCGTAGGCCCAGTCCTTTATTAACTCTGCTGTGAGGTATTCTAGTACAGGTACAATAGCATACGTACAGGGAGGGAGTCACAATAGCACTGGAGAGCAAAGAGAAAAGAGAAAAGGGGAAGGCGGCTAACTACAAGCACACTTCCTTACTCCAGCAACTACACACTTCCTTACTCCAGCAACTACACACTTCCTTACTCCAGCAACTACACACTTCCTTACTCAAGAAACTACACACTTCCTTACTCCTGCAAATGCACACTTCCTTACTCCAGCAACTACACACTTCCTTACTCCAGCAACTACACACTTCCTTACTCCTGCAACTACACACTTCCTTACTCAAGAAACTACACACTTCCTTACTCCAGCAACTACACACTTCCTTACTCCAGCAACTACACACTTCCTTACTCCAGCAACTACACACTTCCTTACTCCTGCAACTACACACTTCCTTACTCCAGCAACTACACACTTCCTTACTCCAGCAACTACACACTTCCTTACTCCTGCAACTACACACTTCCTTACTCCAGAAACTACACACTTCCTTACTCCAGCAACTACACACTTCCTTACTCCTGCAACTACACACTTCCTTACTCCAGCAACTACACACTTCCTTACTCCAGCAACTACACACTTCCTTACTCCTGCAACTACACACTTCCTTACTCCAGCAACTACACACTTCCTTACTCCTGCAACTACACACTTCCTTACTCCAGAAACTACACACTTCCTTACTCCAGCAACTACACACTTCCTTACTCCAGCAACTACACACTTCCTTACTCCTGCAACTACACACTTCCTTACTCCAGAAACTACACACTTCCTTACTCCAGCAACTACACACTTCCTTACTCCAGCAACTACACACTTCCTTACTCCTGCAACTACACACATCCTTACTCCAGAAACTACACACTTCCTTACTCCAGCAACTACACACTTCCTTACTCCAGCAACTACACACTTCCTTACTCCAGCAACTACACACTTCCTTACTCCAGCAACTACACACCTCCTTACTCCAGCAACTACATGGGGCTCCCGAGTGGCGCAGCGGTCTAAGGCACTGCATCTCAGTGCTTGAGGCGTCACTGCAGACCCCCTGGTTCGATTCCAGGATGTATCACAACCGGCCGTGATTGGGAGTCCCATAGGGCGGCGTACAATTGGCCCAGCGTCGTCCGGGTTTGACCAGTGTAGGCTGTCATTGTAAATAATAATTTGTTCTTAACTGAAAGTTAAAATAAAAAATAAATAAAATACTTCCGACCTCTCACTCTGCAGCTGACAGATAAGGCCACAGCTAGTGACCGTATTCAGCGTGTATCCCGGCTCCTCTTTGTCTTGTACCCGGGCAGAAGTGAAAGGGAGATTAAAATACAATAAGTAGAGGCGTCTTCGGAGCGAATGAGGCAGGCGACAAACATTCATTTTGTCTCGCTGTTCTGCAGGGCTCCTGATAAAGTTTTACTGCAGCCCTGTTGGTATTTACACTGATGTTTTGGCTCTTCAAGCACAGTGATAACACTTTCCCGGGGATATGTAGAACTTCTTTGTCATGATATTATCGGGTTAATAGGTGCCTGCAGTTGGCAGGAGTATCGTTTATAGGGTGAATTACTAGACATTGACAGTATCTAGGCCTATTTTGTTTGTGCTGTTTTCGTTCAATAAGATGCTATCTGAGTGATGGGGAATGCTCAGTGTAGTCACACATTTTCACTTGACGTGTTGATCTAAAAACAGTTTGTTGTAGGATTAGTGGTTATCATAAGTTCGTTTTCGAATCCCTCATGTATTTCAAATTCGTTTATGCTCTCAACCTCTTGAAATCTTGAAAAGAGATCATTAGTGGAGAGATTTTCTGTAATATCTGTCGGAGCAATACAACGGCGGTACATTCCTTTTGACTAGTCACTCAGCCTACCCTAGATCCTGGAATGAGGACGAGCCTACACATTAAGACTGGTGTCATTGTGAATTATCAAAAGTCTGAAGTATCTCTTTCATTTTAGATTTTTTGGGAGCCAATTGCTAAAGATGTGTGAACTGTGTGTGGAATTAGAGTTGGTACCGATCCATCACATTCTCCTTTGAAGTGTTTGAAGGAGAGAAACCAGTGTTGAAAAGATATGCGCAAAAAAAAATAATCTGTGAACGAAATCTGTTTTACTTAGGTACTTTACACCACTGGAAATGAGTGAGATAAATCAGTGTTTGAGAAATTAGTGATAGAGGAATCAGTGGAAACAAGATGTCTGATCACCTCCCGCCCTTCAAGATCCTCTTTGTCCTGTGTTAGTATCATCTCGTAAATCATGCAGTCAATACTGCCAACATTAGCCTAGCAGCAAAGCAGCAGTTCATCTCTACTTTAATTTACCTCCATCTCACAGTTAGTCAACCAGACTTTTCCCTACTACTCTGTATTCCCAGGGGGACTGTGACAAGGTTAGCAACGCTAGCTAGCTCCTCCACTGATATAACAGTTAGCCCAGGTGGAGCGTGGTGAATAGACACACCATAGGTTCTGTTAGTTCTGTAATCCTGATTTATAGGGGAATAACCTGCCGGGTCATTTCATCGATGCTCCATAGGATTTAGCTGTTTGTGGATGCGGCTGTTGATGATTATGAATGGGACAAAGGGAGAGATATGAAAGGGGAGCCCATCAAATGGCCTATTGGGACCTTTGGGGGAAGTATTAATCTTACCTTTGACTGTACTGTGGCAAAGGCCATCTGATTGCCTTCATCGATATCATCCATGAAGAATGTTGGTTTGTTCAATATGAGAAAATGAATGCATGAATTCACAGCACATAACAGCTAGTAGTAGTAATGTATAACCTAATACAGTTGAATCTGTGACTGCAACGCTGTTTCTGTGATCTGTTGGCAGGGTCAACACAGATAGACAACTGCTATCTGACTCCACAGGCAAGACTTATGGCCTGAGTGGTTGAGGTTAGAGGTCACACTCTGCATCAACTACAAAAACACATGAAAGTGAATGCGGAGTGAAGAATATGAAAAAGATATATATTGGGAAAACAGCCCTCAGAGCCCAGAGAAACGGTTGCAAACATCAGAAAAGAAGGTAAGAGGGAAGTTTCCACTTCTAAATGCCACCCCTATCATTTCATTCGATCATATCCACTTCGAGCCAAGAATCCACTTCATTCATTTTATTTCTTAACACTGTAAACAAACTCAAACGTCTTTTCTCAACTATAAGCCATTGTCATGGTACCAATTTCATTACATCAGTCTCTTATTCATTTAACACCCTATTTCTGTGTCAACTATTCAGATAACGAAGACAAGCAACCTTGAAAAGCTGATGATGTACTCATGTTACACTATACAGTATATGATATTTCCCAATTTCGGTATACTAATCAGTGTTTTATGCCTCAGAAATCAATGCAATGTGCATACTCCAGAGTAACTGTGGTCACTTGGATGATAAGACCAAGAGCTGTAATTAATCTCTTAAGGATCGGACCCTTTTTTTCAATTTTCTCCTAAAATTACATACTGTAGTTCAGGCCATGAAGCAAGGATATGCATATTCTTGATACCATTTGAAAGGAAACACTTTGGAGTTTGTGGAAATGTGAAATTAATGTAGGAAAATATAACACATTAGATCTGGTAAAACATAATACAAACAAAAAAACATGCGTTTTCTATTTATTCTTTTGTTCCATCATCTTTGAAATGCAAGAGAAAGGCCACAATATAATATTGCAGTTTAGGCGTAATTTAGATGTTGGCCACTAGATGGCAGCAGTGTGTGTGCAAAGTTTCAGATTGATCCAGTGAAGCATTGCAATACTGGACTATTTTGCATCAAGTCTGCCCGAATGTGCCGAATTGGTCAATTGATACATTTTCAAGTACATAACTATAGAGAACATACAAAAATTATATGGTATTACAAAATGTAAGTTTACACACTCCCAGGAATGTCATACATGATGGATTAACTTATATACTAACTTTCTCAACGGGCGGGGTGGGTGTGGAGCCAGAGACAGCAAGGGTTCAAACTGTAGAACCCAGTTCCTACATTTGAATATAAAAATTGATTTTATCAAACCAAACTATGCTAGATTTTATCTCTGGGACCCTCAGGATGACAAATCAGAGCAAGATTACTGAATGTAAGTACATTATTTACCTTCAGAGGAGAATGTATCAAACCAGTTGCCGTGATAAGTTTTTTGTTGTTGTGCGACTTACAGGAGCAATTAGGGTTAAGTGCCTTGCTTAAGGGCACATCGACAGATGTTTCACCTAGTCGGCTCGGGGATTAGAACCAGCGACCTTTCGGTTACCGGCACAACGCTCTTACCCACTAAGCTACCTGCCGCCCAAAAGAAAGCCTTCTACATTTTACATTTTAGTCATTTAGCAAACGCTCTTATCCAGAGCGACTTACAGTTTAGTGAGTGCATACATTTTCATACTGAAAATCTATGTCCTGGAAAGTTTGCTGTTACTTACAACAGTCATGCTAATCACATTAGCACATGTTAGCTCAACCGTCCCGTAGAGGTTAATCACATGTACTTCAGTCCATGCACTATGCCCGCCAACTTATTAAGGCATCACTTACTGCTTTCAGTGAGAGCCTTGTAAAGACTTTGTAGGAAATGCAAGGGCTAGCCTAGCATGCCAGAGTCTGGGTTTAACCCACAACTTAAGCCACTAAGACACCTATCATAAAGTCCAGACCGGCAGGCATAATGTGTTTACAGTATATTTAAAGCTGCAATATGAAACTTTTTGGGCGACCCAACCAAATTAGCATAGAAATGTGTGTTATAGCTCTGTGATTGTCATTGAAAGCAAGTCTAAGAAGCGGTAGATCTGTTCTATGTGTGCTATTTCTATTCTCCCTCACTCCCTTTCCTACCTACTTCATTCCCAGCCTCTCTCTTTTTCTTTGTCTGTGTTTGTCTTTGTCTCTCACATAAACACACACACACACACACACACACACACACACACACACACACACACACACACACACACACACACACACACACACACACACACACACACACACACACACACATATTCTTTCTCTCATTTACCATAGAAACACCTCTGCATATCAGAGGAACTCATTGACTCATGCACTCTCCAGATAAATATTCTCAGTATTCTCCTATTTGCATTTGTATTTGTATTTGTTAGGATCCCCATTAGCTGCTGCCAAGGCAGTTACATTACATATAAAAACAAAAGATAAAACAATACATCATATAACATTATTACACCACCACATATCCACAATACAAAATGTTTAATACCACCGTACAACAATATCACTGTGCGCGTATGCATGTGTCTGTACCCTTGTGTGTGCCTCTTCACAGTCCCCGCTGTTCCATAAGGTGCATTTTTACCTGTTTTTTGTCTGCTTGCATCAGTTACCTGATGTGGAATAGAGTTCCATGTAGTCATGGCTCTATGCAGTACTGTGCGCCTCCCATAGTCTGTTCTGGACTTGGGGACTGTGAAGAGACCTCTGGTGGCATGTCTTGTGGGGTATGCATGGGTGTCCGAGCTGTGTGCTAGTATTTTAAACAGACAGCTCGGTTCATTCAGATTGTCAACACCTCTTACAAAAACAAGCAGTGATGAAGTCAATCTCTCTTCCACTTTGAGCCATGAGAGATTGACATGCATGTCATTAATGTTAGCTCTCTGTGTACTTTTAAGGGCCAGCCGTGCTTCCCTGTTCTGAGCCAACTGCAATTTACCCAAGTCCCTCTTTGTGGCAACTGACCACACAACTGAACAGTAGTCCAGCTGTGACAAAACTAGGGCCTGTAGGACCTGCCTTGTTGATAGTGCTGTTAAGAAGGCAGAGCAGCACTTTATTATGGACAGACTTCTCCCCATCTTAGCTACTGTTGTATCAATATGTGTTGACCTTGACAGTTTACAATCCAGGGCTACTCCAAGCAGTTTAGTCACCTCAACTTGCTCAATTTCCACATTATTCATTACGAGATGTAGTTGAGGTTTAGGGTTTAGTGAATGATATGTCAAATCAAATCAAATCAAATCAAATTTTATTGGTCACATGCGCCGAATACAACAGGTGCAGACATTACAGTGAAATGCTTACTTACAGCCCTTAACCAACAGTGCATTTATTTTAAACAAAAAAGTAAGAATAAAACAACAACAAAAACGTGTTGAGAAAAAAAGAGCAGAAGTAAAATAAAGTGACAGTAGGGAGGCTATATATACAGTAAAATAAAGTGACAGTAGGGAGGCTATATATACAGGGGGGTACCGTTGCATAGTCAATGTGCGGGGGCACCGGCTAGTTGAGGTAGTTGAGGTAATATGTACATGTGGGTAGAGTTAAAGTGACTATGCATAAATACTTAACAGAGTAGCAGCAGCGTAAAAAGGATGGGGTGGGGGGGCAGTGCAAATAGTCCGGGTAGCCATAATTAGCTGTTCAGGAGTCTTATGGCTTGGGGGTAGAAGCTGTTGAGAAGTCTTTTGGACCTAGACTTGGCACTCCGGTACCGCTTGCCGTGCGGTAGCAGAGAGAACAGTCTATGACTAGGGTGGCTGGAGTCTTTGACAATTTTGAGGGCCTTCCTCTGACACATATACAATGCTTTTAGTTTTGGAAATATTTAGGACTAACTTATTCCTTGCTACCAATTCTGAAACTAACTGCAGCTTTTTGTTACGTGTTGCAGTCATTTCAGTTGCTGTAGTAGATGACGTGTATAGTGTTGAGTCATCCGCATACATAGACACACTGGCTTTACTCAAAGCCAGTGGCATGTCGTTCGTAAAAATTGAAAAAAGTAAGGGGCCTAAACAGCTACCCTTGGGAATTCCTGATTCTACCTGGATTATGTTTGAGAGGCTTCCATTAAAGAAAACCCTCTGTGTTCTGTTAGACAAGTAACTCTTTATCCACATTATAGCAGGGGGTGTAAAGCCATAACACATATGTTTTTCCAGCAGCAGACTATGATCGATAATGTCAAAAGCTGCAGTGAATTCTAACAAGACAGCCCCAACAATCATTTTATCATCAATTTCTCTCAGTGAATTATCAGTCATCTGTGCTGTGCTTGTTGAGTGTCCTTCCGTATAAGCGTACTGAAAGTCTTTTGTCAATTTGTTTACTGTAAAGTAGCATTGTATCTGGTCAAACACCATTTTTTCTAGAAGTTTACTAAGGGTTGGTAACAGGCTGATTGGTCGGCAATTTGAGCCAGTAAAGGGGGCTATACTATTCTTGGGTAGCAGAATGACTTTAAATACACTCCTATAAATACATTCTGTACACAATCTACAGTACCAGTCAAAAGTTTGGACACACCTCCTCATTCCAGGGTTTTTCTTTATTTTTACTATTTTCTACATTGTAGAATAATAGTGAAGACATCAAAAAGATGAAATAACAAACATGGCATCACATAGTAACCAAAAAGGTGTTAAACAAATCAAAATATATTTTATATTTGAGATTCTTCAAATAGCCACCCTTTGCCTTGATGACAGCTTTGCACACTCTTGGCATTCTCTCAACCAGCTTCATGAGGTAGTCACCTGGAATCCATTTCAATTAACAGGTGTGCCTTCTTAAAAGTTAATTTGTGGAATTTATTTCCTTCTTATTGCGTTTGAGCCAATCAGTTGTGTTGTGACAAGGTAGTGGGGGCTATACAGAAGATAGCCCTGTTTGGTAAAAGTCCATATTACAGTATGGCAAGAACAGCTCAAATAAGCAAAGAGAAACGACAGTCCATCATTACTTTAAGACATGAAGGTCAGTCAATACGGAAAATGTCAAGAACTTTGAAAGTTTCTTCAAGTGCAGTCGCAAAAACCATCAAGCGCTATGATGAAATTGGCTCTCATGAGGACCGCCACAGGAATGGAAGACCCAGAGTTACCTCTGTCAGTGATGGCGCCAGAGGAGATGGCTGCTGTTTTACGGCCCTCTAACCAATTGTGCTATTATGTGTGTTTTATCGCGTTATTTGTAATTAATTCTGTACATAATGTTTCTGCCACCGTCTTATGACCAAAAAGAGCTTCTGGATATCAGGACAGCAATTACTCACCTCGTATTGGATTACAGGCAACATCCGCACTGAGCTAAAGGGTAGAGCTGCTGCTTTCAAGGAGCGGGACTCTAACCCGGACGCTTATAAGAAATCCCGCTATGCCCTCCGACGAACCATCAAACAGGCAAAGAGTCAATACAGGACTAAGATTGAATCGTACTACACCGGCTCCGACGCTCGTCGGATGTTTATTTTTTTATTTTTTTTATTTCACCTTTATTTAACCAGGTAAACCAGTTGAGAACAAGTTCTCATTTACAACTGCGACCTGGCCAAGATAAAGCAAAGCAGTGCGATAAAAACAACAACACAGAGTTACATATGGGGTAAAACAAAACAAAGTTAAAAATACAACAGAAATACATATAATATACAGTGTGTGCAAATTTAGCAAGTTATACATTTTAGTCATTTAGCAGACGCTCTTATCCAGAGCGACTTACAGTTAGTGAATACATAGATTTTTTTTTTTTTCATACTGGTCCCCCGTGGGAATTGAACCCACAACCCTGGCGTTGCAAACGCCATGCTCTATCAACTGAGCTACATCCCTGCCGGCCATTCCCTCCCCTACCCTGGATAACGCTAGGCCAATTGTGCGCTGCCCATGAGTCTCCCGGTCGCGGCCGGCTGCGACAGAGCCTGGATTCGAACCAGGATCTCTAGTGGCACAGCTAGCACTGTGATGCAGTGCCTTAGACCACTGCGCCACTCAGGAGCCATGGAGGTAAGGCAATAAAATAGGCTATAGTGCAAAATAATTACAATTAGTATTAACACTGGAATGATAGATGTGCAAGAGATGATGTGCAAATAGAGATACTGGGGTACAAATGAGCAAAATAAATAACAATATAGGGATGAGGTAGTTGGGCGGGCTAATTTCAGATGGGCTGTGTACAGGTGCAGTGATCGGTAAGGTGCTCTGACAACTGATGCTTAAAGTTAGTGAGGGAGATAAGTGTCTCCAGCTTCAGAGATTTTTGCAATTTGTTCCAGTCATTGGCAGCAGAGAACTGGAAGGAATTGCGGCCAAAGGAGGTGTTGGCTTTGGGGATGACCAGTGAGATATACCTGCTGGAACGCATACTACGGGTGGGTGTTGCTATGGTGACCAATGAGCTAAGATAAGGCGGGGATTGCAAACTATTACAGACTACAAAGAGAAGCACAGACGCGAGCTACCCAGTGACACAAGCCTACCAGATGAGCTAAATCACTTCTATGCTCGCTTCGAGGCAAACAACACTGAAGCATGCATGAGAGCATCAGCTGTTCCGGATGACTATGTGATCACGCTCTCCGTAGCCGATGTGAGTAAAACTTTTAAGCAGGTCAACATTGACAAGGCCGCAGGGCCTGACGGATTACCAGGACGTGTACTCCGAGCATACGCTAACCAACTGGCAATTGTCTTCACTGACATTTTCAACATGTCCCTGACTGAGTCTGTAATACCAACATGTTTCAAGCAGACCATCATAGTCCCTGTGCCCAATAACACTAAGGTAACCTGCCTAAATGACTACCGACCCATAGCACTCATGTCTGTAACCATGAAGTGCTTTGAAAGGCTGGTCATGGCTCACATCAACACCATTATCCCAGAAACCCTAGACCCACTCCAATTTGCATAACGCCCCAACAGATCCACAAATGATGCAATCTCTATTGCACTCCACACTGCCCTTTCCCAGCTGGACAAGAGGAACACCTACGTGAGAATGCTATTCATTGACTAAAGCTCAGCGTTCAACATTATAGTGCCCTCAAAGCTCATCACTAAGCTAAGGACCCTGGGACTAAACACCTCCCTCTGCAACTGGATCCTGGACTTCCTGACGGGCCGCCCCCAGGTGGTAAAGGTAGGTAACAACACATCTGCCACGCTGATCCTCAACACGGGGGCCCCTCAGGGGTGCGTTCTCAGTCCCCTCCTGTACTCCCTGTTCACCCATGACTGCATGGCCAGGCACGACTCCAACACCATCATTAAGTTTGCCGACGACACAACAGTGGTAGGCCTGATCAACAACAATGATGAGACAGCCTATAAGGAGGAGGTCAGAGACCTGGCCGTGTGGTGCCAGGATAACAAACTCTCCCTCAACGTGATCAAGACAAAGGAGATGATTGTGGACTACAGGAAAAAAAAGACGACTGAGCACGCCCCCATTCTCATCGACGGGGCTATAGTGGAACAGGTTGAGAGCTTCAAGTTCCTTGGTGTCCACATCACCAACAAACTATCATGGTCCAAACAAACCAAGACAGTCATGAAGAGGGCACAAGAAAGCCTATTCCCCCTCAGGAGACTGAAATGATTTGACATGGGTCCTCAGATCCTCAAAAAGTTATACAGCTGCACCATCGAGAGCATCCTGACTGGTTGCATCACTGCCTGGTATGGCAACTGCTCGGCCTCCGATCGCAAGGCACTACAGAGGGTAGTGCGTACGGCCCAGTACATCACTGGGGCCAAGCTTCCTGCCATCCAGGACCTCTATACCAGGCGTTGTTAGAGGAAAGCCCTAAGAATTGTCAAAGACTCCAGCTAACCTAGTCATAGACTGTTCTCTCTGGTACCGCACGGCAAGCGGTACCCGAGTGCTAAGTCTAGGTCCAAAAGGCTTCTTAACAGCTTCTACCCCCAAGCCATAAGACTCTTGAACAGCTAATCAGGGCTACCCGGACTATTTGCATTGTCCCCCCCCACCCCACCCCACCCCATATTTTACGCTGCTGCTGCTACTCTGTTTATTATCTAGTCATGGTCATTTAAACTCTACATATTACCTCAATTACCTCGACTAACCGGTGTCCCCGCACATTGACTCTGTACCGGACCCCCTGTATATAGCCTTCCTACTGTTATTTTATCTTACTGCTGGTCTTTAATTATTTATTTTTTACTCATCTATTTTTTATTTAACACTTTTTTTATTTTCTTAAAACTGCATTGTTGGTGAAGGGCTTGTAAGTAAGCATTTCACTGTAAGGTTTACACCTGTTGTATTCGGCACGTGGCAAATAAAATTTGATTTGATTTGAATTGCTGCAGAGGATAAGTTAATTAGAGTTACCAGCATCAGAAATTGCAGCCCAAATAAATGCTTCACAGAGTTCAAGTAACAGACAAATCTCAACATCAACTGTTCAGAGGGGACTGTGGGAATCAGGCCTCCATGGTCGAATTGCTGCAAAGAAGCCACTACTAAAGGACACCAATAAGAAGAAGCGACCTGCTTGGGCCAAGAAACACAAGCAATTGACATTAGACCGGTGGAAATGTGTCCTTTGGTCTGGATCCAAATTTTGCTGCATCAGATGACCTGGCCTCCACAATCCCCCAACCTCAATCCAATTGAGATGGTTTGGGATGAGTCGGACGGCAGAGTGAAGGAAAAGCAGCCAACAAGTGCTCAGCATATGTGGGAACTCCTTCAAGACTGTTGGAAAAGCATTCCAGGTGAAGCTGGTTGAGAGAATGCCAAGAGTGTGCAAAGCTGTCATCAAGTCAAAGGGAGGCTATTTGAAGAATCTCAAATATAAAATATATTTAGATTTGTTGAACACTTTTTTGTTTACTACATGATTCCATATGTGTTATTTTATAGTTTTGATGTCTTCACTATTATTCTACAATGTAGAACATATTAAAAATAAAGAAAAACCCTTGAATGTGTCACGACTTCCTCCGAAGCTCCCTCCTCTCCTTGTTCGGGCAGGCTTCGGCGTTCGTCATCACCGGCCTTCTAGCCACTGCCGCTCCTCATCTCATCATTCCATTTGTTTTCTCTTGTTTATTACACACACCTGGTTCATATCCCCTCATCAGTACCTGTATAAGTGTTCCCTCTGACCCCTTGTCTTTGTGTGTGATTGTTTATTGTGGAGGTTAGTTTAGCTCGGTGGAGCTCTATTTTATTTTGTATCGCCGGGATATTCACCCGTGCGCCTTGTTGTCTCCAGTGCGCCGCAATACCGCACTGGAGTGTTTTGTGCATTGCTGCTTACCGCTTAAACCATTTATCTTACAGAATAAACCATTTATTCTGTGATTTACCCTCCTGCGCCTGACTCAGTCCAAATCACCTGCCACAGAATGAGTAGGTGTGTCCAAGCTCTTTACTGGTACTGTATATATTCACCAACTGAACCCCACAACACCATTCACATCCCTCCTCCCACACACACACACACACACACACACACAAATCGCTCTTGGTACTGTATCTCGATAGAATCAGAATCTCTTCCTGGTTTGCCAGTGATTTCATGCTGGAGAGGTGTGTAACGGGAGTGACCCATTACAGAATTGTGAGCATGTTGCTGTTCCCTGGCTGTCAATGGAAAATCATTACCTCTCTAGCCTCCATCCATCAATACATTCCCCACAGGCCTTCCTTGGCTGGGACCTTTCACACTAGCTGAATTAGATTTCACCTCCATTTCATACCTCTCTCTTTCACTCTTATCTAAGTCCGATTGTGTTCATGTTATGCAACAGTACTGTAAACAATTAGTACCTTTGAGAATGTAAAATGTATATTTTTTATCATACCTCAGAAGACAGTTAATATGTATAGTGGGGAAAAAAAGTATTTAGTCAGCCACCAATTGTGCAAGTTCTCCCACTTAAAAAGATGAGAGAGGCCTGTAATTTTCATCATAGGTACACGTCAACTATGACAGACAAATTGAGAAAAGAAAATCCCGAAAATCACATTGTAGGATTTTTTATGAATTTATTTGCAAATTATGGTGGAAAATAAGTATTTGGTCACCTACAAACAAGCAAGATTTCTGGCTCTCACAGACCTGTAACTTCTTCTTTAAGAGGCTCCTCTGTCCTCCACTCGTTACCTGTATTAATGGCACCTGTTTGAACTTGTTATCAGTATAAAAGACACCTGTCCACAACCTCAAACAGTCACACTCCAAACTCCACTATGGCCAAGACCAAAGAGCTGTCAAAGGACACCAGAAACAAAATTGTAGACCTGCACCAGGCTGGGAAGACTGAATCTGCAATAGGTAAGCAGCTTGGTTTGAAGAAATCAACTGTGGGAGCAATTATTAGGAAATGGAAGACATACAAGACCACTGATAATCTCCCTCGATCTGGGGCTCCACGCAAGATCTCACCCCGTGGGGTCAAAATGATCACAAGAACGGTGAGCAAAAATCCCAGAACCACACGGGGGGACCTAGTGAATGACCTGCAGAGAGCTGGGACCAAAGTAACAAAGCCTACCATCAGTAACACACTACGCCACCAGGGACTCAAATCCTGCAGTGCCAGACGTGTCCCCCTGCTTAAGCCAGTACAGGTCCAGGACCATCTGAAGTTTGCTAGAGTGCATTTGGATGATCCAGAAGAGGATTGGGAGAATGTCATATGGTCAGATGAAACCAAAATATAACTTTTTGGTAAAAACTCAACTCGTCTTGTTTGGAGGACAAAGAATGCTGAGTTGCATCCAAAGAACACCATACCTACTGTGAAGCATGGGGGTGGAAACATCATGCTTTGGGGCTGTTTTTCTGCAAAGGGACCAGGACGACTGATCCGTGTAAAGGAAAGAATGAATGGGGCCATGTATCGTGAGATTTTGAGTGAAAACCTCCTTCCATCAGCAAGGGCATTGAAGATGAAACGTGGCTGGGTCTTTCAGCATGACAATGATCCCAAACACACCGCCCGGGCAACGAAGGAGTGGCTTCGTAAGAAGCATTTCAAGGTCCTGGAGTGGCCTAGCCAGTCTCCAGATCTCAACCCCATAGAAAATCTTTGGAGGGAGTTGAAAGTCCGTGTTGCCCAGCGACAGCCCCAAAACATCACTGCTCTAGAGGAGATCTGCATGGAGGAATGGGCCAAAATACCAGCAACAGTGTGTGAAAACCTTGTGAAGACTTACAGAAAACGTTTGACCTGTGTCATTGCCAACAAAGGGTATATAACAAAGTATTGAGAAACTTTTGTTATTGACCAAATACTTATTTTCCACCATAATTTGCAAATAAATTAATTAAAAATCCTACAATGTGATTTTCTGGATTTTTTTTCCTCATTTTGTTTGTCATAGTTGACGTGTACCTATGATGAAAATTACAGGCCTCTCTCATCTTTTTAAGTGGGAGAACTTGCACAATTGGTGGCTGACTAAATACTTTTTTCCCCCACTGTAGATGACATATTGTATAATTATCAATACGTGTAGATATTATATTCTTTTTCAAAATTAGTGAAACATTTTGTTTAGTTCATGAATTTATAATGTGCGTTATGTCCAGTCATGAACTTGAATTAGTACATAAAGCATATTCAGCATTGCTCACATCCATGGTTGTGGAGTACTTGATTACAGTTACATGTAACCTGATTACAAAAAACTAACTGTAACCAGCAAAAATATTGTAATTGGATTACAGATACTTTTGAAAAACTTGATGATTACTTCTTGTATTACTTTTAAATTCAGAACGGATTTTTGCGAGAAAAACAACATTATCAATGGCATTCAATTCAACATCGAAAAAAGGCGCAAATTTAAGTTTGTTCCACCTGAGTGAGCCTGACCACAAGTCCGAGACCACTATGATGTCAGAGACCACTATGATGTCAGAGACCACTATGAATTCAGAGACCACTATGATGTCAGAGACCACTATGATGTCAGAGCCCACTATGATGTCAGACACCACTATGATGTCAGAGCCACTATGATGACAGAGACCACTATGATGTCAGAGACCACTATGATGACACACCAAATGCATTTGATGGATCTTTTTTTGTCTTCTTCTAATGCCTCTTAAGGGGAAAGTAATCCAAAATCAACTGAAAGTAATCAGATTACATTACTGAGTTTGTGTAATCCAAAAGTTATGTTACTGATTTGACCTTGTTGTCTGTCTGACTGTCACTCTACTTCCTACCTAGTTCTCTACATGATCACAAGGATGATCTTCGCAAGCGTCTGTCTTACACCACCCACAAACTAGAGATGGTGGAGTCTGAGTTTGACTCCACTCGTCAGTACCTGGAGACGGAACTCCGTCGAGCCCAGGAAGAGTTGGAGAAATTCACTGACAAACTACGCAGGTATGTCAGTCCCATTACACCATGTCAGTCCTGTTACATCATGTCAGTCTCGTTACACCATTTCAGTCCCGTTATACCATGTCAGTCCTGTTGCACTATGTCAGTCCTGTTACACCATGTCAGTCCCGTTATACCATGTCAGTCCCGTTACACCATGTCAGTCCTGTTACACCATGTCAGTCCCGTTATACCATGTCAGTCCCGTTACACCATTTCAGTCCCGTTATACCATGTCAGTCCTGTTGCACTATGTCAGTCCTGTTACACCATGTCAGTCCCGTTATACGATGTCAGTCCCGTTACACCATGTCAGTCCTGTTACACCATGTTAGTCCCGTTATACCATGTCAGTCCTGTTACACCATCTTTAGTCTCTTACAACAGCTGCTGTATCTAACAAAGTGTGACTATGTCATATTTCACCTCAACTCAATGAGTCAATGTATTTACAAATCTACTAATTCAACTGAATCTGCATTGGGAATAATCTAATGCAAGGTTCTCCAACTATTGCCTATGATCCATCCCTGCAGTAACACACCTTGATTCAATTTATCAATGTCTTCAGTCCGGACCATAATTAGCTAAATCTTCTGTTTTACTTCAGAGCTGGATCAAAAGCCATTAACCATGAAAGGTAAAGCAATTTACAACATCATTACTTATGTAGCCTGTGGCTTTTCCTTTCACTAAATGAATTAGGCCTCATTTGGGCCAGAGACAAAGAAAAATAAGGTTTGATTTGGAAGTTTTCTGAGTTACCATATTGACTTAAAGTAATGAACATTCCAAATTACTTTGGAGACAGGGACAATTACAACACATTTTGGAATTTATTTACTCTAACAATGTTTAATAATGTAGAAATTTCAAAATTTCACACAAATAACTTATAGTACAGTTTAGAGACCTGTGCTAAATGTGGATTTTTCACAACTTTAGCTTGAAGACCCAAAGTCAGAAAAAGTCATGATGTTACAATTAACCCCAATAGCAAGTTTAGTTGTAACCGTATATGGGAGTTGTACCAATGTATTTTTTTTTATTTCACCTTTATTTAACCAGGTAAGCCAGTTGAGAACAGGTTATCATTTACAACTGCGACCTGGCCAAGATAAAGCAAAGTAGTGCAATAAAAACAACACAGAGTTACATATGGGGTAAAAAAAAAAACATAAAGTCAGAAATACAACAGAAAATATATATACAGTGTGTGCAAATGTAGCAAGTTATGGAGGTAAGGCAATAAATAGGCTATAGTGCAGAATAATTACAATAGTATTAACACTGGAATGCTAGATGTGCAAGAGATTATGTGCAAATAGAGATACTGGGGTGCAAAAGAGCAAAATAAATAACAATATAGGGATGAGGTAGTTGGGTGGGCTAATTTCAGATGGGCTGTGTACAGGTGCAGTGATCGGTAAGGTGCTCTGACAACTGATGCTTAAAGTTATTGAGGGAGATAAGAGTCTCCAGCTTCAGAGATTTTTGCAATTCGTTCCAGTCATTGGCAGCAGAGAACTGGAAGGAATGGCGGCCAAAGGAGGTGTTGGCTTTGGGAATGACCAGTGAGATATACCTGCTGGAGCGCAGACTACGGGTGGGTGCTGCTATGGTGACCAATGAGCTAAGATAAGGCGGGGATTTGCCTAGCAGTGATTTATAGATGGCCTGGAGCCAGTGGGTTTGACGACGAACATGTAGTGAGGACCAGCCAACAAGAGCATACAGGTCACAGTGGTGGGTAGTGTATGGGGCTTTGGAGACAAAACGGATGGCACTGTGATAGACTACATCCAATTTGCTGAGTAGAGTGTTGGAGGCTATTTTGTAAATGACATCGCCGAAGTCAAGGATCGGTAGGATAGTCAGTTTTACGAGGGCATGTTTGGCAGCATGAGTGAAGGAGGCTTTGTTGCGAAATAGGAAGCCGATTCTAGATTTAACTTTGGATTGGAGATTCTTTATGTGAGTCTGGAAGTTGAGTTTACAGTCTAACCAGACACCTAGATATTTGTAGTTGTCCACATACTCTAGGTCAGACCCGTCGAGAGTGGTGATTCTAGTCGGGTGGGCGGGTGCTAGCAGCGTTCGATTGAAAAGCATGCATTTAGTTTTACTAGTGTTTAAGAGCAGTTGAAGGCTACTGAAGGATTGTTGTATGGCATTGAAGCTCGTTTGGAGGTTTGTTAACACAGTGTCCAATGAAGGGCCAGATGTATACAAAATGGTGTCGTCTGCGTAGAGGTGGATCTGAGAGTCACCAGCAGCAAGAGCGACATCATTGATATACACGGAGAAAAGTGTCGGCCCAAGAATTGAACCCTGTGGCACCCCCATAGAGACTGCCATAGGTCCAGACAACAGGCCCTCCGATTTGACACACTGAACTCTATCTGAGAAGTAGTTGGTGAACCAGGCGAGGCAGTCATTTGAGAAACCAAGGCTATTTAGTCTGCCAATAAGAATGCGGTGGTTGACAGAGTCGAAAGCCTTGGCCAGGTCGATGAAGACGGCTGCACAGTACTGTCTATTATCAATCGCGGTTATAATATCGTTTAGGACCTTGAGCGTGGCTGAAGTGCACCCGTGACCAGCTCGGAAACCGGATTGCATAGCGGAGAAGGTACGGTGGTATTCGAAATGGTCGATGATCTGTTTGTTAACTTGGCTTTCGAATACTTTCGAAAGGCAGGGCAGGATGGATATAGGTCTGTAGCAGTTTGGATCTAGAGTGTCACCCCCTTTGAAGAGGGGGATGACCGCGGCAGCTTTCCAATCTCTGGGGATCTCAGACGTTATGAAAGAGAGGTTGAACAGACTAGTAATAGGGGTTGCGACAATTTCGGCGGCTAGTTTTAGAAAGAAAGGGTCCAGATTGTCTAGCCCAGCTGATTTGTAGGGGTCCAGATTTTGCAGCGCTTTCAAAACATCAGCTGTCTGAATTTGTGTGAAGGAGAAGCGGGGGGGGCATGGGCAAGTTGCAGCAGAGGGTGCAGGGTTGGTGGCCGGGTTAGTGGTAGCCAGATGGAAAGTATGGCCAGCTGTAGCAAAATGCTTGTTGAAATTCTCGATTATTGTAGATTTATCGGTGGTGATAGTGTTTCCTAGCCTCAGTGCAGTGGGCAGCTGGGAGGAAGTGCTCTTATTCTCCATGGACTTTACAGTGTCCCAAAACTTTTTGGAGTTAGTGCTACAGGATGCAAATTTCTGTTTGAAAAAGTTAGCCTTTGCTTTCCTGACTGCTTGTGTATATTGGTTCCTAACTTCCCTGAAAAGTTGCATATCGCGGGGGCTATTTGATGCTAATGCTGTACGCCACAGGATGTTTTTGTGCTGGTCAAGGGCAGTCAAGTCTGAGGAGAACCAGGGGCTATATCGGTTCTTAGTTCTGTATTTTTTGAATGGGGCATGTTTATTTAAGATTGAGAGGAAATTACTTTTAAGGAACAACCAGGCATCCTCTACTGACGGAATGAGATCTATATCCATCCAGGATACCTGGGCCAGGTCAATTAGGAAGGCCTCCTCGCTAAAGTGTTTTAGGGAGCGTTTGACAGTGATGAGGGGTGGTCGTTTGACCGCGGACCCGTTACGGACGCAGGCAATAAGGCAGTGATCGCTGAGATCCTGGTTGAAGACAGCTGAGGTGTATTTAGAGGGTATGTTAGTCAGGATGATATCTATGAGGGTACCCATGTTTACTGATTTAGGGTTGTACCTGGTAGGTTCGTTGATAATTTGCGTGAGGTTGAGGGCATCTAGCTTGGATTGTAGGATGGCTGGGGTATTAAGCATATCCCAATTTAGGTCACCAAGCAGTACAAACTCTGAGGATAAATGGGGGGCAATCAATTCACATATGGTGTCCAGGGCACAGCTGGGGGCTGAGGGGGGTCTGTAGCAAGCGGCAACAGTGAGAGACTTATTTCTGGAAAGGTGGATTTTTAGAAGTAGAAGCTCAAACTGTTTGGGCACAGACCTGGATAGTATGATAGAGCTCTGCAGGCTATCTCTACAGTAGATTGCAACTCCACCCCCTTTGGCAGTTCTATCTAGACGGAAAATGTTATAGTTGGGAATGGAAATTTCAGAATTTTTGGTGGCCTTCCTGAGCCAGGATTCAGACACTGCTAGAACATCAGGGTTGGCAGAGTGTGCTAACGCAGTGAATAACTCAAACTTAGGAAGTAGACTTCTGATATTTATGTGCAAGAAACCAGTCTTTAATGGTAAAAATGAGGGGTAATACAACAATGTTACTGATATTTGGATGAAAATACACTAAATATTTTATATTTTAGGCATGTCATAGTGAAATATTATATTTTGTATTAGTGTTCAAAGTGTTACATATTAACTTTTTTCCTTTTTCTAAGGTATTTTCTTAGTTGCACTGCCAAAGTTGATATAAAGCAGTGAAATTGCTATAAATATGGGAATGTGTCTATATATTATATAGTTTTAGGTAAGGGGTAAGTTGTAACTAACCCCAAGCATAGGGGCCTTTACTTATTAAAGTTTATACTAATCAAAATACCTTATCTTACTGATAAATATATATATAAACTCAGCAAAAAAAGAAACATCCTCTCACTGTCAACTGCGTTTATTTTCAGCAAGCTTAACATGTGTAAATATTTGTATGAACATAACAAGCTTCAACAAGTGAGACATAAACTGAACAAGTTCCACAGACATGTGACTAACATAAATGGAATAATGTGTACCTGAACAAAGGGGGGGTAAAAATCAAAAGTAACAGTCAGTATCTGGTGTGGCCACCAGCTGCATTAAGTACTGCAGTACATCTCCTCCTCATGGACCTCACCCTCCGATCCAACAGGTCACAGATTTGCTCAATGGGATTGAGATCTGGGCTCTTCGCTGGCCATGGCAGAATACTGACATTCCTGTCTTGCAGGAAATCACGCACAGAACGAGCAGTATGGCTGGTGGCATTGTCATGCTGGAGGGTCATGTCAGGATGAGCCTGCAGGAAGGGTACCACATGAGGGAGAATATCTTCCCTGTAACGCACAGCGTTGAGATTGCCTGCAATGAGAACAAGCTCAGTCCGATGATGCTGTGACACACCGCCCCAGACCATGACGGACCTTCCACCTCCAAATCGATCCCGCTCCAGAGTACAGGCCTCGGTGTCACGCTCATTCCTTCGACGATAAACACGATTCTGACCATCACCCCTGGTGAGACAAAACCGCGACTCGTCAGTGACGAGCACTTTTTGCCAGTCCTGTCTGGTCCAGCGACGGTGGGTTTGTGCCCATAGGAGACATTGTTGCCGGTGATGTCTGGTGAGGACCTGCCTTACAACAGGCCTACAAGCCCTCAGTTCAGCCTCTCTCAGCCTATTGTGGACAGTCTGAGCACTGATGGAGGGATTGTGCGCTCCTGGTGTAACTCAGGCAGTTGTTGTTGCCATCCTGTACCTGTCCCGCAGGTGTGATGTTCGGATGTACCGATCCTGTGCAGGTGTTGTTACACATGGTCTGCCACTGCAAGGACGATCAGCTGTCCGTCCTGTCTCCCTGTAGCGCTGTCTTAGGGGTTTCACAGTACGGACATTGCAATTTATTGCCCTGGCCACATCTGCAGTCCTCATGCCTCCTTGCAGCTTGCCTAAGGCAAGTTCACGCAGATAAGCAGGGACCCTGGGCATCTTTCTTTTGGTGTTTTACAGAGTCAGTAGAAAGGCCTCTTTAGTGTCCTAAGTTTTCATAACTGTGACCTTAATTGCCTACCGTCTGTAAGCTGTTAGTGTCTTAACGACTGTTCCACAGGTGCATGTTCATTAATTGTTTATGGTTCATTGAACAAGCATGGGAAACAGTGTTTAAACCCTTTACAATGAAGATCTGTGAAGTTATTTGGATTTTTACGAATTATTTTTGAAAGACAGGGTCTTGAAAAAGGGACGTTTCTTTTTTTGCTGAGTTGAGATACATGGAGAATGTTCCACAGGTCAATAAAAAAAAAGAGAGAAACAACCTTATTTAAATATATATATATATAAAACCCACAATTGATGAATTTCAAAGAATCTTCATAGACATGTGGAGACACTAACCAAGCATTGGCACATTGCATAACACCTTGGTTTCTAATTTGAGTTATTTAACCTGTTAAAACTAACCTTTGTTACAATTGTCCCCGGTATCCGCCTACAATAGCAATGTCAATTAAACTTGTGACAGCGAAACAAGAAAGCATATAGAACATGTTTTGAGAGAAATCATTGTTGACCGTCCTGCAGTTTAACCTCCAAATCCACTTTAGTTCTAGAGCACCGTCTTTTCTTCTATAACAGACATTTTTAACAATGAATCTCCATAGCTGCTTGGTAAATGGGGTCATAAATGCCACAATGTATCCAAACCCCCATGAGACCGGGGCCAATGATAATGACATGCAGCGCTGTGTGCTAAAAAAGAGATAGTAGCCTAATGCTGGTAATGATTTAACTAATGGAAAGTGGAGGTGGAAGAACAGCTTATTCCATTAAGCCCACTAATGTTTTGGAAGCCGACCAGAAACAGTGTTTTGTGCTAGGAAACACACCTCGACGGGTGCTGAAACGTTGCCAAAATCCTCCGCTCATTCATGAGTCATGCGTCAGTCCTACAGGTTTGATTATGCATTTTTCACCGCATTTTCTCAACAACAAAAAATAACACGAAAGGAATTCAAATTTTGCTTTGATCACATGAAATTGGTTTTTCCATGCTTCCATTGTGAGGCTAGGACTCTCGTCCAAAAAGTATCACTGTACAGTATATATAGTACAGTACAGACAACCAGAGATATCCATTGAATGATTTTCAAATCCAAACCACTGCTTTGGATTTTCATATTCATCATCTTGAAAAAAAGTAAATGAATACTTGGTTTTTTGAAAGCATATTCATACTCTGAATTACATAGCCAATGTGTACTTTTTCCTGTCCTGCAGGATCCAGAGCAGTTACGCAGCTCAACAGAGGATCAATCAAGACCTGGAGGACAAGGTGCACAGGACGGTAAGACACCTGCTTCAGCCATACATTTTACATTTTAGTCATTTAGCAGACGCTCTTATCCAGAGCAACTTACAGTTAGTGAGTGAATACATTTTCATACTGGCCCCCCGAGGGAATCGAACCCACAACCCTGGCGTTGCAAATGCCATGCTCTACCAACTGAGCTACACAGGACTACACAGGACATACACCACACTGCTTCAGCCATACACCACACTACTTCAAACATACATCACACTGCTTCAAACATACAACACACTGCTTCAGCCATACATCACACTACTTCAAACATACAACACACTGCTTCAGCCATACAACACACTGCTTCAGCCATACATCACACTGCTTCAAACATACAACACACTGCTTCAGCCATACATCACACTACTTCAAACATACAACACACTGCTTCAGCCATACAACACACTGCTTCAGCCATACATCACACTACTTCAAACATACAACACACTGCTTCAGCCATACAACACACTGCTTCAGCCATACAACACACTGCTTCAGCCATACACCACACTACTTCAGCCATACACCACACTACTTCAGCCATACACCACACTACTCAGCCATACACCACACTGCTCAGCCATACACCACACCACTTCAGTCATACACTCCGCTGACACCCACTCCAATACCACACAGTCAGTGGAAGCTGGTGGGAGGAGCTATAGGAGGCAGGCTTATTGTAATGGCTGGAATTAAATCAATGGTATGGAGTCCAACATGTGGTTTCCATATGTTTAATCTGTTTGACTCCATTCCATGTATTCCATTCCAGCCATTACAATGAGCCCGTCGTCCTATAGCTCATCCCACCAGCCTCCTCTGAATAATAATAATATGCCATTTAGCAGACACTTTTGTCCAAAGCGACTTACAGTCACGTGTGCATACATTTTTACGTATGGGTGGTCCCGGGGATCGAACCCACTTCCCTGGCGTTACAAGCGCCGTGCTCTACCAATTGAGCTACAGAGGACCACACACCGTGTTTGCACCTTTGGGACTTTTCGATTGGTTCCGCCAGTCAAACTCAATCAAGCAGAACTAAGGTAACATCAACCTTCCCATTTGACATCACTGAGCTGATATACACAGTGTAATGACCTAAAATCCACTTTATTGCAGCTGGCAGTTTTGTTGCAAGACTCCGACAGCATGGTGTCTGCCTCCGACAGGCTATACTGGGGTCAACGAAGCAGCTCAGATACACCATCTCACCTCAGGTCTCCTGGAAACAGACATCCAAAACTAGCCTACATCCGACAGTGTGGGTTGTCAATGGCTCTCCTCAGTCCTTTCCAAGCTTATAGGCTATTGAACTAAAGTGCACTCCATTTAGCAGGGCTTGTGTAGAGCTAGCCTTGTATACAGTGCCTTGCAAAAGTATTCATCCCCCTTGGCGTTTTTCCTATATTGTTGCATTACAACCTGTCGTTTAAATGGATTTTTATTAGTCCAAATTTGTGAAGTGAAATGAAAAAAATTACATGTTTCAAAGAATTCTACAAAATATATAACGGAAAAGTGGTGCGTGCATATGTATTCACCCCATTTGCTATGAAGCCCCTAAATAAGTTCTGGTGCAACCAATTACCTTCAGAAGTCACATAATTAGTTAAATAAAGTCCACCTGTGTGCAAACTAAGTGTCACATGATCTCAATATATATACATCTGTTCTGAAAGGCCCCAGAGTATGCAACACCACTAAGCAAGGGGCACCAGCAAGCAAGCGGCACCATGAAGACCAAGGAGCTCACCCAACAGGTCAGGGACAAAGTTGTGGAGAAGTGCAGATCAGTGTTGGGTTATAAAACAATATCCCAAACTTTGAACATCCCATTAAATCTATTATTAAAAAATTGAAAGAATATGGCACCACAACAAACCTGCCAAGAGAGGCTCGCCCACCGAAACTCACGGCCCAGGCATTAATCAGAGAGGCAACAAAAAGACCAAAGATAACCCTGAAGGAGCTGCAAAGCTCCACAGCGGAGATTGGAGTATCTGTCCATAGGACCACTTTAAGCCATACCATCCACAGAGCTGGGCTTTATGGAAGAGTGGCCAGAAAAAAGCCATTGCTTAAAAAAATAAATATGCAAACACGTTTGGTGTTCGCCAAAAGGCATGTGGGAGACTCCCCAAACATATGGACGAAGGTACTCTGGTCAGATGAGACTAGAATTGAGCTTTTTGGCCATCAAGGAAAACGCTATGTCTGGCGCAAACCCAAAACCTCTTATCACCCGAGAACACCATCACTACAGTGAAGCATGGTGGTGGCAGCATCATGCTGTGGGGATGTTTTTCATCGGCAGGGACTGGGAAACTGGTCAGAATTGAAGGAATGATGGATGGCCCTAAATACAGGGAAATTCTTGAGGGAAACCTGTTTCAGTCTTCCAGAGATTTGAGACTGGGACGGAGGTTCACCTTCCAGCAGGACAATGACCCTAAGTATACTGCTAAAGCAACACTCGAGTGGTTTAAGGGGAAACATTTGAATGTCTTGGAATGGCCTAGTCAAAGCCCAGACCTCAATCCAATTGAGAATCTGTGGTATGACTTAAAGATTGCTGTACACCAGCAGAACCCATCCAACTTGAAGGAGCTGGAGCAGTTTTGCCTTGAAGAATGGGCAACAATCCCAGTGGCTAGATGTGCTAAGCTTATAGAGACATACCCCAAGAGACTTGCACCTGTAATTGCTGCAAAAAGTGGCTCTACAAAGTATTGACTTTTTGTTTCCCAAGAAAAAATATTTTACATCTTCAAATTGGTAGTCATGTTGTGTAAATCAAATGATACAATCCCCCAAAAAATCCATTTTCATGACTGGTTGTAAGAAAACAAAATAGGAAAAACGCCAAGGGGGGTGAATACTTTCGCAAGCCGCTGTATACTAGAAAGACTATTTGAATTGGCAACATTACAACATTAATTGGCATTCCGACCTTAAAGTTACTATGTATTACATCACCTTATGCACCCATAAAGTCCCTTTAGCATCCACTTCTTCACCCCTCCTGTACGAGTCTCCACCTCTTCACAGCTGGGATGGAGGGGCATTAATGAGATGTTGGTATTGACATTACTGGGATAGATTAGTTGTGTCCTAATGATCCCTGTAAGTACCTCAGCTCTCATTCACTTTGTTCTCATAAATAATGTAGGAGGTGTATGGAGGCTTGCTCTGCCCGTCGGCCATTCTAGTGGTCCCCTGGGGTCTTGCAGCTCACCATGTGAATAAAGCAACTAAGGAATAAGTGCTCTATAAAGCAGCTGGTCAGGATGCTCTTTATAAGACGGTCGGTCAGGCAGCCCACTATAAGAATAATAATATGCCATTTAGCAGACGCTTTTATCCAAAGAGACTTACAGTCATGTGTGCATACATTTTTACATATGGGTGGTCCCGGGGATCGAACCCACTACCCTGGCGTTACAAGCGCCATGCTCTACCAATTGAGCTACAGAGGACCACGTAAGACAGTCTATAAGACAGTCACATAAGACAGTCTATAAGACAGTCGGTCAGGCAGCTCTCTGTGAGACAGCTCTCCATAAGACAGTCGGTCAGGCAGCTCTCTATAAGACAGCTCTCTATAAGGCAGCTCTCTGTAAGACAGCTCTCTGTAAGACAGCTCTATAAGGCAGCTCTCTATAAGACAGCTCTCTATAAGACAGTCGGTCAGACAGCTCTCTATAAAAGAGCTCTCTATAAGACAGTCAGTCAGGCAGCTCTCTATAAGGCAGCACTCTATAAGGCAGCTCTCTGTAAGATAGCTCTCTGTAAGACAGCTCTATAAGGCAGCTCTCTATAAGACAGCTCTCTATAAGACAGTCGGTTAGGCAGCTCTCTATAAGGCAGCTCTCTATAAGGCAACTCTCTCTAAGACAGTCGGTCAGGCAGCTCTCTCTAAGACAGCTCTCAATAAGACAGCTCTCTATAAGGCAGCTCTCTGTAAGACAGCTCTCAATAAGACAGCTCTCTATAATACAGCTCTCTATAAGACAGTCGGTCAGGTAGCTCTCTGTAAGGCATCTCTCCATAAGGCAGCTCTCTTTAAGACAATTCTCTGTAAGACAGCTCTTTATAAGACAGCTCTCTATAAGACAGTCGTTCAGGCAGCTCTCTATAAGACAGCTCTCTATTATACAGCTCTCTATAAGACAGTTCTCCATAAGACTGCTCTCTATAAAACAACTCTCTATAAGACAGCTCTCTATAAGACAGTTTTCTGTAAAACAGCTCTCTGTAAGATAGTTCTCTTTAAGACAGCTCTCTGTATACAGCTCTCTATAAGACAGCTCTCTATAAGACAGTCGGTCAGGCAGCTCTCTATAAGACAGGTCTTTATAAGACAGCTCTCTGTAATACAGCTCTCTATAAGATAGCTCTCTATAAGACAGTTCTCTATTCAACAGCTCTCTATAAGACAGTCGGCCAGGTAGCTCTCTATAAGACAGCTCTCTATAAGACAGTTATCTATAAGACAGCTCTCTGTAAGAAAGCTCTCTATAATACAGCTCTCTATAAGACAGTTCTCCATAAAACAGCTCTCTGTAAGACAGTCAGTCAGAAAGCTCTCTATAAGACAGCTCTCTATAAGACAGCTCTCTATAAGACAGTCGGTCAAGCAGCTCTCTATGAGACAGTTTTCTATAAGACAGCTCTCTATAATAGAGTCGGTCAGGCAGCTCTCTCTATAAGACAGCTCTCGGTAAGACAGTCAGTCAGGCATCTTTCTATAAGACAGCACTCTATAACTCAGCTCTCTAAAAAATAGCTCTCTATAAGACAGCTCTCTATAACTCAGCTCTCTAAAAAATAGCTCTCTATAAGGCAGCTCTCATAAGACAGTCAGTCAGACAGTTCTCTATTAAATAGCTCTCTATAAGACAGTCGGTCAGGCAATTCTCTGTAAGACAGCTCTCCATAAGACAGCTCTCTATAATGCAGCTCTCTATAAGGCAGCTCTCTATAAGTCAGCTCTCTATAAGACAGTCAGTCAGGCAGCTCTCTATAAGACAGCTCTTTAAAAGACAGTCAGTCAGGCAGCTCTCTATAAGTCAGCTTTCTAAAGTTATGCACGCTCAAGTCTTCTGTTTTTTTGTCTTATTTCTTGTTTGTCTCACAAGAAAAAATATTTTGCATCTTCAAAATGGTAGGCATGTTGTGTAAATCAAATGATACAAACCCCCCAAAAATAAATGTTCATGCCAGGTTGTAAGGCAACAAAATAGGAAAAATGCCAAGGGGGGTGAATACTTTCGCAAGCCGCTGTATATTAGAAAGACTATTTGAATTGGCAACATTACAACATTAATTGGCATTCCGACCTTAAAGTTACTATGTATTACATCACCTTATGCACCCATAAAGTCCCTTTAGCATCCACTTCTTCACCCCTCCTGTACGAGTCTCCACCTCTTCACAGCTGGGATGGAGGGGCATTAATGAGATGTTGGTATTGACATTACTGGGATAGATTAGTTGTGTCCTAATGATCCCTGTAAGTACCTCAGCTCTCACTCACTTTGTTCTCATAAATAATGTAGGAGGTGTATGGAGGCTTGCTCTGCCCGTCGGCCATTCCAGTGGTCCCCTGGGGTCTTGCAGCTCACCGTGTGAATAAAGCAACTAAGGAATAAGTGCTCTATAAAGCAGCTGGTCAGGATGCTCTTTATAAGGCAGCTGGTCAGGCAGCTCTCTATAAAGCAGCGCTCTATAAGGCAGCTCTCTATAAGACAGCTCTCTTTGACAGTCGGTCAGGCAGCTCTCTGTAAGACAGCTCTCTATAAGGCAGCTCTCTATAAGGCAGCTCTTTATAAGACAGCTCTCTATAAGACTGTCGGTCAGGCAGCCCACTATAAGAATAATAATATGCCATTTACCAGACGCTTTTATCCAAAGCGACTTACAGTCATGTGTGCATACATTTTTACATATGGGTGGTCCCGGGGATCGAACCCACTACCCTGGCGTTACAAGCACCATGATCTACCAATTGAGCTACAGAGGACCACGTAAGACAGTCTATAAGACAGTCACATAAGACAGTCTATAAGACAGTCGGTCAGGCAGCTCTCTATAAGACAGCTCTCTATAAGACAGCTCTCTATAATACAGCTCTCTATAAGTCAGCTCTCTATAAGGCAGCTAGTCAGGCAGCTCTCTATAAGTTCGCCTGGTAGGCAGCTCTCTATAAGACAGCTCTTTATAAGACAGTCAGTCAGGCAGCTCTCTATAAGACAGCTCTCTATAAGACAGTCAATCAGGCAGCTCTCTATAAGTCAGCTTTCTAAAGTTATGCACGCTCAAGTCTGTTTTTTTGTCTTATTTCTTGTTTGTTTCACAAGAAAAAATATTTTGCATCTTCAAAATGGTAGGCATGTTGTGTAAATCAAATGATACAAACCCTCCAAAAATCAATTTTCATGCCAGGTTGTAAGGCAACAAAATAGGAAAAATGCCAAGGGGGGTGAATACTTTCGCAAGCCGCTGTATATTAGAAAGACTATTTGAATTGGCAACATTACAACATTAATTGGCATTCCGACCTTAAAGTTACTATGTATTACATCACCTTGTGCACCCATAAAGTCCCTTTAGCATCCACTTCTTCACCCCTCCTGTACGAGTCTCCACCTCTTCACAGCTGGGATGGAGGGGCATTAATGAGATGTTGGTATTGACATTACTGGGATAGATTAGTTGTGTCCTAATGATCCCTGTAAGTACCTCAGCTCTCATTCACTTTGTTCTCATAAATAATGTAGGAGGTGTATGGAGGCTCGCTCTGCCCGTCGGCCATTCCAGTGGGGACCACTGGGGTCTTGCAGCTCACCGTGTGAATAAAGCAACTAAGGAATAAGTGCTCTATAAAGCAGCTGGTCAGGATGCTCTTTATAAGGCAGCTGGTCAGGCAGCTCTCTATAAAGCAGCTCTCTATAAGGCAGCTCTCTATAAGACAGCTCTCTTTGACAGTCGGTCAGGCAGCGCTCTATAAGGCAGCTCTCTATAAGACAGCTCTCTGACAGTCGGTCAGGCAGCTCTCTGTAAGACAGCTCTCTATAAGGCAGCTCTCTATAAGGCAGCTTTTTATAAGACAGCTCTCTATAAGACTGTCGGTCAGGCAGCCCACTATAAGAATAATAATATGCCATTTAGCAGACGCTTTTATCCAAAGTGACTTACAGTCATGTGTGCATACATTTTTACATATGGGTGGTCCCGGGGATCGAACCCACTACCCTGGCGTTACAAGCGCCATGCTCTACCAATTGAGCTACAGAGGACCACATAAGACAGTCTATAAGACAGTCACATAAGACAGTCTATAAGACAGTCGGTCAGGCTGCTCTCTGTAAGAAAGCTCTCTATAAGACAGTCGGTCAGGCAGCTCTCTATAAGGCAGCTCTCTATAAGGTAGCTCTCTATAAGGCAGCTCTCTATAAGGTAGCTCTCTATAAGGCAGCTCTCTATAAGGCAGCTCTCTATAAGGCAGCTCTCTATAAGACAGCTCTCTAAATGGTATCGTAACGTCGGTCAAAAGACTGCTGGATATGACAACTAACGAGCAACAGTAGTTCTAGTGCTTTGAACCTTGGCGTGACCCTGGACAACACCCTGTCGTTCTCCGCTAACATCAAAGCGGTGACCCGATCCTGCAGGTTCATGCTCTACAACATTTGCAGAGTACGACCCTACCTTACACAGAAAGTGGCACAGGTCCTAATCCAGGCACTTGTCATCTCCCGTCTGGATTACTGCAACTCGCTGATGGCTGGCCTCCCTGCCTGTGCCATTAAACCCCTACAACTTATCCAGAACGCTGCAGCCCGTCTGGTGTTCAACCTTCCCAAGTTCTCTCATGTCACCCCGCTCCTCCGCACACTCCACTGGCTTTCAGTTGAAGCTCGCATCTAATACAAAACCATCGTGCTTGCCTACGGAGCTGTGAGGGGAACGGCACCTCCTTACCTTCAGGCTCTGATCAGACCCTACACCCAAACGAGGGCACTACGTTCATCCACCTCTGGCCTGCTAGCGCCCCTACCTCTACGGAAGCACAGTTCCCGCTCAGCCCAGTCAAAGCTATTCGCTGCTCTGGCACCCCAATGGTGGAACAAGCTCCCCCACGATGCCAGGACAGCGGATTCACTGACCACCTTCCGGAGACACTTGAAACCCTACCTCTTTAAGGAATACCTGGAATAGTATAACAGTAATCCTTCAACCCCCCCTCCCCCACCCCCCCATTAAAAAATTAATAAAAATAATAATAATTATAATTTTAAAACATTGAGTGGTTGTACCATTGGCTATCCTAAGTTGAATGCACCAATTTGTAAGTCGCTCTGGATAAGAGCGTCTGCTAAATGACTTAAATGTAAATGTAAATCCAGGCTCTGTCGTAGCCGGCCGCGACCGGGAGACCCATGGGGCGGCGCACAATTGGCCCAGCGTCGTCCAGGGTAGGGGAGGGAATGGCGGGCAGGGATGTAGCTCAGTTGGTTAGAGCATGGTGTTTGCAACGCCAGGGTTGTGGGTTCGATTCCCACGGGGGGCCAGTATGAAAAGTAAAGAAATATAATGTATGCACTCACTAACTGTAAGTCGCTCTGGATAAGAGCGTCTGCTAAATGACTTAAATGTAAATGCTTTGGTCTTCCGTCACTGGTTATTTGGATGCATAAGGTTTGGGTGAAGGTGGTGCTTAAAGTGGGGGCGGAGTTTCAAGCAAAGATTTCAAGCAGAATTTTTTTGGAAGGGGTGGGGCTTTGGCTGAGTTTCTGTTTAGGCTAGTGGAGACTTAGCTAGTCTCGTTAGTATCTTTTCTCATGCATCTCCCCCCAGAACCCAATCAAGCATCTGATGCAATTACGCAAGATTTCTCTGGGTTTCCGAGATTACACACACCCAACCACCCGTCACACACACACAAACATACACACACACACACACACACGGCTCTGAGGCACCTTGGCGCCTGTAATTGGAGCTGGGCCAGATTGGCTCTAGTGTGTGTGTGTGTGCGCGTGTGTGTGTGTGTGCTTCTAAATAAATGCGTCAAAAATCATCTATAAGCGTATGTCATACTCTCAATGTTGTCTAACGGGTGACAATTCCCACTGTAGGCTGAATTGTCAAATGTGACATAACGCACTATGTATGTTTATACCCCATTTATAGAGTATGACTTACGCTCATTAGATGATTTGTGAAGCATTCATGTAGTGCTTATGAAGCCTTTACGTATGCTATATAACATCTTTAGAAGTTGTATTTCGTTTAAAGTAGGACCCAATATAACATAGGCATAATAACCAACAACAACTATCATGTTTAAAAAAGAATCCTAAAACCTATGATGAAAATGATAAGAGTAAGAACACCTAAGAATGGGTTTATTGATTATTCCATACTACTCCTGAATTGAGGTGGGGCGGTCTATCTCAGTGATCGGCTACTGTATGTGGTCTGTGGTTTGAGATCTTAGATGAGAACTCTAGTATAATCGATCCAAACACGCAATCTCGTGGTTGAGAGGCCCCCTCTCGCCACTCTCAAAGTAGTTACATGATCAGAGACGCAGCGCAATCAATGTCCAAAGTGATTGCCCTGCCATGGAACCTTGTTAGAAAACTATTACAGACCCTATCTCCCCCCTATATCCCCAGTCGAGAGATCCCATTCCCATTCGTTCCTCCTTCAGACCGTGAAGACAATGTCATTACTGTTCAAGATGAGACCGCGGCCACGCTACGGTCCATATTTAAGACGTATCATGATTAAAATACGATTTTTTAATCTCATCAGAACAGAACTTTGAGTCACCATGGCTCCCTATCCGTGTTGGACGTTTTAATAGAAGACGACTGTGTGTGAAATTAATTTATTTTCCCAACCACCTCTTCTTAGATGATTAAGACAAAGCGATTTCCTCGGGCCACTGTTCATACAGAAGATAGTGATTTGACTAGTTCCAAAAGTACGGCCATCAAAGCACAACCAACGCAAAACGTTGTCTCAACGTTGATTCCAGCCGTCCCTATTTGTGAGCTACATGTTTTGTATTCTGTCCATTGGTGCTGAGGCATAAGACTATATGACAGATTTTTAACATTGATCTAAGAAAACTCTGTAATTTACACCAATTCTACGGTGTTTGTGTATTATTCATTGTTCCTTCACCCATCGCTTAGCCTGGCTTTTTGTCAGGTCTGAGTAATCCTCATTGTATTGTCATACGGGGAAAAGACAACAGCCGAAAAATGAATCACGAATCATATTCTGTCACGCACACTTCTTTTGTATTCCAGTCATGTGAAAAACATTTTTGAAGTATGTTGGCTTTTCAAAAGAATAGTCCGTCTAGCACGAAGACCACTGTTCATTGACAGGAAATAGTATAGGATTTCCTCAGAAGCGTACCTCATTCTGATTGCCATTCCTTTTGATGTCTTGCAATGGCATTTCAAGGGGAAAATATTTATAGAGTAGGAAACAGTCTTAGATAGACACTGTGAGAAAATGGGTTCAATCAAATCAAACTTGCAATAAAAAAATTCTGAGCATAAACCAAGAAGGTAATTTTGAAAAAATACAGTATGTTCCGGGTTGCCTCTGAGAATAACATTGACGCATACACTGGCTCGGTGACTGAGTTCATCAGGAAGTGCATAGAAGATGTTGTTCCCACTGTGACAATTAGAATTTATCCAAATCAAAAACCGTGGATAGATGGCAGCATTTGCACAAAACTGAAAGCACGAACCACTGCATTTAACCACGGAAAAGTGACTGGGAACATGGAAGAGGACAAACAGTCCAGTTATGCCCTCCGTAAGGCAAACAGACAGGCTGTGATGAGGTGATTTCGAAGGAGTCAGGCGCAGGAGGGTAAATCACAGAATAACAGGCTTTATTCTGCAACACAGAGTTACGCAGAAATGTGTCAAAAAACTGGAAAATACAAGCCACACGGGGAAATATCCCGGCGATACAGAATACACGGAGCTCCACCAAGCTTCTCTATCCTCCACAATAAACAATCACACACAAAGACAATGGGGCAGAGGGAACACATATACAGGTACTGATGAGGGGATATGAACCAGGTGTGTGTAATAAAAAGACAAAACAAATTGAATGATGAGACGAGGAATGGCAGTGGCTAGAAGGCCGGTGACGACGAACGCTGAATCCTGCCCGAACAAGGAGAGGTGGCAGCTTCGGAGGAAGTCGTGACACAGGCAAAACAGTGGTCGTAATTCAACTGCTCAGACATGAGACGTATGTGGCAGGAACGGCAGACAATCACGGATTTTTAAGGGAAAACCAGCCACGTCACGGACACTGAAGCCTTGCACCCGGACAAGCTAAACACCTTCTTAGCCTTCTTTGAGGAAAACACAGTGCCACCAATGCTCACGAGGACTGTGAGCTTTTGTTCTTCGTGGTTGACGTGAGTAACACATTTCAGCGTGTTAACCCTTGCAAGATTTCCGGCAAAGACAGTATCCCTAGTCGCGTCCTCAGAGCATGTGCAGACTGGAACTCCCCCCTGTGCAACTGGGTCCTGGACTTCCTGACGGGCCGACCCCAGGTGTTGAAAGTAGGCTACAACACCTCCGCTACGCTGATCCTCAACAGGGGGGCACCACAAGGGTGCATGCTCAGTCCCCTCCTGTACTCCCAGTTCACCCATGACTGCATGGTCTCCAACTCGATCATCAAGTTTGCAGATGACACAACAGTGGTAGGCCTGATTACCAACAATGATGAGTTAGCCTACAGTGAGGAGGTGAGGGCCCTGGAGGAGTGGTGCAGGAAAATAACCTCTCCCTCAACGTCAACAAAACGAAGGAGCTGATCGTGGTCTTCAGGAGACAGCAAAGGGAGCACGCCCCATCCACATCAACGAGGCCACTGTGGAGAGGGTGAAAAGCTTCAGATTCCTCTGCGTGCACATCACTGACAACCTGAAAAGGTCCATCCACACAGACAGTGTGGTGACGAAGGCGCAACAGCGCCTCTTCAACCTCAGGAGGCTAAAGAAACAAACTTCTACAGATGCACCATTGAGAGCATCCTGTTGGGCTGTAACAACGCCCAGTACGGCAACTGCACCGTCCGCAACCGCAGGGCCCTCCAGGACATCTACAGCACCCGGTATCACAGGAAGGCCAAGAAGATCATCGAGGACCTCAGCCACCCGAGCCATGGCCTGTTCACCCCGCTACCATCTAGAAGGCGGAGACAGTACAGTTGCATCAAAGCTGGGATCGAGAGACTGAAAAACAGCTTCTATCTCCAGGCCATCAGACTGTTAAATAGTCACCACTAGCCGGCATCCACCCAGTACACTGCCCTGAACTTTAATTCACTGTTACTAGCCGGCTACCACCCGGTATTGAACCCTGCACCTTAGAGACTACTGCCCTATGTACACAGTCATTGAACACTGGTCACTTTAATAATGTTTACACACTGTTTTACCCACTTCGTATGTATATACTGTATTCTAGTCAAGTCTTATCCTATATAACTACTGCTGTACACACATTTTCTGTTCATATACTGTCCATAATGTCTATACAAAACATAATATACATACATTTACATTTTATTCATTTAGCGACTTACAGTTAGTGCATTCATCTTAAGATAGCTAGGTGGGACAACCACATGTTACAGGCATAGAAAGTAAATGTTTCCTCAATAATGTAGCTATTAGTAGAGTCAGAGCTAGAACGTGGGGGGGTCAAGTGCAAGTGCTAGTTAAGTTTATTAGGTACTCCAGAACAACCTGAATTCTTCGGTGCATTCTACAAGGTGTCGGAAACTTTCCACAGGGATGTTGGTCCATGCTGACGCGATGGCATCACGCAGTTGCTGCAGATTGGACAGCAGTACATTCATGCTGTGAACAGCCCATTCCAATTTGCGTCTCTTCCTGTTGAACGCGGAACGAGGGAGAGCGCTGTTTGTTGTTTTGGAAAGTTTTGTTGTTTTGGAAAGTTTTGAAAGTCTCTGAAAAAGTGTTCTATTGATAAAGTTGGGTTACCCGCGACGCGGTTAGCATCAGTTGCTGGGATCCTGCCGACCAAGGGTCTGAGGAGCTGCTTGGAGTAGCAGCTAGCCCGGCTGCATATTAAGCTAGCAGGGTTTTCTTGAGGGCTTGAATGCAGCCCGCGATGTGGTTAGCCAATGTGGCTGGGACCGCGGATTGTCCCGGGCTTGTGGCTGTTTAGATCCCTGCTGTTTGTTGCTGTTTCCATCTTCCCTGCGACCTGACCTTTCTGGAACTGCGAGGAGTAACAGCGTAGCCTACGTTGCTACCATGACAAAGACCAAAGCCAGAGGGAGTACCGTTGAGGACAGTGGTGTCTCTCAATCACAGGTGAAGGATTTTTTTAATGAAAATAAATTGTTCTACAAGCAGTTGTTACAACAACAAGAAAATAGCTTCAAGTGTTGTGTCCAATTACTGGAAGAGTCAACTAATAAAAGAATGGACGACCTGACCAGAGAGGTCCAGGACCTGAAGAACAGTTTGCAGTTCTCCCAGGGTCAGCTCGATGAGTTGAAACAGGAGAATGACAAGATGACAGCAGTCTGTAAGTCATTGAGAGAGGACATCAGTTCTGCATGTGAATCTATGATAACAATGACAGAGAAATCTGATTATTCTGAGGCACCGTCAATGCGGAACAACATTGTTGTGGACGGAATTGCAGAATCTCCACTTGAGAACTGGATGGAGTCTGAGGACAAAGTCAGGGAAATGATCTCAGAGAAACTGAAGAGGTGGAGCGCGCCCAAAGGACTGGAAAAACCCACCACCGGCCCAGCTGACAGGCCCGATAATGGTCAAGTTCCTGAGGTTCAAGGACAAGGTAGCGGAACGTACATCTTCCTCAACGAGGACTATCCTGATGCTGTGTACCAGAAGAGGAAATAATTTATCCCAGCCATGAAATCTACCAGAGCGCGTGGGGACATTGCTTACATCCGCTATGACAGGCTCATTGTCCACCTGCCCTCCCAGAAGCCTGGAAGGGATGAGAGAGCCAAGTCTATGGACTCGTAGCTTCAAACCCGCAGCACACACACACACTTACAACTGATTAATTGACTGTTTAATGTTATTTTTCTCTCTTGCTTTGTTTGCTCTTTTCCATATTATGTGTGTCTCTGATAAGCTACCCAGGAAAGGGCTAAAAAATAGCCCATAGTAATATTTGTAGCATTAGAAATAAGGTTAATGAAATGAATAACTTGCTAATATCAGATAACATTAATATATTAGCCATTTCTGAGACTCACTTAGATAATCCCTTTGATGATACAGCAGTAGCAATACAAGGATATAACATCTATAGAAGAGACAGTAATGCTTATGGGGGAGGTGTTGCTGTATATATTCACTGCCATATCCCTGTAATGCTTAGAGAAGATCTTATGTCAAGTGTTATTAAGGTGTTGTGGTTTCAGGTTCACCTGCCTCATTTAAAGCCCATTATTTTGGGGTGTTGCTATAGGCCATCAAATGCTAACAGTCAGTATTTAAATAATGTGTGTGAAATGCTTGATAGTATGTGATGTAAACAGAGAGGTCTACTTTCAAGCTGTCCTCTCAAAGCTTCTCACTGTAGCCAGTGCCTGTAATCTGGTTCAGGTTATTAATCAAACTACCAGGGTGTTTACAAACACTACAGGAACAAGATCATCCACATGTATTGATCACATTTTTAATAATACTGTAGAACTTTGTTCTAAAGCTGTATCCGTACCCATTGGATGCAGTGATCACAATATATGGCTACAGTGAGGGAAAAAAGTATTTGATCCCCTGCTGATTTTGTACGTTTGCCCACTGACAAAGAAATGATCAGTCTATAATTTTAATGGTAGGTTTATTTGAACAGTGAGAGACAGAATAACAACAAAAAAATCCAGAAAAACGCATGTCAAAAATGTTATAAATTGATTTGCATTTTAATGAGGGAAAAAGTATTTGACCCCCTCTCAATCAGAAAGATTTCAGGCTCCCAGGTGTCTTTTATACAGGTAACGAGCTGAGATTAGGAGCATACTCTTAAAGGGAGTGCTCCTAATCTCAGTTTGTTACCTGTATAAAAGACACCTGTCCACAGAAGCAATCAATCAATCAGATTCCAAACTCTCCACCATGGCCAAGACCAAAGAGCTCTCCAAGGATGTCAGGGACAAGATTGTAGACCTACACAAGGCTGGAATGGGCTACAAGACCATTGCCAAGCAGCTTGGTGAGAAGGTGACAACAGTTGGTGCGATTATTCGCAAATGGAAGAAACACAAAATAACTGTCAATATCTCTCGGCCTGGGCCTCCATGCAAGATCTCACCTCGTGGAGTTGCAATGATCATGAGAACGGTGAGGAATCAGCCAAGAACTACACAGGAGGATCTTGTCAATGATCTCAAGGCAGCTGGGACCATAGTCACCAAGAAAACAATTGGTAACACACTGCGCCATGAAGGACTGAAATCCTGCAGCGCCCGCAAGGTCCCCCTGCTCAAGAAAGCACATATACAGGGCCGTCTGAAGTTTGCCAATGAACATCTGAATGATTCAGAGGAGAACTGGGTGAAAGTGTTGTGGTCAGATGAGACCAAAATCGAGCTCTTTGGCATCAACTCAACTCGCTGTGTTTGGAGGAGGAAGAATGCTGCCTATGCCCCCAAGAACACCATCCCCACCGGAAACTGGAAACATTATGCTTTGGGGGTGTTTTTCTGCTAAGAGGACAGGACAACTTCACCGCATCAAAGGGACGATGGACGGGGCCATATACTGTCAAATCTTGGGTGAGAACCTCCTTCCCTCAGCCAGGGCATTGAAAATGGGTCGTGGATGGGTATTCCAGCAAAGGAGTGGCTCAAGAAGAAACACATCAAGGTCCTGGAGTGGCCTAGCCAGTCTCCAGACCTTAATCCCATAGAAAATCTGTGGAGGGAGCTGAAGGTTCGACTTGCCAAACGTCAGCCTCGAAACCTTAATGACTTGGAGAAGATCTGCAAAGAGGAGTGGAACAAAATCCTTCCTGAGATGTGTGCAAACCTGGTGGCCAACTACAAGAAACGTCTGACCTCTGTGATTGCCAACAAGGGTTTTGCCACCAAGTACTAAGTCATGTTTTGCAGAGGGGTCAAATACTTATTTCCCTCATTAAAATGCAAATCAATTGATAACATTTTTGACATGCGTCTTTCTGGATTTTGTTGTTGTTATTCTGTCTCTCACTGTTCAAATAAACCTACCATTAAAATTATAGACTGATCATGTCTTTGTCAGTGGGCAAACGTACAAAATCAGCAGGGGATTAAATACCTTTTCCCCTCACTGTATATCAGGGAAAGCCAAAGTTACAAAAGAGTCTGATGATTAAGAAACTGACTGTTAGAACTGTTAAGGCTCCATGGATTGATGAGGAATTGAAAAACTGTATGGTTGAAAGAGATGGGACAAAAGGAGTGGCTAATAAGTCTGGCTGCACATCTGGCTGGCTGACTTACTGCAAATTGAGAAATCATGTTAACACAAAAAGAGGAAGAAACTGTATTATGAAGCCAACATCAAGGATATAAAGAATGAGGGGACTTTAAATGAAATTATGGGCTGAAAGACAAATTCAACTCCATCTTTCATAGAATCAGATGGCTTATTCATCACAAAACAATTTCATGTTGCCAATTATTTTAATGATTACTTCATTGGCAAAGTGGGCAAACCTAGGCAGGAAATGTCAACAACGAACAGTGAGCAATCGTATTAATGCATAAAAAAACAAATAATGAAAGAAAAGCATTGTAAGTCTGAATTTTGTAAAGTTAGTGTAGGAGAGGTGGAGAAATTGTTATCGATCAATAATGACAAACCTCCTGGCATTGACAATTTAGATGGAAAGCCTCTGAGGATGTTAGCTGACTCTATAGCCACTCCTATCTGTCATATCTTTAATCTGAGTCTAGACAAAGGTGTTTGTCCTCAGGCCTGGAGGGAAGCCAAAGTAATTCCGCTACCCAAGAGTGGTAAAGCAGCCTTTACTGGTTTTAACAGCAGACTTATTAGCTTGCTTACAGCTCTTAGCAAACTGTTGGAAAAAAATGGTGTTTGACCAAATACAATGCCATTTCTCTGTAAACAAATTAATAACAGACTTTCAGCATGCTTATAAAGAAGGGCACTCAACATGTACTGCACTGACACAAATGACTGATCATTGATAATAAGAGGATTGTGGGAGCTGTACTGTTAGATTTCAGTGCAGCCTTTGATATTATTGACCATAACCTGTTGTTGAGAAAACCTATTTATTATGGCTTTTCAACTTCTGCCATATTGTGGATTCAGAGCTATCTATCTAATAGAACTCAGAGGGTTTTCTTTAATGGAAGTTTCTCTAATGTCAAACATGTAAAGTGTGGTGTATGGCAGGGCAGCTCTCTAGGCCCTCTACTCTTTCTATATTTACCAATGACACGCCACTGGCATTAAACAAAGCATGTGTGTCAATGTATGCTGATGATTCAACCATATAAGTGTCAGCAACCACAGCTAATGAAGTCACTGAAACCCTTAACAAGGAGTTGCAGTCAGTTTGGAATGAGTGGCCAGTAATAAACTGGTCCTGAACATCTCTAAAACTAAGAGCATTGTATTTTGTACAAATAATTCCTTAAGTTGTAGACCTCAGCTGAATCTGGTAATGAATGGTGTGGCTGTTGAACAAGTTGAGGAGACTAAATTACTTGGTGTTACCTTAGATTGTAAACGGTCATGGTCAAAACATATAGATTAAATTGTTGTAAAGATGGGGATAGGTCTGTTCGTAATAAAGAGATGCTCTGCTTTTTTGACACCACACTCCACAAAGCAAGTCCTGCAGGCTCTAGCTTTATCTTATCTTGATTATTGTCCAGTCATATTGTCCAGTGCTGCAAAGAAAGACCTAGTTAAGCTGCAACTGGCCCAGAACAGAGCGGCATGTCTTGCTCTTCATTGTAATCAGAGGGCTAATATTAATACTATGCATACTAGTCTCTCTTGGCTTAGAGTTGAGGAAAGACTGACTGCATCAATCAATCACATTTTATTTATAAAGCACAAAGTGCTATACAGAAACCCAGCCTAAAACCCCAAACAGCAAGCAATGCAGATGTAGAAGCACAGTGGCTAGGAAAAACTCCCTAGAAAGGAAGAAACCTAGGAAGAAACCTAGAGAGGAACCAGGCTCTGAGGGGTGGCCAGTCCCCTTCTGGCTGTGCCGGGTGCAGATTATAACAGTACATGGCCATTAAGGGCAGATTTTTCTCCAAAATGTTCAAACGTTCATAGATGACCAGCAGGGTAAAATAATAATCACAGTGGTTGTAGAGGTTGCAACAGGTCAGTACATTAGGAGTAAATGTCACTTGGCTTTTCATAGCCGGGCATTTAGAGGTTGAAATAGCAGGTGCGGTATGGAGAGAGAGTTGAACTCAGCAGGTCTGGGATAAGGCAGCACGTCCGGAGAACAGGTCATGGTTCCATAGCCGCAGGCAGAAGAGTGGAAACTGGAGCAGCAGCACGACCAGGTGGACTGGGGACAGCAAGGAGTCATCAGGCCAGGTAGTCCTGAGGCATGGTCCTATGGCTCAGGTCCTCCGGGATGGGAGGGAGAGAGGGAGAGAGAGAGAGAGAATTGGGGAGCATACTTAAATTCACACAGGACACCGGATAAGACAGGAGAATAACACCAGATATAACAGACTGACCAAAGCCCCCCGGCACATAGACTATTGCAGCATAGATACTGGAGACTGCATCACTTCTTGTTTTTATAAGAAACATGAATGTGTTGGAAATTCCAAATAGTCTGCATAGTCAACTTACACACAGCACTGACACACACACTTACTCCACCAGACATGCCACCAGGGGTCTTTTCACTGTCCCCAGGTCCAGAACAAATTCAAGGAAACGTACAGTATCATACAGTGCCATGAGTGCATGGACTCCCTTCCATCGCATATAGCGCAAGTGAACAGCAAACCTGGTTTCAAAAAACAAATAAAGCAACACATCAAGGCACAACGCCACTCCCCCATGTGACCTACTTGTTGTGTGTATGTACTGACATGTATGTGTGACACACGCACATTAAATGTTAATGTTTTTACATTTTGTAAATTGTAGTCTTTTGTCTGTAATTCCTTTTTCGTTATGTGTCGGACCCCAGTAACACTAGCTGTCGCCATTGGCGTCGGCTAATGGGGATCCTAATAAATCAAATCAAAACATTGTGCGTTCCGAGATTCCGTTCCATTGTACTGTGCCGTTATTTGCCTGTTTGTGGCCCATCTGTTAGCTTGCATGATTATTGCCATTCTCTTTCAACCTCTGATCAACGAGCTGTTTTCACCCACAGGACTGACTGGATGTTTTTTGTTTGTCGCACCATTCTCGATAAACTGTAGACACTGTCATGCGTGAAAAACCCAGGAGGGTGGCCATTTCTGAGATACTGGATCCAGCGCGCCTGTCAGCAATGATCAATCAAACAATAATTGAATGCCTCGACGCATGTCTGCCTGCTTTATATAGCAAGCCAAGGCCACGTGACTCAATGTCTGTAGACGCGATCCATTTTTGTGAACGGGATGGTGTACCTAATAAACTGTCAGGTGAGTGTATATTCCGGACTCTGACATTGCTCGTTCTAATGTTTATATATTTCTTAATTTCTTTAGGATTTGCGTGCATTGTTTTGTATTGTTATGTATTACTGCACTGTTGGAGCTAGGAACATAAATCAAATCAAATCAAATTGATTTGATTTATGTTCCTAGCTCCAATAGTGCAGTAATACATAACAATTCGCCACAACCGCGATAACATCTGCAAAATATGTGTACCCGACCAATACAACTGGATTGAATTAGATTTTGAACCAAGCCAACAGCATACTGAACCCAGCCAGCAGCACACTGAACCCAGCCAGCAGCACACTGAACAAGATTAGATATCTGTCCTGTACATCAACCATACCACCTTTAAAGCTCTACATGGAACTAAACATAGTCTCTCATAATAACAGACTAGAAGTGCATGCACATTTGGTTCTGGGCACTATGATTAAACTATAATATACTGAACAAAAATATGAACGCAACATGTAAAGTGTTGGTCCCATGTTTCATGAGCTGAAATATTTCATCCCAGAAATATTCCATGCGCACACAAAAAGCTTACTTCTCAAAAATGTTTATGCACAAATGTGTTTACATCCCTGTTAGTAAGCATTTCTCCTTTGCCAAGATAATCCATCCATTTGACAGGTGTGGCATATCAAGAAGCTGATTAAACAGCATGATCATTAGGCAGGTGCACCTTGTGCTGGGGACAATAAAAGGCCACTCGAAAATGTGCAGTTTTGTCACACAACACAATGCAACAGATGTCTCAAGTTTTGAGGGAGTGTGCAATTGGCATGCTGATTGTAGGAATGTCCACTAGAGCTGTTGGCAGAGAATTGAATGTTAATTTCTCTACCATAAGCTGCCTCCAATGTCATTTTAGAGAGTTTGGCAGTACATCCAAATGGCCTCTTGCAGACCACGTGTATGGCGTTGTGTGGGCGAGCGGTTTACTGATGTCAACTTTGTGAACAGAGTGCCCCATGGTGGCAGTGGGGTTATGGTATGGGCAAGCATGGTGGCAGTGGGGTTGGTGGCAGTGGGGTTATGGTATGGGCAAGCATACAGTAAGCTACGGACAACGAACACAATTGCATTTTATCGATGGCAATTTCAATGCACTGAGATACTGTGACGAGATCCTGAGGCCCATTGTTGTGCCACTCATCCACCACCATCACCTCATGTTTCAGCATGGTAATGCACAGCCCCATGTCGCAAGGATCTGTACACACTTCCTAGAAGCTGAACATTTCCCAGTTCTTCCATGGCCTGCATACTCACCAGACATGTCACCCATTGAGCATGTTTGGGATGCTCTGGATCGACGTGTACGACGGCATGTTCCAGTTCCCGCCAATATCCAGCAAATTCGCACAGCCATTGAAGAGGAGTGGGACAACATTCCACAGGCCACAATCAACTCTATGCGAAGGAGATGTGTCGCGCTGCATGAGACAAATGGTGGTCACACCAGATACAGACTGGTTTTCTGATCCACGCCCCTACCTCTTTTTTTTTTAAGGTATCTGTGACCACAGCTGCATATCTGTATTCCCAGTCATGTGAAATCCATAGATTAGGGCCTAATACATTCATTTAAATTGACTGATTTCCTTATATTAACTGTAACTCAGTAAAATCTTTATAATTGTTGCATGTTGCATTTATATTTTTGTTCAGAGTATATATATATATATATATATATTTATATATATATATATTATATATATATATATATATAATATATATATATATATATATATATATACATACATACATACACTGAGTGTACAAAACATTAAGAACATCTGCTCTTTCCATGATATAGACTGACCAGGTGAATCCAGGTGAAAGCTATGATCCCTTATTGATGTCACTTGGTAAATCCACTTCAATCAGGGGAGGAGACAGGTTAAAGAAGGATTTTTAAGCCGTGAGACAATTGAGACATGGAATGTGTGTGTGCCATTCAGAGGGTGAATGGGCAAGACAAAATATTTAAGTTTCTTTGAACGGGGTATGGTAGTAGGTGCCAGGCGCACCGGTTTGTGTCAACTGCAACACTGCTGGGTTTTTCACGATCAGCAGTTTTCCGTGCGTATCAAGAATGGTCCACCGCCCAAAAGACATCCAGACAACTTCACACAGTGGTTTCCCACAGTTGTCTCAAGTTGGCTGGTGCTCCTTAAAAATAATTATTAACCTGTCTCCTCCCCTTCATCTACACTGATTGAAGTGGATTTAACAAGTGACTTCAATGTTCAATGGAGTCAATATGGGCCAGCATCCCTGTGGAACGCTTTCGACACCATGTACAGTCCATGCCCCGACGAATTGAGGCTGTTCTGATTGAGGGTGTGTGTGTGCTTTCCTAGACCTTGACTAAGTAGGCAGCTCCCGGCCCTACTGGCACTGCAGTGAGCGGTGCAGAGACACTCCATCTCTAACAACAGTTCTCATCAGGGTGTGCTGCCTTTCTGCCATGCTCGCCCGTATGCCAGAAGTGCCTGTTTTCTGAGTCGCAGATTTCTGAAGGTGCCATTCGCTTTTCAATGAAAAGTGCTCATTACACCCAGGGGAGAGGCACCACAGAACACACAGCTCAACAGACTGGGTTATTGGAGCCATCGTTCTGCTTTGTTCAGCAAAAAGGGCACATGCTAGTTGGGTTTTCATTGATGTTGCTACTCGAAGTGCCAAAGATATCAGAGAGGATTTGATGATTTGCTGAAATGTTTGTCTTGATCTTCTTCAATCATCAGTTCGTTTTTTTTTACCGAGCCTCTTGCTCATCTTCCCAGCATTTGACCTACCCAGCATGCGTTACTCCTTATCCATTAACTGGGCTTGTCATCGATTGATGTAAATATCTCAAACAGCTATCAAACTGAATATTAACTTCTTTAAAATATACTGTCTCTCGCCCTAAGAATTGAAATTGTGCCAAAAGGGGAAAATTAGCTAAAGAAAACCTATTGTTCAGTTGAAGCACATCACACTTTTAATTAAATGGCCTTTAAGTCACATACGGGCAGCCCTCTCCTTTAGGGACTTGTAGACATTTCAGATAATATTTTACAGATCGATCATTTAAAACTTTGGGGAAGCTCCATTTGTTGTCCGCTGAAGACAGCAGCTCAGCGGAGACAGACAGCCAAAATGGCAGGGGGGAATTACGATACCGCACTCTCTCACAAACGAGTATATTTCTCACCCAACACAGCTTTGCACTTATTAAACCCTCTCCCCTGAAAATCATTACGGGAAAACAGAACCCAAGAAGTCAGACTAAGAACCAACCTTGTTCATCTTACTATTCCATTACAATTTTAAATCATGCTGTGAGGGGAATCAATATCCATTGGGTTTGTGCGAAACAGGGTACCATTCTGATTTGAAAGGTTGTCATGGAAACCACTTCGCCCAATCCGGCGGCAGTGATTAGATGGGAAGGTGAGGGGAAACGTCTAATTGCCTTCTGCTCCTAATAACAGTCCGTCACAATACGTGTCAATGGGACCTTTGGCATCGTTATATTGTACAGTAGGAAATGGAGCAGGACACGACTCAATCTAGGAGTAATTCTCGTTTCATTGTCACCCGCGGAGCGTTCTATTCAGCAGAGAGGACAAAATGTGACCTCGTCATTATAAGTTGTTTGGTTGCTACCTTAGTCTATTCAGAGCCAATCTGTATGTAGATACAATAGCCATTTAAGAGTGAGGTTGGTGTTATGTATTCTCATCATGTTTCCTCATCTCACGGTTTAAGCAAGGAATGGCTGACTCAGATTTGATTAAAATGACAGTGCATGAGCCATTTGTCAATCTGATGTCAATAGATACAAGTTTACATTGTTCCCTTGGGATTGTAATACACTGCTCTAAAAAATAAAGGGAACACTTAAACAACACATCCTAGATCTGAATGAATGAAATAATCTTATTAAATACTTTTTTCTTTACATAGTTGAATGTGCTGACAACAAAATCACACAAAAATGATCAATGGAAATCAAATTTATCAACCCATGGAGGTCTGGATTTGGAGTCACCCTCAAAATTAAAGTGGAAAACCACACTACAGGCTGATCCAACTTTGATGTAATGTCCTTAAAACAAGTCAAAATGAGGCTCAGTAGTGAGTGTGGCCTCCACGTGCCCATATGACCTCCCTACAACGCCTGGGTATGCTCCTGATGAGGTGGCGGATGGTCTCCTGAGGGATCTCCTCCCAGACCTGGACTAAAGCATCCGCCAACTCCTGGACAGTCTGTGGTGCAACGTGGCGTTGGTGGATGGAGCGAGACATGATGTCCCAGATGTGCTCAATTGGATTCAGGTCTGGGGAACGGGTGGGCCAGTCCATAGCATCAATGCCTTCCTCTTGCAGGAACTGCTGACACACTCCAGCCACATGAGGTCTAGCATTGTCTTGCATTAGGAGGAACCCAGGGCCAACCGCACCAGCATATGGTCTCACAAGGGGTCTGAGGATCTCATCTCGGTACCTAATGGCAGTCAGGCTACCTCTGGCGAGCACATGGAGGGCTGTGCGGCCCCCCAAAGAAATGCCACCCCACACCATGACTGACCCACCGTCAAACCGGTCATGCTGGAGGATGTTGCAGGCAGCAGAACGTTCTCCACGGCGTCTCCAGACTCTGTCACGTCTGTCACATGTGCTCAGTGTGAACCTGCTTACATCTGTGAAGAGCACAGGGCGCCAGTGGCGAATTTGCCAAATGCCAAACGTCCTGCACGGTGTTGGGCTGTAAGCACAACCCCCACCTGTGGACGTCGGGCCCTCATACCACCCTCATGGAGTCTGTTTCTGACCGTTTGAGCAGACACATGCACATTTGTGGCCTGCTGGAGGTCATTTTGCAGGGCTCTGGCAGTGCTCCTCCTGCTCCTCCTTGCACAAAGGCGGAGGTAGCGGTCCTGCTGCTGGGTTGTTGCCCTCCTACGGCCTCCTCAACATCTCCTGATGTACTGGCCTGTCTCCTGGTAGCGCCTCCATGCTCTGGACACTACGCTGACAGACACAGCAAACCTTCTTGCCACAGCTCGCACTGATGTGCCATCCTGGATGAGCTGCACTACCTGAGCCACTTGTGTGGGTTGTAGACTCCGTCTCATGCTACCACTAGAGTGAAAGCACCGCCAGCATTCAAAAGTGACCAAAACATCAGCCAGGAAGCATAGGAACTGAGACGTGGTCTGTGGTCACCACCTGCAGAACCACTTCTTTATTGGGGGTCTCTTGCTAATTGCCTATAATTTCCACCTGTTGTCTATTCCATTTGCACAACAGCATGTGAAATTTAATGTCAATCAGTGTTGCTTCCTAAGTGGACAGTTTGATTTCACAGAAGTGTGATTGACTTGGAGTTACATTGTGTTGTTTAATTGTTCCCTTAATTTTTTTGAGCAATGTATATAAATAATCTCACTGAAAAAAGCAATTTAGCTCCAAATTGACAAGAATATCACAAGTGAGGGTCACAGATTACATCTGCATGTATGAATATGATTTTTCAATATTCACCTATAATCCCAGTAGTATATGGGTAAATCCACGGCAGCAGGAGCAGAAAATATTTTTGGTATCTCAGATTGTTCTGGCAATTCTCACATAAAAACTTAATTGGAAGGAAGGAAGTTTGAAATGCTTTTTAAATTTGTATGAAACCAATTTTTAGAAAATCAAGATGAAAGTGGCCATTTTATGCCCTTTTTAGATACAGTACATGCCTCCTGTAAGACCCTATGATCTTTGAACTGTATATGAAACAGACTACATCTTGGTGTCAAGACTCCTTGTAGTGTGCTCTAAAATATGGAGTATGTCTTGATTCTTAAATAAACATTTCCACATTCATTTATTAAACATTAAACCCTTACACTCGTGGGAATTGGCCTATATGGATAGGGCTAAATTCAAATGTTTCTTACAGAAGAAATATGGAAAGCAAATGCATAACCATGGTAGCAATCAAAAGGGAACAGTTTGGAGATTATAGTACTTTTCGCTGCATTTGTTGATAACAAAATCTGAAAATACTCTGGATACATTTAGTAACATGATAAGAATATTAATGGCCAATTTGGGGTAGATGGAACATAAGACAAAAAAATGACAAGGGTTTGAGTGAGAGGACTAACTGGTGTCTCCAAGTGGCCACACACCTCTCCAAAGTGTGCACAGTTTCTACGTAATTTCAATGCAATTTTATGACTCAAAGAAGAGTATTCAACTGTAAGGTGCTATTTTAAGCTCTCTTAGCTGTGCCATTGAGGAACTAGACCAAGCACACTTGAAGTTGTTTTCTTTGGAACGCAGCCCTGCATCCCCACCCTCACACAATCTTTACGCGTTCCAAAAACGGTCCATTATAAATCGCAATCTGGTCAGGCAGGAATAATTTGAAAGCGTGTTCTATTGCCAACATGGCTAGCTAAGTTACAAAATATGATCTTACAGTGTCACGGCAATTCAGAGAAGCAGATCGTAATATTGGTGCGCATAGAATAGAATCACAACTAGTGCATTCAGATGTGTGTTCCCCACCAAATTTCTATACAAACAGGCTCATTCTGTTCAGAACAACCCAGGGTATGACGCTCTGTCATATTGTAACTGTTCATCGATCATAGTGATCCTAAACGTTGACACTGTATATGACGTGAGTTTTATTAGATGGAAATGTGAAGTGCACATTTGGACAAACGGATATTTGGCTTACTTGTATGACATCAAAGCGGTATTTATTGTAATCCTTAACGTCTCATCTTTCAAAATACATAGAGCCCTCTTCATTTCCAGTATTTCCCTCACTCAGACAACAAATAATGTTCAAAAGTTGCCCAATTAGCTGGAGGGATGGAGGCAACTTGTTGCGCGCAGTGTTCAAGTTCAGAACAGCTGGAGACCTTGAGCTCTGACGTCATGTATAGCATGTTACTGTACAGCCACTGCTTTCCAATTTAGGCACTTATCCGTGTCCAAATCTGCTATTTTAACCCATATAAGGGAACTAGTGTAAAGAGCTACAAATATTAATATTAAAATCTAAAAACTACCCTTTTTGATTTTGTTCATTTTAAGACATATTGTTTGTAAAAAAATATACTCTACAAGTAGATCACATTTCCAGAGTGGGTTCTCTGCTAATTCTGAAGGTATGATACATTTTAAGAGCACCAACAACACAGGGAATGGGAAAATGGATTCAAAGGGAACTCCCTCTGCTGGTGACTTGCTGATAGTGCAATCCTAACGGAGGGCTGTGATTGGTTAATGAACTGTAATGTCAATTTCTATGTATAAAATGGGTCATATCATTAAAAGTACAAGAGAGCCCACTCTGGAAATGTTATGTGTTTGAAGAGTATATTGTTACAAACAATTTGTAAAAAAAAAAAAAAAAAAAGCAAAATCAAAAAGGGTAGTTTTGAGATATTCATATTTTTTATCTTGAATAAATGAATGTGAAAATGTGTATTTCAGAATCTAAACATACTCCATATTTGAGAGAACACCATATGGAGTATAATGACACTGTCACGATCGTTGAGAGACGGGTCAGACCAAGGTGCAGCGTGATATGCGTACATGTTTATTAATACGAATAAACACTTGACAAAATAACAAAACACAACGAAAACGTGAAGTCCTATGGGCTATACACACAACAAGCCAAACAGGAACACAAACAAGATCCCACAACTAAGGTAGGCAACCAGGCTACCTAAGTATGATCCCCAATCAGAGACAACGATCGACAGCTGCCTCTGATTGGGAACCACACCTGGCCAACATAGAAATACAATGACATAGAATGTCCACATAGAAATTCCCACACATAGATATTCCCACCCTGACTAAACCAACTAGCCAACTCTATGTCAGGGCGTGACAGACACCAAGATGTTGTCTGTATCATGTACGGTTCACAGATCTTAGGGTCTTACAGGAGGCATGTATAGGTCTAAAAAGGGCCTAAAATGGCCAATTTCATCATAATTTTCTCAAAAATAGTTTGTGATAAAAATGTAAAAAAGCATGTTAAACATCCTTCCTCCCAATTAACATTAGAACTGCTGGGCCCTTCAAGCTAATGAGCAGTCATTCTGACTGCAACATTCAGTTAATACATTTCAGATATGCTATCGCAAAAATAATAATTTGGTTGGGTAACAGAATACGATTAGTAATTTATTTTAAATAACACAATAGCATTTTCATTAGTTTATGTAAAAACTAAAAAAAACTAAAAATTCAAGGGTTCAATCCATTTTATTTGTGGAGTGTCTTTGTTAGAATTATGGAACAGAAAGCATTGATGTTGGAACACTGTAAAAGCTTATTTTTATAACGACAAAATAATATCAGAAATACCCCAACCACCAAGCCGCACGGTCAAGACACGTGTTCAAATTATGAAAACATCAGTAGCCTAAACATCATTATAAGCGCCAAGTGGTCTTAATAAATAGTGAAACTCAGCACAAAAGTAATAATGGCATTATAATTAATATAAGGGTCAATATGATAGCAGTCAAAAATTGTCAATTATTGACAACTCGTTTTTGTTTGCGTCTTCACGCAACGGAATCAGTTGGATTTAATTTATACTGAACAAAAATATAAACAACATGTAAAGTGTTTGTCCCATGTTTCATGAGCTGAAATAAAAGATCCCAGAAATGTTCCAAACGCACAAAAAACATATTTCTCTCAAATTCTGTGCACAAATTTGTTTACATCCCTGTTAGTGAGAATTTCTCCATTGCCAAGATAATCCATCCACCTGACAGGGGTGGTATATCAAGAAGCTGATTAAACAGAATGATAATTACACAGGAACACCTTGTGCTGGGGAAAATAAAAGGCCACTCTAAAATGTGCAGTTTTGTCACACAACACAATGCCACAAATGTTTCAAGTTTTAAGGGAGCGTGCAATTGGCATGCTGACTGCAGGAATGTCCACCAGAGCTGCTGCCAGAGAATGTAATGTTCATTTCTATACCATAAGCCGCCTCCAATTCCATTTTAGAGAATTTGCAGTACGTCAAACCTGCCTCACAACCGCAGACCACATGTAACCACACCAGCCCAGGACCTCCACATCCGGCTTCTTCACCTGCGGGATCGTCTGAGACCTGCCACCCAGACAGCTGATAAAACTGTGGGCAACCGAAGAATTTCTGCACAAACTGTCAGAAACCGTCTCAGGGAAGCTCATCTGCGTGCTCGTTGTCCTCACCAAGGTCTTGACCTGACTGCAGTTCGGCGTCGTAAACGACTTCAGTGGGCAAATGCTCACCTTCGATGGCTCTGGAAAGCTGGAGGAGTACCGGGCAGATGGCAGATGGCGTCGTGTGGGTGAGCGGTTTGCTGATGTCAACGTTGTGAACAGAGTGCCCCATGGTGACGGTGGGGTTATGGTATGGGCAGACATAAGCTACGGACAATGAACACAATTACATTTTATCGATGGCAATTTGAATGCACAGAGATACCATGACGAGATCCTGAGGCCCATTTTTGTGCCATTTATCCGCCACCATCACCTCATGTTTCAGCATGATAATGCACGGCCCCATGTCGCAAGGACCTCTACACAATTCCTGGAAGCTGAAAATGTCCCAGTTCTTCCATGGCCTGCATACTCACCAGACACGTCACCCATTAAGCATGTTTGGGATGCTCTGGATTGACGTGTACAACAGCGTGTTCCAGTTCCCGCCAATATCCAGCAACTTCGCATAGCCATTGAAGAGGAGTGTAACAACATTCCATAGGCCACAATCAAAAGCCTGATCAACTTTATGTGAAGGAGATGTGTCGCGATGCATGAGGCAAATGGTGGTCACACCAGATACTGACTGGTTTTCTGATCCACGCCCCTACCAACAGATGCATATCTGTATTCCCAGTCATGTGAAATCCATAGATTAGGCCCTAATGAATTTATTTAAATTGACTGATTTCCTTATATGAACTCTAACTCTTTGCATGTTGCGTTTACATTTTTGTTCTGTGTAGCTGTTATCCCTTGTCCTAACAGATGACATAATTTTCTTAACTTTCACTTGGCACACTGACACACCTTTGTTTGGTTGTAGTGCTTATGTCTCCAATTTTCTCATTATTGTGTCCCAGTCGTCTTGTCATTCTTCAGCACTGTTGCAACGGCTGTGAAGGTGCCTTATTTTGCGCAGAGGGAGGGAGCTCCCATCTCATTTTGTTCATGGTGCCGGCAGACTTGTTTTCTTTCTTTTTGCAAGCAACTTGTCCGCCATTGACAGTGAAGTGAAGACATGGTGATATTTCTCCCCTTGCCAACCTAAGGTTCCACAAGCTTCATCACTGTATTCTCCGACACTCGATCACCTGCTGCCCGATGTGGATATTTTCCCAGATATTGAAAGCCGTTCAGCATGTACAATTATGCACACTCCCACTGTGTAGCCTACTCCAAGTAGGCCGGAGTAGACTGTTAAGACTGCTTTGATTCGGTGGACTGATATAGGGTACATACCATTTATGATTATAATTAGAATGGATCAATACAATAGAATGGCCCGCCCTGTTCTTCATTCACAATTGGTGATTACATAATTAGGCATCGTTCGCTTCCCCTCGCTCATTAACTCACCATTCTCCCCATCATACTTAATTGATTTAATCTGTTGTTATATGTGTGAAATTAGTTTCGGTATAGTTTATGTTCACTTTCGAGGCAAATATCTGGGATATTATTAGCTGGACACTTCACTTTCAACTGTCAGAAGAATGAGCGGAGCAGGCCCTGCTGTCGGGAGAAGGAGGGGGAACGGGGGAAAACCATTTAAAAAATGACATTCCCTCCTAAAACTGGTTATAACTCCGGTTCTGTTTGTGATATTAAGATTCTAACACCGACAGTGTGTTGTATAGACTTATTTAGGAAAAGTCAAGGACAGAGGGGGCATGACAAAAAAAATACAAAGTATTAATCAAGTACAAAATAAATAATCATGAGCAGTCAAAATGAACTGCTTTAGCCGTTCTGGTGTTAAGTTCTGAATGAGACTACCAAAGACCAACCAGAGTGAAATATGATTACAATGTGGAACGTCATCGGAATGAATGAGACTACCAAAGACCAACCAGAGTGAAATATGATTACAATGTGGAACGTCATAGGAATGAATGAGACCGCCAAAGACCAACCAGAGTGAAATATGATTACAATGTGGAACGTCATAGGAATGAATGAGACTGCCAAAGACCAACCAGAGTGAAATATGATTACAATGTGGAACGTCATAGGAATGAATGAGACCGCCAAAGCAACGTGCTAGAGCTGATTAATAAGAGGCTTACAGAATGGTTTTGGATATCAATGCCAACCTATTGCTTAAATTGACATTAATTGACTTCTATTTAATTGATCTCCCACCCTGTATTCCAAAACAATCGTGACTATTGTGCGTTGGGGACTCGATGATGCATCCTTTGTCAATCCTGCCACACAACAGGAGGTTGACAATTATTGGGTGATTGAAGAAAGCATCTAGTCACCGTTTATTGTTTGAGGCTAAATCACAGGAAATACTAAGGTGTCAGGTTTCGGTGTCAAAAAATGACAATCGCAACACAAGAAGCTTTAATTTCTCAGGACTCTATGATTGCTACTTTCTCTCACCCTGGCAGAGTAATTGATTTGATATTGGCACTGGCCAATGTAATCTTCCTTTAATTATGACCTGCTACTGGCAGAGAAAGAGCGTGAACACTGACTGGCTGGCTGCTCTCCTCTTCTTCTCTCCTTTACTTTCTCCTGCTTTCCTTTTCCTTTCTCTTCCTTTCTCTTCCTCTTCTCCCTCTTCCTGGTCTCTCAATTCCTCATCTCCTCTCTTTCTCTCCTCTTTCCACCTCTCCTCTCTGCTTTAGTCCCAGCACCATGAAGACGAGAAAAGGGTGCTGAGTCGAGAGATCATCGTCCTCAACAATCACCTCATGGAGGCCAAGATCACCATTGAAAATCTCAGAGAGGACAATGTGAGTATACCAGCCAGCTGTTGCACAAAATCCTTACTTCATGAGGTTTTTTGAAGTGATCCACTGAAACAACTACACACCCAATTAGACCAATGCCTGGTGATGGCCTTTGCCACCCGTGCCACCTCTAACATGAACATAAAAATCTCATAGTACATTGTCATCATCACGACTTCTTCATTCTTTAAAGTGTAAGAGGTACAGTAGTCACCCTCAAATCAATAGGGGCCTGATCGGAAAAACGAGCACTATTTTCCTGTGCGGATGGATTTGTTCCGTGACTGATGTTGTGTTTGTTCCTTTGATCGTGTTCTTCCTAAGTGGAGGCTTGCCTTGTGAGACCCTCAAAACTTGAAATGGAAGTCAACTTTTGGGGTTGTCAGAAGAGGCTTGAGGGAGAGAAAAACAGATCTAGGCTAGTAATCAATTTGTAATATAATTTTTGGGGGCGTTCTTTTTTGTTTGTCAAGCATTGGTGTGTATGCGAACGCCACATGCTGAAATGACTGTTTGGTCCCATTCTACTCTGATGCACAAATACCATGGAATTACATGGAATTTACGTGTATTTGTATATTTAATAGAACTGCAAAGTAATTATTGTAGTAACCTATTTGAAATAGATTTAGGTCAGTTACTCCCATTACAATTAATACTGTTCTTAAGTCTGAATGGCACCCCAACCTATGACTCAACAACAGTGTTTATCTTTCCCATGCCAGGACCTGTACAGGAAGGACTGTAACCTGGCAGCACAGCTCCTTCAATGTTCCAAGTCACACCACAGAGCCCACAAACTATCTGAGGTGAGTTCTGCTCTGCTCTCCACTCACTCACGATAACAAACAGCCCTGTCTCAAGTGCTGTTCTGTCAGGCTCTTGATGGCCACTTCATTATCCCCCTGTTGATTTGACCATACAACTGAGTACAACAGAGGACCAATGGACTCCAACAACATCTAGTCCACACAAAGGGGAGTAGGAAGTGAGGTATGAGAGAAAATCCTCATAATTCCTCTTAAGAATGCCTCACAGACGTGGGACTATTTTTTCAACGTAATGTCATGCATATATGGGCCAAGTAGCAATGCAGCTACGGTATGAAATTGAAGGAGTTATTGAAATACAGCAAGATACCAGGGTCACAGCGGTTGTTATCGATTGACTCATTCAGCTCTCCATAATCATACTCCAATGAAATAACAGTGATTGGCTTTTGAAAGCACATCCCTCCGAGTCGACTGAAAGTGAGACCCGGCACAAGTAACGAATGTCAATGACCAATTCCAGAGCATTGACGAATCCGTTAAAAAAAACAGTGGTGAATATAGCTGAGTGCGATCAAAGGGATGCTGTATGATTTTCATTGGGACTTAACTCTGCTAATTACCAGCCAGATAAATTGATCGGTGTGCAGCGGAGCCCCTCAGGAAAGTTGCTGAACACGCCATGTGTTTTTGCTGGAGACCTGTAGCTGTGTGTTTGATAGTGGAGGGAAGAGCGGGCGGAGGAGAGGAGACACAGAGAGGAGGGGGAGAGGAGGGGGAGAGGAGGAGGAGACACAGAGAGGAGGGGAGAGGAGACACAGAGAGGAGGGGGAGAGGAGACACAGAGAGCGGGGGAGAGGAGACACAGAGAGGAGGAGGAGAGGAGAGACAGAGAGCAGGAGGAGAGGAGACACAGAGGGGAGGGGGAGAGGAGACACAGAGAGGAGGGGAGAGGAGACACAGAGAGGAGGGGGAGAGGAGACACAGAGAGGAGGGGGAGAGGAGACACAGAGAGGAGGGGGAGAGGAGACACAGAGAGGAGGGGAGAGGAGACACAGAGAGGAGGGGGAGAGGAGACACAGAGAGGAGGGGAGAGGGGACACAGAGAGGAGGGGGAGAGGAGACACAGAGAGGAGGGGAGAGGAGACACAGAGAGGAGGGGAGAGGAGACACAGAGAGGAGGGGGAGAGGAGACACAGAGAGGAGGGGGAGAGGAGACAGAGAGGAGGGGGAGAGGAGACACAGAGAGGAGGGGAGAGGAGACACAGAGAGCAGGAGGAGAGGAGACACAGAGAGGAGGGGGAGAGGAGACAGAGAGGAGGGGAGAGGAGACACAGAGAGCAGGAAGAGAGGAGCCACAGAGAGCAGGGGAGAGGAGACACAGAGAGCGGGGGGGAGGAGACACAGAGAGCAGGGGAGAGGAGACACAGAGAGGAGGGGGAGAGGAGACAGAGAGCAGGGGAGAGGAGACACAGAGAGCAGGGGGAGAGAAGACACAGAGAGGAGACACAGAGAGCGGGGAGAGGAGACACAGAGAGTGGGAGAGAGGAGACACAGAGAGCAGGGGAGAGGAGACACAGAGAGCGGGAGAGAGGAGACACAGAGAGCAGGGGAGAGGAGACACAGAGAGGAGGGGGAGAGGAGACACAGAGAGGAGACACAGAGAGCAGGGGAGAGGAGACACAGAGAGCGGGAGAGAGGAGACACAGAGAGGAGGGGGAGAGGAGACACAGAGAGGAGACACAGAGAGGAGGGGGAGAGGAGACACAGAGAGGAGACACAGAGAGGAGACACAGAGAGCATGGGGAGAGGAGACACAGAGAGGAGGGGGAGAGGAGACACAGAGAGGAGGGGGAGAGGAGACACAGAGAGGAGACACGGAGAGCGGGGGAGAGGAGACACAGAGAGCGGGAGAGAGGAGACACAGAGAGCGGGGGAGAGGAGACACAGAGAGCAGGAGGAGAGGAGACACAGAGAGGAGACACAGAGAGGAGACACAGAGAGCAGGGGAGAGGAGACACAGAGAGGAGGGTGAGAGGAGACACAGAGAGGAGACACAGAGAGGAGGGGGAGAGGAGACACAGAGAGGAGACACAGAGAGGAGACACGGAGAGCGGGGGAGAGGAGACACAGAGAGCGGGAGAGAGGAGACACAGAGAGCGGGAGAGAGGAGACAGAGAGGAGGGGGAGAGGAGACACAGAGAGGAGACACAGAGAGGAGACATGGAGAGCGGGGGAGAGGAGACACAGAGAGGAGGGGGAGAGGAGACACAGAGAGGAGGGGGAGAGGAGACACAGAGAGCAGGGGAGAGGAGACACAGAGAGGAGGGGGAGAGAAGACACAGAGAGGAGGGGAGAGGAGACACAGAGAGGAGACACAGAGAGGAGGGGAGAGGAGACACAGAGAGGAGACACAGAGAGGAGGGGAGAGGAGACACAGAGAGGAGACACAGAGAGGAGACACGGAGAGCAGGGGAGAGGAGACACAGAGAGCAGGGAAGAGAAGAGAGAGACCCCCACAGAATCTATCTCCATTTCTCACTGACCCCCTATGCTATTAATAACTCAAGAGAAAAATAGAAGGAAGACCAGCCTATAATTTACAGGACTTTTGTTCTTCTTGTGGCTGTCCAATAAAGACAAGGGAAGTTGTATGTACTGTTAGCAGAGGGGGGAGTTGTGTGTGTGTGTGTGTGTGTGTGCGTGTGTGTGTGTGTGTGTGTGTGTGTGTGTGTGTGTGTGTGTGTGTGTGTGTGTGTGCGCGCGCGCGTGTGTGCACATGTGTATCTGTGTGTGTGTGTGTGTGTTTATTGATGTACCCGTATTCATGCTGATGGATGTAACCTAAAACTCAGTGAAGTAAACGACTGAGGAATTAGAAGAAAAGCTCCTAGCCAAAGCACAGGAGCGGAGGGGTTGTGGTCAGCAAATTTCTGACAAATTCATTAGAGAGGGCAGTGTAGTGAAAGTCCCACCGGGTCTCCGAGCTGGACTGAGTAAACACACGAGAATAAATTAATTTTCTAAACTCAAACTCTAGATTGGAGCCTAGGGAACAGAATTGATAAAAAGCTGTGCAGATGTGGCGAGCATTCCATAATGGCAAGTTTGTGAATATGTATGGGGAGATATGATAGTGGTTGTCAGACAGCATGGTCTAAATAGGGAATGCTTGTTGTAGAGAAAGTTTTGCTGGAAAAATCTCTGAAACATTACTTTGTTAGAGTAGTAGTCCTCCTTTCTGTCATTTATTGCTGTAATTTCTGAATCAATTTATATTCAATGAACTCTCATTTATTTGTCTGTCCATGTCCTTTCTCTCTTTTAATATTTCTCCTCACCGTCCCTTTCTATTTCTCTCTCTCCAGCTGCCCATTGACTTCCAGGAGCGGGTGAGCTCCCACATTGAGAAGCAAGGCCACGGCGTCACCATGGCACTGTGCCACTCGCCCTACTCCGATGCTGTGCCCACTGCCGTCATCGCCAAAGTGCTAGAGAAGCCGGAGCCAGGCAGCAGCTGCCCCAACACCCGTTCACCCAGCCCCAAGCCACTGGAGGATGAGGGCCATGACCATAACTTTGTGCACACTAGCGTGGGCGGCGGCACCGAAAGCCTCCAGCGCCGCACCGCTTACCGGACATCGGACCTGTACTGCAGCGACACAGCCCTGTACTGCCCTGAGCGCTGGCAGGAGCGCAGACAGAGCGTGGACGTCCATGGCCGCCCCATGGGTCTCCTCCTCCAGGCCCAGAACTCCACAGATTCCAACCCCGAGGAGGAGGCCTTCCATTCGGGTAACTTCTCCCATCACGGGGCACCCTCCTTCCATGGAGAGTTTGCCGTGGGCTCCTTGCGGGCCTCTAGCTCCTACTCCAGCTTCAGCCAGGCGTCGGAGGATGAGAAGGGTGGGGAAGGCTGCGGCGGTGGCCCCAGCAGCACCATGTCCTCCTCCCACCAGGCGCTCTACATGGACTGGCGGGATGGGGGTTACGGCGAGCGAAAGAGCACCTCGTCCTATGAGAAGGACAGCCCTCCTGGCACCAGCGTCTTCCCCAAGTCCCACAGCTTCCAGCACATGGCAATGCCGCCTTCCCCCAACCCGGCGAAAGGCAGCGGTGGCTCTTCACCGGCATATGAGCGCACAGCATCCTGCAGCTACAGTGAGCCGTACCACTCGCCGCTCGTCACGTCGTCACACAGTGTGGGCTCGGCCCAGGGAGGAGGAGGACCCCGGGGTGCGGAGCGCTCCGACAGTCAGGCCAGCATTGGCAGCATGGGTGTCCCCACCGAGGAGGAACTGACTGGACGCTGGAGGCAGCTGAGCGTAGAGGACATCAACTCGTACTCCTTCAACCGCAACCCGGGCCGCGTGTCTCCTTACAGCTTCTCCGAGCAGCACTTTGCCATGGGCCCGGCCAAGATTAAACTGGGGCCTCTCTACAGCAGCTTCCAGGAGGGGGACGACAACGTCTTCCTCCACAGCCACGTGCTGGACCAGTGCTTGGCTGCTGCCGCCGGTGTTGGCCTCTCACCCAGCCCCAGTCCCAGTCCCAAACACCCCAGCCTGGGCCTGCGGGGCAAGCCGGACAATCCTCCGCCCATGTACAGAGCCAAGGTAGACAGCCAGGACTCAGAGTACAGCCTGCAGTTCCTCTCAGGGAGCTTGAAGGACAAGGAGAGCGGGGCGGCTGGAGCGGTAGGGGGGAGCATGAACAAGGAATACGTGGATGTGAGCCCCAACAGCTCAGCCGAGTCCTTACACCACCAAAGCTCCCTTGAAGCCTCCAGTCTGCAGCACTACCAGCGGGAGAGAATGAGGCCCAGCCCGAGCCCGGCTCTTCCCAAAAAGAGTTCCCAACAATACCAAAAATTTGGAAGCACAGGAACAGGACTGAGCAGGAAAGACAGTCTGACCAAGGCCCAGCTGTACGGCACCCTCCTGAACTGAACCGCTCGGTACACTTCGACCTGACAAGTATAATGCATTATGATGCGGTTATAAATGCATTATGATGCGGTTATCATGGATTATGATGCGGTTATAATGCATTGTAAGACTTGTCATAAGCACGCATGACCCCCTTAGAAATTCTTAATATTATCTCAATGACTAAATAACAGCAATTTTGAACCAGTTGAAAATGTGTTTCATAAAAGGACTTAACATACTGTAAACCTTTTAATAAGACATGAAAGCTCATACGTGCTTACAACAAGTAATAAAGCATTATACCGGTCGGCTTGAAGTAGTGTTACCCACAGCTTCTCCTCTTATGCATGGTGATTATGTACGTCTCCATGTTTCCTGTGGCAAACACACAGTTGGCGTGGATCGTGAGATGTTTTTGTAGTCCGGCGAAGGCACGTTTCAAGCGGTATGAGAAGCTACACAGCTGTTGTTGTTGTTTTGGCTGTTTGTTTATGTCATGATACGGTGTAGTTGTCAGGGAGACCAGCCACTAGAGTTCCGTACCGTTTCCTACAGTATATCATCCTTTAGTCTCTCAGACAGCCATTCAGCTCAAAGTAGGACAAATCATCCCTTAGTCTCTCAGACAGCCATTCAGCTCAAAGTAAGACAAATCATCCCTTAGTCTCTCAGACAGCCATTCAGCTCAAAGTAAGACAAATCATCCTTTAGTCTCTCAGACAGCCATTCAGCTCAAAGTAAGACAAATCATCCCTTAGTCTCTCAGACAGCCATTCAGCTCAAAGTAAGACAAATCATCCTTTAGTCTCTCAGACAGCCATTCAGCTCAAAGTAAGACAAATCATCCCTTAGTCTCTCAGACAGCCATTCAGCTCAAAGTAAGACAAATCATCCTTTAGTCTCTCAGACAGCCATTCAGCTCAAAGTAAGACAAATCATCCCTTAGTCTCTCAGACAGCCATTCAGCTCAAAGTAAGACAAATCATCCCTTAGTCTCTCAGACAGCCATTCAGCTCAAAGTAAGACAAATCATCCCTTAGTCTCTCAGACAGCCATTCAGCTCAAAGTAAGACAAATCATCACTTAGTCTCTCAGACAGCCATTCAGCTCAAAGTAGGACAAATCATCCCTTAGTCTCTCAGACAGCCATTCAGCTCAAAGTAGGACAAATCATCCCTTAGTCTCTCAGACAGCCATTCAGCTCAAAGTAGGACAAATCATCCCTTAGTCTCTCAGACAGCCATTCAGCTCAAAGTAAGACAAATCATCCCTTAGTCTCTCAGACAGCCATTCAGCTCAAAGTAAGACAAATCATCCCTTAGTCTCTCAGACAGCCATTCAGCTCAAAGTAAGACAAATCATCCCTTAGTCTCTCAGACAGCCATTCAGCTCAAAGTAAGACAAATCATCCCTTAGTCTCTCAGACAGCCATTCAGCTCAAAGTAAGACAAATCATCCCTTAGTCTCTCAGACAGCCATTCAGCTCAAAGTAAGACAAATCATCCCTTAGTCTCTCAGACAGCCATTCAGCTCAAAGTAAGACAAATCATCACTTAGTCTCTCAGACAGCCATTCAGCTCAAAGTAAGACAAATCATCCCTTAGTCTCTCAGACAGCCATTCAGCTCAAAGTAAGACAAATCATCCCTTAGTCTCTCAGACAGCCATTCAGCTCAAAGTAAGACAAATCATCCCTTAGTCTCACAGACAGCCATTCAGCTCAAAGTAGGACAAATCATCCCTTAGTCTCTCAGACAGCCATTCAGCTCAAAGTAGGACAAATCATCCCTTAGTCTCTCAGACAGCCATTCAGCTCAAAGTTAGACAAATCATCCCTTAGTCTCTCAGACAGCCATTGAGCTCAAAGTAAGACCAAATCATTCCTTAACAATGACAGTATTGATGCAGTAACTATACTACATTTTACATTTACATTTTAGTCATTTAGCAGACGCTCTTATCCAGAGCGACTTACAGTTAGTGCATACATTATTCCCCCCATGGGAATCGAACCCACAATCCTGGCGTTGCAAACGCCATGCTCTACCAACTGAGCTACATCCCTACGCTATTAGCATTTGAAGTATGTCTGTAAAACATGCCATTTAGTACCAAACACATTTGCATCCTTTATTACCAAGCATAACGCGTCCCATTCATTTGGGCAACAGACTGACTAAACCCATTGCCATTCAGAACTTTCTCATTGACAAACTGCATGTTAGTTATGCATAAATGAATGGCCTGATTTCTTCCAGGCAGCAACTCATGGTTAGCTCCTGAACATTGGGGAGGCACTACAGAAATAATGGTTTATTCCTCTCACTCAATTTACATGCATATTGATACTTAGGAGGAACAAGTCTGAAAAAAATAAATGTGGCATGTATTGGAATTAGATGAATCAAAGGCAGCTTTAAAATAAATATACTGTTAGTAGTAACACAATATCAAAGACATAGTATTTATGTAAATACAACAACTGTAAAGTTGTTGGCGATGTATGGGGTATTTTCCTGCCAATAATACTAACAATATAAAGGAATATATTTACAATATGATTGGCAGGAAAGTACCCCCACAGAGCAGACGTTGACAAGAGATAAATGATTTAAAAGGTTACACAGCAGGGTGTCCAATATTCCATGTATCCAGGCGAGTTATATTTTGTATGGATATTATATGTAGGAATTTGGCCCAAAGCACCCAATGTCTCCACTAAGAAGTTTTTAATGCCCAAATTTGAAAAGATAATGAATTCAATGCTGTTGCTTGAATTCATGAATACCCATCAACTAGTAAGTACATTTGCCTTAATTCTGTTAAGTTGCTAGTCTTCTCCTTTACGACAAATCTGACAGTGGTGTATATTCATGTACAGTTGAAGTCGGAAGTTTACACACACTTAAAACTCGTTTTTCAACCACACCACAAATGTCTTGTTAACAAACTATAGTTTTGGCAAGTCGGTTAGGACATCTACTTTGTGCATGACACAAGTAATTTTTCCAACAATTGTTTACAGACAGATTATTTCACTTATAATTCACTGTATCACAATTCCAGTGGGACAGACGTTTACATACACTAAGTTTACTGTGCCTTTAAAAAGCTTGGAAAATTCCAGAAAATTATGTCATGGCTTTAGAAGCTTCTGATAGGCTAATTGACATAATTTGAGTCAATTGGAGGTGTACCTGTGGATGTATTTCAAGGCCTACCTTCAAACTCAGTGCCTCTTTGCTTGACATCATGGGAAAATCAAAATAAATCAGCCAAGACCTCAGAAAAGAAATGGTTGACCTCCACAAGTCTGGTTCATCCTTGGGAGCAATTTCCAAACACCTGAAGGTACCACGTTCATCTGTACAAACAATAGTATGAATTCTGTCTCCTAGAGTTGAACGTACTTTGGTGCGAAAAGTGCAAATCAATCCCAGAACAACAGCAAAGGACCTTGTGAAGATGCTGGAGGAAACCGGTACAAAAGTATCTATATCCACAGTAAAACGAGTCCTATATCGACATAACCTGAAAGGCCGCTCAGCAAGGAAGAAGCCACTGCTCCAAAACCGCCATAAAAAAGCCAGACTACGGTTTGTAACTGCACATGGGGACAAAGATCATACTTTTTGGAGAATTGTCCTCTGGTTTGATGAAACAAAAATAGAACTGTTTGGCCATAATGACCATCGTTATGTTTGGAGGAAAAAGGGGGACGCTTGCAAGCCAAAGAACACCATCCCAACCGTGAAGCACGTGGGTGGCAGCATCATGCTGTGGGGGTACTTTGCTGCAGGAGGGACTGGTGCACTTCACAAAATAGATGGCATCATGAGGAAGGAAAATTATGTGGATATATTGAAGCAACATCTCAAGACATCAGTCAGGAAGTTAAAGCTTGGTTTTAAATGGGTCTTCCAAATGGACAATGACCCCAAGCATACTTCAAAAGTTGTGGCAAAATGGCTTAAGGACAACAAAGTTAAGGTATTGGAGTGGCCATCACAAAGCCCTGACCTCAATCCTATAGAACATTTGTGGGCAGAACTTAAAAAGCGTGTGCGAGCAAGGAGGTCTACAAACCTGACTCAGTTACACCAGCTCTGTCAGGAGGAATGGGCCAAAATTCACCCAATTTATTGTGGAATTTATTGTGGGAAGCTTGTGGAAGGCTACCCGAAACGTTTGACCCAAGTTAAACAATTTAAAGGCAATGCTACCAAATACTAATTGAGTGTATGTAAACTTCTGACCCACTGGGAATGTGATGAAAGGAATAAAAGCTGAAATAAATAATTCTCTCTACTATTATTCTGACATTTCACATTCTTAAAATAAAGTGGTGGTGATCCTAACTGACCTAAAACAGGGAATATTTACTAGGATTAAATGTCAGGAATTGTGAAAACTTGAGTTTAAATGTATTTGGCTAAGGTGTATGTAAACTTCCGACTTCAACTGTACACAGAAAGCGTACATCCCCCTCGGATTTCTTCACATTTTATTATGTTGCAAAGTGACATTAAAATGGATTTAATTGTAATTTTCTGGTCAACATTCCACACAAAATACTCTAATCTCAAAGTGGAAGAAAAAATCTAACGTTTTTTAAAAGATGAATGAAACAATAAAAAAACACTAATATACCTTGATTAGAAAAGTATTCACCCCCCTGAGTCAATACATATTAGAAATATCTTTGGCAACAATTACAGCTGTGAGTCTTCTTGGGTAAGTCTCATAAGAGCTTTGCACACCTGGATTGTGCAATATTTGCACATTATTATTTTCAAAATACTTCAAGCTCTGTCATGGTGTTGGGTATCATTGCTAGACAACCATTTTCAAGTCTTGCCATAGATTTTCTAGCAGATTTAAGTAAAAACTGTAAGTTGGCCACTCAGCTTCATCCCCAGTCTTTACCAATGACAAGCATACCCATACCATGATGCAGCCACCACCATGCTTGAAAATAAGGAGGCAGTTACTCAGTGATGTGTCGTATTGGATTTGCCCCAAACATAATGCTTTGCATTTAGGCCAAAAAGTGTATTCCTTTGCTGTCTTTTTTTTTTTTTTTTCAGTATTAATTTAGTGTCTTGTTGCATACATATGCATGTTTTGGAATATTTTTATTCTGTATATTTGTATTCTTCTTTTCACTCTGTCGTTTAGGTCATTATTGTGGAGTCACTACAATGTTGTTGAGCCATCGTCACTTTTCTTCCATCACAGGATGGTAACATCCCTGAGCAGTTTCCTTCCTGTCCTGCAGCTCAGTTCAGAAGGTCGACTGCATCTTTGATGTGTCTGGGTGGTTTAATACATAATCCACAGCAGAATTATTAACTTGACCATGCTTAAAGATATATTTTATTGTTACCCATCTACCAATCACTGCCCTTTTTTATGAGACTTTCGACCCTGGTCTTTGTAGTTGAATCTGTTCTTGAAATTCAATACTTGACTGAGGGACCTTACAGATGTTGTATGTATGGGGGACAGAGGAAGGGGTAGTCATTTAAAAATCATGTCAACCCTATTATTTAAAACAGAGTGAGTCCATATAACTTATTATGTGATTTGTTAAGAAAAAATTTCAGCGGTGGAAAAAGATTTTGTTTTAAAGATACTTAAGTATTAAAAGTAAAAAATAAAAGTATTAATCATTTCAAATTCCTTGTTTTAAGCAAACCAGGCGGCACAATTTATTTTTATTTTTTATTGACGGATAGCCAGGCGCACACTCCAACACTCAGACATAATTTACAAATGAAGCATTTGTGTTTAGTGAGTCTGCCAGATCAGAGGAAGTAGGGATGACCAGGGATGTTCTCTTGATATGTGATGCGTGTGATGGAAGGAGTCAGGGTAATCACCGAATACAGAGTTTATTCCTTCATTACACGAAATACGCTGGAATAGTGACAAACGAAACAGGCACAGGGGAAACTATCTACCCTGGCAATACACTGTAATGGTATCTCCATACAATACATAGGCACAGGGGAATATTCTAACCTGGCAACAAAATGGTACGAGTAGCTCCACCGAGCTACACTACTCTCACATTCAAACAATCACTCACAAGGACAAGGGGGCAGAGGGAACACTTATACACAGACTAATGAGGGGATTAGAACCAGGTGTGTGTGATTGACAAGACAAGACAAATGTGATGATGATAATTGGGGCGGCAGTGGTTAGTAAGCTGGTGACGACTAATGCCAAAGCCTGCACGAACAAGGAGGGGAGGCAGCCTTGGCGGAAGTTGTTACATGATAAGTGTGTGAATTGGACCATTTTCCTGTCAAAATGTAATGAGTACTTTTGGGTGTCAGGGAAAATGTATGGAGTAAAAAGTACATTATTTTCTTTAGGAATGTAGTAAAGTAAAAGTAAAAGTTGGTAAAAAAATATAAATAGTAAAGTAAAGAGACCCCACAAAACTACTTAAGTAGTACTTTAAAGTATTTTTACTTAAGTACTTTACACCACTGCAAATTTTACTTCTGAACTAATTTAGGCTTGCCTAAGAAAATGGGGTGAATACTTATGCAACGACTATATTTTAGTTATTGCATATTATTGGTTAAAAAAAATAGAATTTTATTTTCACTTTGAAATTATGGAGTATTTTGTGTAGCTCAATGACACAACATTACAAATAAATATATTTCAATCCCACTTTGTAACGCAACAAAATGTGAAAAAAGTTCAAGGGGGTGTAGACTTTCTATAGGCACTGTATGTTGTCATTGATGTTTCATACAGATCGTTAATATACCAGCCAGGTTTCCTACTCTACAATCTTGAACATTGTTGGCAGCAGCCACATTGATCTCTAACCAAAACAAAGCACTTCTTGCTCTGACAAGTCCTCTCACTGTGGCAATTATTTTGGGAATAAACTTCCCCCAAAACTTTATGACCAGGATACATTGTTCATGCCCTGGTCTCAGGATACCATCTGGGGGAGGTGGACACCTGCAAAATGCTGCTGAGCCAGGGACAGAGAGGGCAAAGTAGCTCTTCCACCAGGTGTCCATTTTGGTTCTTTGTGTCCGTTTTTGCAGAGGTGACATTGTGAACAGACCTGATGGTTTCCCTAAAGAGAAACAGTACTTCAATCTTAACTACAGTACAGAAGGGAACGAGATTCGGACCCCCATTGACAGAGTATTTTTGTTGTGGATGTAATATAAGAAAATATAAATATACTATCGTTACTATTGATATTTTTATCCTGGTTACGTTGATGTTCTTTACTTTGACCCCTGAATAAATGTTCACCTGTCCTGTTCTACCTCAGACTCGGTACGACAAAAAACTTTTCAAGGAACAACAGGGCAGCTGGTTGTTTGATGCATGTTTCTATATTTTTGCTGGATGTTTATTGACTTAATAAAGAGGAGTGTTGGACTGACGCTTTGTGATCACCTATCATCGTTATACACTGAGTGTACAAAACAATAGGAACACCTTCCTAATATTGAGTTGCACCAGCCCCTCCCTTTTGCCCTCAGAACAGCCTCAATTCGTCGGGGCATGGACTCTACAAGGTGTCGAAAGCCTTCCACAGGGATGCTGGCCCATGTTGACTCCAGTGCTTCCCACAGCTGTGTCAAGTTGGCTGGATGTCCTTTGGGTGGTGGACCATTCTTGATACACACGGGAAACTGTTGAGCGTGAAAAACCCAGCAGTATTGCGGTTCTTGTCACAAACCGGTACACCTGGCACCTACAACCATACCCTCTTCAAAGGCACATACATATTTTGTCTTGTCCATTCACCCTCTGGATGGCACACATTCACAATCCATGTCTCAACTGTCTCAAGGCTTAAAAATCCTTCTTTACCCTGTCTCCTCCCCTTCATCTACACTGATTGAAGTAGATTTAACAAGTGACATCAATAATCAATAATACACCTGCAGATTTAATGATTGCCACCTGGTACAGAATCTTTGGCCTTCGGGAATATTTCTTCAGATTGACAAATTTGACCCCCCAGTAATATACCATGAGTTTGATTGATTTAATAAAAAAACAATCCCCAGGCAGCTACTGGCTTTTCATCACAGTGACTCAGTACCTAATTTTTAGTTGCGCCCGGTCCCCAGAGCCAGTTTGTGGTAAAGGGAAAAAGAGCTGAGTACGGCTTGTAAGGAGAACAGAGAAACAAGCAATTTCTCCTCTCTTTCCTTTTTCATCGGTCTGCAATGTTTTGCTTTGGTCTGCAGTTACAGTTTAGCAGCTCACACTACATGCTCTCTTTCTTTCTCTTTGTGGTGTTTGCCGAGGAGAGGTAGCTAGCTCTCCAATGTATAAATGTTTTTAAAGTTTAAAACTTGTAAACATTTCATAAATGTATTCCTATGTTGTTGTATAACTAGCGAACTATTGGTGATATTGTGTAAAAAGAGTCTTATACAGAGTGATGCGATGCTAGGTTGGCTATTTTAGCCAGGCTAACATGAGCTAGCTAGCTAAGCTAGCACTAAAGCTAGCACAGTATCAGGAACTTCCCCTTTTCAACTGCAGTTTCAGATGAGCAGCACTCAGTGAGTCAATGGTCACCCTAGTAACAGTAGCTAGCGCCCTTAATGGACGTGCCAACGCCAAAGAGGAGAAAAGTGCAGGACATAAGATTTTGGGGGGGAGTGCAGAGGACTACAAAAATTTATAAATGGCTACATAGCTAGCTAGCTAGCTAACTACACTGTACAATTAAGCAATAATGCCTGAGGGGGTGTGGTATATGGACAATATACCACGGCTAAGGGCTGTCCTTAGGTATGACTGTATACAGCCCTTAGCCGTGGTATATTGACCATATACCACAAAACCCTGAGGTGCCTTATTGCTATTATAAACTGGTTACCAATGTAATTAGAACAGTAAAAATATTTTGGGGGGTCATATCCATGGTATACGGTCTGATATACCACGGCTTTCAGCCAATCAGCATTCAGGGCTCGAACCACCCAGTTTCTAATTCATAATAGACTGGTACTATGCAGTCAGCTAGCTAGCTCTACATATTGCCAGACAGTAAATGAATAATTGATCTAACAAAAGCAGAATCGAATTCATGTTAATTCATTGTTAAGGCCAGCCATTTTTGTCACATGATAATGGTATTTAGTCATATGATTACGGCAGGCAATACAGAGAGAGCGAGAATGAAAGAGAGAGGACTGCCCATGTTGAGGCAGGGAGTGGACGAACAGGTCATCAGGTGAGAATTTTAGTTATAAGGCACTATCATTTCAACTCCTAATTTTTGCTGACTATAACCCAAGTGCTGTAACAAATGTTGTTGCCTGCATTCTGATTTCATTTGGTTGTCATGGCAAAGGTCAGAGACAGTCAGTAGATTGAGAGAGAGAGAGCACTGCCAGGATTGCCATTTCTGCGGTTTTCCAGCCAAATTGGGTTACTTTGAAAATGAGGTCGCGGGTGAAAATGTATTGGTCGCGGGTTGCGGGTTTTTGGGCTACTTCTATGTTCCACTGTGGCAGCCATGGCATTTCTCTTTTATATATATTTCACTGTGACCTGCTGCTGCTGAATATCAGGAAGTGAGGCAGGCTGTTGCTGAGTGAGTAGTGGGGAGGGTTGTGTGTGTGTTCAGCGAGCACTGCAGCATGCAGTTTAGTCCACGATTGGCTGAGTCACGTGAGTGAGAGGAGACAGAGCAGCGCACATCATGACAACTTTTTACCAGTTAACTTGTCATTATGGAGACACCTGTTTTTTTTTCAAACCTTTTTCCATAAAACAGATTAACACGCTAGAACTGATGCGCCATCAAGAAATAACGGTGACAAAGCACTGGAAAACGACTTTGGGCGCACTAGAGCGCATTAGATAATTCGTCGACTTTGCTTATGGAAAACGGTATCAAGCGAAGTGTTTTATGCATGCTCAGTTCTTGGGTCTCGCGGACTGCGCGAGTGGAAATATGAAATGTAAGGTATGGAACTCCCTCGCATGCTTCTGTTATGGGGAAAAGTCCTCAATGAAACGGACATTAAATGTGGTGAATGATACATTTGCATCTGTTGGCCATCAAGTAGCCAATTAATTTATATGCCATTGTAGGCTACTGTAGGTCAGGGTTTCCCAAACTCGGTCCTGGGGCCCCCCCTTGGTGCACGTTTAGATTTTTTCCCTAGCACTACACAGCTGATTCAAATAATAAAAACTTGATGATGAGTTGGTTATTTGAATCAGCTGTGTAAAAACAAAATGTGCACCCAGGGGGGCAGGACCAAGTAGGCTACCATTTGGACCAAGTAGGCTACCATTTGGACCAAGTAGGCAACCATTTGGACCAAGTAGGCAACCATTTGGACCAAGTAGGCTACCATTTGGACCAAGTAGACTACCATTTGGACCAAGTAGGCTACCATTTGGACCAAGTAGGCTACCATTTGGACCAAGTAGGCTACCATTTGACACAATAAATACAGTATGTGGAAATGACTAGGCCTATATCACTGGAGTCATTGCACATCAATTTGTGCCACTTGTGTAGCCTACCTGGAGCTGGCAAATGGATTTAATGAATTGTCTATAACGTAAGTGTATTGTTGTTGTAGCCTTGGGTCGCAATTGCCGATCAGTTGTTAGAAGGCATTAGATTGACGGTAACAGTCAGTCAGATTAGGCTACAGGTAAATAAATAAATATAAATAAACACTGGCTGTTGTTGACACGCATATTCAGTTCATATGTATATTATTAATATTTGATTCAGTGATTGAAATGACAACCCCATCCTCAGTAGCCTATTCCAGCAGGCTATTGGGAAAAACAAGCACTTCTTACCTTGAAATCGCCGAGCAAGCTGCTAAATTGTTCAGTTTACATCTTGCAACCCTGAGCACTGCCCATGTTGAGGCACAGGGAGAGGATGGTTATCAAGTGGGAATTTGGAATTTGAGTTATAGGGCAGTTTGGTAAAGCACGTCGCACAGCAATTTACATCGCACACAGATTGGAACTATCAGTTCAGCTCCTCATCGTTGCTGACTGTAGCCTGAAGGCTGTAAATAATAATAATAATAATAATAATAATATGCCATTTAGCAGACGCTTTTATCCAAAGCGACTTACAGTCATGCGTGCATACATTTTTGTGTATGGGTGGTCCCGGGGATCGAACCCACTACCTTGGCGTTACAAGCTCCGTGCTCTACCAGCTGAGCTACAGAGGACCACACTGTAACAAATGTTATTGCGTGCATTCTGATTTCATTTGGCTGTTATGGAGGTTGAAGAAGTGGCTGCGCTCAACAATGACACAAAGCAGATTGAACCGTGTTGCAGTCTCTCATATCAAGCAGGAGAAGCTGGATACCACAACAAATCATCACATGATTTCATAACTTTTATATTTCACCTAGACAGAATGTTAGGAAAGTTTGCTTGCCAAAGACTTTCAGAATCCAATAACTACTTTCTCTGTCCATCATTTTCAGAATGAGATTGCAAGCACATTTCCTGAACAAATGTATGTAATGGTAGAGACTGTATTGGTAGAATATACAAGTTGCTGAATTTAGAGAGTAATTCTGACTTGCTTCGCAATTGGGTCAGTGTCTGAATATGGCAGATCGGCTAGAGCTGGATCCACACCCGCTACTTTCTGATAATAATAATAAACTCACAAAGCCAATGCTTTTAACAGTTTACCCTTTGAAATGTTAATTAGGAAACTTGTCTTTGATCCTCTGCACTGTAACGTGCCCTGACTGCATCTCACCCACCATCCAGGATTACGGGAGCCTAAGCAACTGCAGTCGAGCCCTTTGGGAGTGACTTACTTAAAACCCAACATTTCCATAAAAAGCCTTTGTGTTGCCACCTCTCACGTTGCCACCTTGCTCAGTGCTGTAGGCCAAGCATACGACACTGTACAATACATGCGAATGAATGTAAAATAGGTTGTCAAATGGAATGAGGTACTTTTATTGTGCCTGTGACAGAGGTTGATCACGTCGTTCGTCTACAATATGAGTGAACATCCTGTACACTAATTCCTGAGTAAGCTATGGTACGATACAAATACAGTCCATTTGACATTTTTTGCCTATCCATTTGATTGAAGTCATAAGCTAACCAATGGACAACTGCCAGCAGTTTGGTAAACAGGCAAGTCTTTGAATGGAAGCAAATTTCAGTATGAAGTGTAACGTTTCACCCAATTGACCTCATGGTAACATCCCTTGGCAGTTTCCTTCCTCACCGGCAGCTCTGATAGAAAGGACGGCTGGATGTTTGTAGTGTCTGGGTGTTACAATTAAATTTCCAAAGAAGAAAATCATCTATGAGAGCTCTCGGAGTCCTTCACCTTCCCCTGTTCTTTGCCAATCACTGCCAGATCCTGATCTCGCCACCACAGCGGGCAGCACAGGGTGCAGAGACACACGCAGGCCTGCTGGTGTGAGTGCAGCGTGTTCAGCGTCCGTGTGCTCTGCTGGTCGTAGAAGTGGACGTTGCCTTGGCCAGTATGGACCTATCTGGAGAGAAGTCACACAGCACAGCGTAGCCCTCTACCTAAACCACCACACCATTAGCAACGCACTAAAATCAATTAATAGACTATACACTGAGTGTACAAAACATTAAGGACACCTGCTCAGGTGAATCCAGGTGAAAGCTATGATCCCTTATTGATGTCACTTGTTAAATCCACTTCAGTCAGTACAGATGAAGGGAAAGAGACAGGTTAAAGAAGGATTTTTAAGCCTTGAGAGAGAGAGGTGCAACTCAATATTAGGAAGGTGTCCTTAATGTTTTGTACACTCAGTACCCAGGCTCACATTTTCCACTTATAGTCGGACACTTGCAGTGCACAAAATAATTATAATGTAGATGGGAATTGGCTATTCATGCAAAACAAGTTTACAATACTGCAGATCGAGATTGCATTGAGGTTGTAATCCTGTGCTACCTGCTCAAGATTCCCCTTTAGGCTACTATATAAAGCCATTAGAGCACTTGGTGGAAAGCCCTGTATAAATCCAATCAATTATTATTACTGTTGCATTGCACGCATTTCATATACAGTACACAGTTTAATTTATTACATGAGAGGTTTCAAGATAAAGACTTCCTATCCTATTGTGAGTAATAAGCATCTCAGTGCTGTTTTGCATATAACCCCCAAATCGGGGAAATAATATGCATAAACAAATAAATTACATGTTTATTATAATTAATGTTTATTGTAGCTTTTTTCTCTCTCAATAAAGAACCATTTAGCAGACAAAACATGATTTTTCACAAAGGATCAACGTTGAAACTACACTTCAGTGACAGCTAAAAATTATTTCTTACCTCAGCATGAGAGCTAGCTATAGGCTACTCACTCGTTGGACAAATATTGACAGCAAAACCTCAGCAGGTCCTTTCAATATTCATGTCACACATATACTGCCGGTCAAAAGTTTTAGAACACCTACTCATTCAAGGGTTTTTCTTTATTTTTTACTATTTTCTACATTGTAGAATAATAGTGAAGACATCAAAACTATGAAATAACATATATGGAATAATGTAGTAACCAAAGAAGTGTTAAACAAATCAAAATATATTTTATATTTGAGATTCTTCAAAGTAGTCACCCTTTGCCTTGATGACAGCTTTGCACACTCTTGGCATTCACTCAACCAGCTTCAGCTGGAATGCTTTACCAACAGTCTTGAAGGAGTTCCCACATATGCTGAGCACTTGTTGGCTGCTTTTCCTTCACTTTGCGGTCCGACTCATCCCAAACCATCTCAATTTGTTTGAGGTTGGGGGATTGTGGAGGCCAGGTCATCTGATGCAGCACTCCATCACTCTTCTTGGTAAAATAGCCCTTACACAGCCTGGAGGTGTGTTGGGTCATTGTCCTGTTGAAAAACAAAGGATAGTGCCACTAAGCTCGAATGAGATGGGATGGCGTATCGCTGCAGAATGCTGTGGTAGCCATGCTGGTTAAGTGTGCCTTGAATTCTAAATAAATCACAGACAGTGTCACCAGCAAAGCACCCCCACACCAAAACACCTCCTCCATGCTTTACGGTGTGAAATACACATGTGGAGATCATCCGTTCACCCACACCGCGTCTCACAAAGACACGGCGGTTGGAACCAAAAATCTCACATTACTTTTTTGGTTACTACATGATTCCATATGTGTTATTTCATAGTTTTGATGTCAGAAAATAGTAAAAAAATAAAGAAAAACCCTTGAATGAGTAGGTGTTCTAAAACCTTTGACCGGTAGTGTATCTGAATGTCACGTTCACTCTGTGATTCATTGGCGTTATTCTTTCTGGTTGACCATGTATGTTTATAGAAGACTGTAAATGACAGTTCGGAGGGAGCACTGCTATTCTTATACGTCCTTTCATGCGTATAAGAATTAAACTTGAGTGGTCGTCTTTGAAGTCGAGGAGATTATCGTTGTCGCTCGCTGTCCTCCACCGCCAGATTCTCTACCTCAATATCTATGTTTTTGTAATTTTCCAGGATTTGATTAATGATACAGTGGCCTTTGCGAGGATTACCATAGAGCTGCTCCCATTAAAGATGATCAACCGCCAGTGTAACATGGAACTAGAAGAAAGCCTCTTTCCAGGGACAAGTTTCCATTAACTTGTCCAGTGATTTTTTGTCTACACTTAGAAAGTTTGCATAGAAAATAGATGTGACAATTGCCTGCTAGGGTGCGTTTCCATTTAACTGCCTTGTGTCGATTAAAAACAGCTGGACGTAATGACATTGCACCTAAGAAAAATAATTGTTTCCAAAAACCTAGTGTCTAATAAACATTTAGTGATTGAGGTGTTTCCATTACCCATTTAGGCAAATTGCGCATCTCCTCCTGACATTGATCACACCTCCCAGTCGGATGTTTTTCCACCACTTTCAATGTACTATTGAGCCCCAGTCTCAGCCTGGTGACTACACTTTCCTCCCTTCTCTCTCGGCCTGAGGACCTCCCTGCCCCCACCTTTTCCTGGATCTTATACAGGCGTCTTCCCTTTCTCTCCCTGTTCCACAACTCTAGCCACTTATTTTTAACCACTGTTCTTATTAATCCCTTGGCTTCTGCTTTACTGATTTGACACAATTCCATCTCAACATTAGGATGTTTAAGAGCCTGCTTGGCAATAATATCCACTTCCTCATCCCCCTCTACTCCCACATGAGCTGGTACCCAGAGGAACATCACACATACCCCCCATCTGTTTCACCCTGTACAAACACTGTAAAACCTCATACAATACATCCTGTCTGCTCTGAGACACACATTCATTTAAGCTCATCAGTGCTGTACAGGAGTCAGAGCAGATGACTACTCAGTCTGGTCTCGCCTCCTCCACCCACTCTGCAGCCAATAGTGGCCAACAACTCCATTGTGTAAACAGATAAATTATCCGTTGCTCTTTTCGTCACTGCCTCCTTAAACTCAGGAACACTAAAAGCTGCTCCTGTCCTCCCTGTTTTAGGGTCCTTAGATCCATCTGGGAATGTATTCAAGAAAGCATAGTATTGTGTTCTTAAATGTTCACTTACAGCTGAATCTACTCCTTCCTCAACATCTCTTACCCTCTCAAGCAACGCTAGATTTATCACTGGTTGAGGGAGAAACCGAGGGTCTAAACTCCCTCCCAAACAACCCCATCTCTCTCGCCATGCAATTGCCTATCCACCCAAAGCTTGTATTTAGATGTTGTTCATGTTCCCAGCACTCTAGGAGCACCTCTTATGTAGGATGTGTAACCTTATTTCCCTGAAGGTTTACCCAATATGTCATGGCTAGCTGTTGTCTTCTTAACTTTAACAGCATGTCTCCCAACTCTACCTGCATCGCTGCCACTGGGGAGGTCCTGAGTGCTCCACAACATATTCTTAGGGCTTGGGCCTGGATAACATCTAGTTTTTTTAAAGATGTCTGAGCCGCTAATCCATATGCTATACTTCCATAATCCATTGATGACCTTAACAGCTCTATATATATCATTTTCAACGCCATTCTATCTGCCCCCCACTCCATTCCTGACAAGCAATGCATCACATTCAATATTGTCTTGCCTTTGACAACTACTCTGTTAATATGCTCCGCCCATGTCAATCGAGTGTCAAACCAGACCCCCAGGAACCTAAACCCTCCCACCCTCTCCAGATTCCTTCCATACAACTTCAAGTGTTTTCTCAACTGAAAACTTGAACCCCCACCTGAGGGTCCACTGCTCTACTTCACTAATTGCTTCTTGAACTCTTCAGGCTCTATGGGTAATATTTCTCCCTCTCTTCCACAGCGCTCCATCATCCGCAAACAATGACTTCCCAATATCAGGTCTCACCTGAGAGAATACATCGTCAATCATAATGGAGAACAACAAAGGACTAATGACACTTCCCTGAGGGGTACCATTATCCACCTCATAGCTTTCTGACATAGAGCACCCTCACTTGTATTGATCACCCAAAAAGAAAATCCTTTATCCAGTTAAAAACCCTTCCTCCTACCCCCATGATATCCAGCTTGATAAGTAGGCCTTCCTTCCACATCATATCATAAGCCTTCTCTACATCAAAGAAAACGGCTACCACCAACTCCTTATTTGCCTGTGCCTTCCGTATGACTGACTCAAGGTACAGTACAGGATCCATCGTTCCCCTGCCTTTCCTGAACCCACTTTGATCTGGTGACATTAGTCCTCTACTCTCCAGAAAGTAAGTCAGTCTTTCCTGAACCCACTTTGATCTGGTGACATTAGTCCTCTACTCTCCAGGAAGTAAGTCAGTCTTTCCTGAACCCACTTTGATCTGGTGACATTAGTCCTCTACTCTCCAGAAAGTAAGTCAGCCTTTCCTGAACCCACTTTGATCTGGTGACATTAGTCCTCTACTCTCCAGGAAGTAAGTCAGCCTTTCCATTATCATCCTTCCCATAAGTTTCCATACATGAGCTATCGGCCTATAGCTTGAAGGGTCTTTCCCTGGTTTCCGTATTGGCACCACTACCGCCTGCTTCCAACTTCCAGGCAGTTTTCCCTTCCTGCCACACCTTATTGTAAAGGCCTAATACTTTCCCCATTGCAGTGTCACTGAGTTGAGTGTAACACATCTCATCCTTCCCAGGAGATGTTACCCCAGCTTTAGCTAATGCTCTCTTCATCTCAGCCAATGTAAAAGGGCCATTCAATGTATCCCCCACCATCTCTCTCTGATCCAGGACCCCCGGATGTTCTCCTCTGACCCTCTCTCTCCCACGCTGCCCCTCTTCTGTTAGATTATTTGAGCTGTGCACCTTCACAAATGCCTGGGCTAACATCTCTGCCTTCTCTATATCTCTCACTGCAACAATCTCCCCACTTTTCAGGACAGGGAGATCCCAATCTCTTCTGACCCCACTCATCCTCTTAATCATCCCCCGTACCTCTCCCACAGGAGTGGTCCTGCCTATGTTTCCACAGAACTGGCGCCAATACTCCCTCTTAGCTGTCCTAATCATCCTCCTTACTACTGCTTGTGCTTGTTTATACTGAATCAGGTGCTGGTAATTATGGGACCTTTTCAACATTCTGAAAGCGATTCACCGCTTCTCTACACACTTCACTCCACCAGGGGACTGCGTTACTCTTTCTCCCCCCTGTACCCATAGGAATCACCTGCCTTCCTCTTTCTCCCCCCTGTACCCATAGGAATCCCCTGCCTTGCCCTGTCTCCCCCCTGTACCCATAGGAATCCCCTGCCTTGCCCTGTCTCCCCCCGTACCCATAGGAATCCCCTGCCTTGCCCTGTCTCCCCCCTGTCCCCATAGGAATCCCCTGCCTTGCCCTGTCTCCCCCCTGTACCCATTGGAATCCCCTGCCTTGCCCTGTCTCCCCCCTGTCCCCATAGGAATCCCCTGCCTTGCCCTGTCTCCCCTCTGTACCCATAGGAATCCCCTGCCTTGCCCTGTCTCCCCCCTGTCCCCATAGGAATCCCCTGCCTTGCCCTGTCTCCCCCCTGTCCCCATAGGAATCCCCTGCCTTGCCCTGTCTCCCCCCTGTCCCCATAGGAATCCCCTGCCTCGCCCTGTCTCCCCCTGTCCCCATAGGAATCCCCTGCCTCGCCCTGTCTCCCCCCTGTACCCATAGGAATCCCCTGCCTCGCCCTGTCTCCCCCCTGTCCCCATAGGAATCACCTGCCTCGCCCTGTCTCCCCCCTGTCCCCATAGGAATCACCTGCCTCGCCCTGTCTCCCCCCGTCCCCATAGGAATCACCTGCCTCGCCCTGTCTCCCCCCTGTCCCCATAGGAATCACCTGCCTTGCCCTGTCTCCTCCCTGTCCCCATAGGAATCACCTGCCTTGCCCTGTCTCCTCCCTGTCCCCATAGGAATCACCTGCCTTGCCCTGTCTCCCCCCTGTCTCCATAGGAATCACCTGCCTTGCCCTGTCTCCCCCCTGTCCCCATAGGAATCACCTGCCTTGCCCTGTCTCCCCCCTGTCCCCATAGGAATCACCTGACTTGCCCTTTCTCCTCCCTGTCCCCATAGGAATCACCTGCCTTGCCCTGTCTCCTCCCTGTCCCCATAGGAACTACCTGCCTTGCCCTGTCTCCCCCCTGTCCCCATAGGAATCACCTGCCTTGCCCTGTCTCCCCCCTGTCCCCATAGGAATCACCTGCCTTGCCCTGTCTCCCCCCTGTCCCCATAGGAATCACCTGCCTTGCCCTGTCTCCCCCCTGTCCCCATAGGAATCACCTGCCTTGCCCTGTCTCCCCCCTGTCCCCATAGGAATCACCTGCCTTGCCCTGTCTCCCCCCTGTCCCCATAGGAATCACCTGCCTTGCCCTGTCTCCCCCCTGTCCCCATAGGAATCACCTGCCTTGCCCTGTCTCCCCCCTGTCCCCATAGGAATCACCTGCCTTGCCCTGTCTCCCCCCTGTCCCCATAGGAATCACCTGCCTTGCCCTGTCTCCCCCCTGTCCCCATAGGAATCACCTGCCTTGCCCTGTATCCCCCCTGTCCCCATAGGAATCACCTGCCTTGCCCTGTCTCCCCCTGTTCCCATAGGAATCACCTGCCTTGCCCTGTCTCCCCCTGTTCCCATAGGAATCACCTGCCTTGCCCTTTCTCCTCCCTGTCCCCATAGGAACTACCTGCCTTGCCCTGTCTCCCCCCTGTCCCCATAGGAATCACCTGCCTTGCCCTGTCTCCCCCCTGTCCCCATAGGAATCACCTGCCTTGCCCTGTCTCCCCCCTGTCCCCATAGGAATCACCTGCCTTGCCCTGTCTCCCCCCTGTCCCCATAGGAATCACCTGCCTTGCCCTGTCTCCCCCCTGTCCCCATAGGAATCACCTGCCTTGCCCTGTCTCCCCCCTGTCCCCATAGGAGTCACCTGCCTTGCCCTGTCTCCCCCCTGTCCCCATAGGAATCACCTGCCTTGCCCTGTCTCCCCCCTGTCCCCATAGGAATCACCTGCCTTACCCTGTATCCCCCCTGTCCCCATAGGAATCACCTGCCTTGCCCTGTCTCCCCCTGTCCCCATAGGAATCACCTGCCTTGCCCTGTCTCCCCCCTGTCCCCATAGGAATCACCTGCCTTGCCCTGTATCCCCCCTGTCCCCATAGGAATCACCTGCCTTGCCCTGTCTCCCCCTGTTCCCATAGGAATCACCTGCCTTAACCTGTCTCCCCCTGTTCCCATAGGAATCACCTGCCTTGCCCTGTCTCCCCCTGTTCCCATAGGAATCACCTGCCTTGCCCTTTCTCCTCCCTGTCCCCATAGGAACTACCTGCCTTGCCCTGTCTCCCCCCTGTCCCCATAGGAATCACCTGCCTTGCCCTGTCTCCCCCCTGTCCCCATAGGAATCACCTGCCTTGCCCTGTCTCCCCCCTGTCCCCATAGGAATCACCTGCCTTGCCCTGTCTCCCCCCTGTCCCCATAGGAATCACCTGCCTTGCCCTGTCTCCCCCCTGTCCCCATAGGAATCCCCTGCCTTGCAGCCCCTGCTATTGCTCCTCTTATTCCATCCTTGACTGTTTCTATATCTGAATTAAGATCTACCTGAGACAGCTCCTGTTCACTCAACTCCGCTTTCCCAAATATCCATCTCCTCAATCCATTTCCTACTGATTCTGGCATTTAGAATTAAATGTGGAGTGGAGCCTTATAGTTACGCGTTGACATCATGTGCCATGTACCTTGAAAAGGATTCAGCAATCATCATTTACATCGAAAACCCCCCGTTTCCATCATAATTTGAATAAAGAAACCCACCCCTGTTGAATGGATAGAAATGTCTTATATCCGCTGTCGACATTTTATGTTTTTGAAAACGGAAACCTGTCTAGTGAGGGCTTCACCCTTCAGGTTCAAAGAAGACACTGGGGTGGGTGGGTGTGTGTGTGTGTGTGTGTGTGTGTGTGTGTGTGTGTGTGTGTGTGTGTGTGTGTGTGTGTGTGTGTGTTTGGTTTTACTATCCTTGTAGGTACCAGAAGTCCTCACAAGGATAGTAGAACAAGGAAAATTCGGACAAGTGGGGACATTTCACCTGTCCTCACAGAGAAAAAGGCTATTTCAGGCTTAGGGGTTACGTTTAGGGTTAGAATCAGGAGTTAGAGTTAGGTTTAGTTCTAGGGTTAGGGGTTTGGGGTTAAGGTTAGGTTAAGGGTCAGGGGTTAGGGAAAACAGGATTTTGAAGGGGAATACATTTTTGGGTCCCCACAAGGACAGTCAAACAAATATAAATTGAGCTCCAAAAGGGACAGTGACAAATTTTTTGTTGTTTTGGCTCTGTACTCCAGCACATCGGGCAGACTGTCAGCTTTAATTTGAGGGTACTGTCATCCATATCGGGTGAACCTTTTAGAAATTACGACACGTTTTGTACATAGTCCCCCCATTTTGGGGGACCAAAAGTATTGGGAAAATTCACTTATTTGTGTATTAAAGTAGTAAAAAGTTTAGTATTTAGACCCATATTCATAGCACGTAATGAGTACATCAAGCTTGTGACAAAAAATGTGTTGGATGCATTTGCTGTTTGTTTTGGTTGTGTTTCAGATTATTTTGTGCCCAATAGAAATGAATGGTAAATAATGCATTGTGTCATTTTGGAGTAACTTCTATTGTAAATGAGAATAGAATATGTTTCTAAACACTTCTACATGAATGTGGATGATACCATATTTACGGATAATCCTGAATGAATCGTGAATAATTATGAGTGAGAAAGTTACAGACACACAAATATCATACCCCCAAGACAAGCTAACCTCTCACCGTTACAATAACTTTCTCACTCATCATTATTCACGATTCATTCAGGATTATCCTTAAATCATAGTAGCATCCACATTAATATAGAAGTGTTTAGAAACATATTCTATTCTTATTTACAGTAAAAGTAACTCCAAAATTACACAATTTACCATTAATTTCTATTGGGCACATAATAATCTGAAACACAACAAAAAAAAACAGCAAATGCATCCAACAAATTTGTAGAGTCACAAGCTTGATGTAGTCATTGCGCGTGCTATGAATATGGGACCAAATACTAAACTTTGTACTACTTTAATACACATATAAGTGAATTTGTCCCAATAATTTTGGTCCCCTAAAATGGGTGGACTATGTACAAAAAGTGCTGTAATTTCTAAACGGTCCAGCCGATATGGAAGACAATACCCTCAAATTAAAGCTGACAGTCTGCAATGTAACCTCATAGTCGTTGTATCATTTCAAATCCAAAGTCCTGGAGTACAGAGCCAAAACAACAAAACATCTGTCACTGTCCCAATACTTTTGTAGCTCACTGTGTGTGTGTGTGTGTGTGTGTGTGTGTGTGTGTGTGTGTGTGTAGATGAGAAGAGCCCTGTCTGTGTCTCTCTCAGCTGTGAACTGATTCCCCTGGCCACACTTCAATCCCTCCTGCTCTGCCCTCGCTGATCCCAAATCCAGCAAAGCAATTACCCTGTCAGTAACCCATCAGAGACCAGGGACCAGCGCTGACACACCACCGGCAGCCACTAGACGTATCACCATTCAGAATCAGTGTTAGCCGCCGTCGCGGGCTGCTATGCTAACAACATGCCACTTCTGTGTACTCTACAAGCCCAGCTATCACAGTTGATGGAACAGATGATAAAACAGCCAAAGGCCTACCTGATCATATGCAGACTGTTATTATTATTGAGAGTTTTATTTGAGAGCGATGGGCCTGTATAGGCTAGATCAGAGCCATGAATACATGTGGGACAGCCACACCTGATCATATGCAGACTGCCATGTCTTGTTAGAGATGGGCCTATAAGCTATAGCCGACCTGTGTATTGCACACATACACTGAGTGGACAAATCATTAGGAACACCTGCTCTTTCCATGACATAGACTGACCAGGTGAATCCAGGTGAAAGCTTTTGATCCCTTATTGATGTCACTTGTTAAATCCACTTCAATCAGTGTAGATGAAGGGGAGGAGACAGGTTAAATAATGATTTTTAAGCCTTGAGACAATTGAGACATGGATTGTGTGTGTGCCATTCAGAGGTTGAATGGGCAAGACAACGATTTCAGTGCCTTCGGTAGTAGGTATGGTAGTAGGTGCCAGGCGCACCGGTTTGTATCAAGAACTGCAACGCTGCTGGGTTTTTCACGCACAACAGTTTCCCGTGTGTTTCAAGAATGGTCCATCACCCAAAGGACATCCAGCCAACTTGACACAACCGTGGGAAGCATTGGAGTCAACATGGGCCAGCATCTCTGTGGAACGCTTTCGACACCTTGTAGAGCTTTGGTCTAGACAATATAGCAAAATAAGGAAAGGATGGATTCTGAAAATGATATTGCCAAGACAACATTTGTGGTGGTTTGTGCCATATCCAGAACCAAGCATGCATGTTTTATTTGCTTTTGTTGAATCTTTTTATGTGTGGTTGTCACGTCTTGAGCTATTGAGATCAATCATATACATGAATTGCATTTTCTCTCTCCGGTTGCACATTTTGCTGAAAGCATTTATCCTGTTCAATATAGGAATGCTTTACGTGGGCTTGCATCTCTTGTGGGGAGTTATGGCAAGATTTGATTTGAGGCTATAAATATTGGGCAAATTACATTGAGCAATATGCCATGAATCTCTCTACTGAATGGATTCCTTTGAAAACAAGCCGATTAAAACAAGATAAATTGTGTTGTTACTTTACAGCCGTGGGTTTAATCGTCAACTCAGCAGAGCTTTCAAATTCATGAGGCACATATATGATTGCTAACGTTCAAGATATTTACAATGAATAACTGGAGCTGTAAAGTCATACCTGTGTTATTACATTGGAGGAGGATAATACTGTAGAACAGTGGTTCCCAACCTTCTTCGGTTACTGTACCACCAACTGGATTTTGTTCTGCCCGGAGTACCCCTGAAGTACCCCCTAGTGCATTTTACCAGTAGGCCTAGGGTCTCATTAATCTTTTCAAGTACCACCCTGTGGATAGGCCAAGTACCCCCAGGGATCTTAGTACCCCTGGATGGGAACCACTGCTTTGGTGGTTGGGTTTCAATAATGTAACGTCATGTATGACAAACCCAGTTAGCACAATGTTTTGGCACAATGTGTCAGTGATACTTAAATAAAGTATGACGTATTTAACAAAAGATAAACTCGATCCAAGAATCACAGAAGCATGCCGGAGCAGTCCTGTGATATTTTTGGATATATGCCTTTAACCATGCCAAACAAATTAATCTTTGAAAACCAAAAACAGCTTTTATCTCACACAAGTTTTTTTTTTTTTAAGTAAAAAAAAAAAAAAGCTAATTTAAACTGACAAAGAAGTGATGATATAAAGATGTGTAAAAAAACAAAAACTAAAATTCCACTGTTTTGGCCAGCGGGTGTCTGCAAGCGTTTTCTTATATAATTAGAGTGATGTTGAGCTTCTAAACAAAACCAAAACATTGAGGGGCTTAAATATAATTAATGCTGAAAGGGTGCGACAGCCAGTACAAACCTGCAACGGGACCATTCCAGACTATGCCCAGGCATCAGCCCTGTCAAAGGCTATGTAAAATGTACCCCAGGGCCAAGCTACTCCTCATTAATGAATCTAACACACAAACAATACTTCTATAAGCAGTGTTAAAGACTCATACCCCCTCAGCAGTGTTAAAGACTTCCTCACCAATATTAAATACCCCTCACCAGTGTTACATACCCCCTCAATGGTGTTAAAGACTCCATCACCAGTGTTAAAGACTCTATCACCAGTGTTAAATACCCCCTCACCGGTGTTAAATACCCCCTCACCAGTGTTAAAGACTCCATCACCAGTGTAAAAGACCAAGGTTACTATAGTAAACAAAAACTGAAAATAAAATAAAAACTAACGTTGGAAAAAACATTTACTAAACTCAAATATAAACTAAAAACATTTGAAAAATTACAACTATACTGAAACTATTATCCTTGACTGCAAAACTAACTAAAATAAAATAACCATCATAAACTGTTTTGTTTTTTCTTCTAATCTTTAGGTAAAAATCAAATCGGGTTTTCAAGCTTTTTTTTCTGATGGGGTTTTCAAGCTTTTTTTCTAATGGGGTTTTCAAGCTTTTTTTTTCTTATGGGGTTTTCAAGCTTTTTTTTCTAATGGGGTTTTCAAGCTTTTTTTCTAATGGGGTTTTCAAGCTTTTTTTCTAATGGGGTTTTCAAGCTTTTTTTCAAATGGGGTTTTCAAGCTTTTTTTTCTAATGGAGTTTCCAAGCTTTTTTTTCCTAATGGAGTTTTCGAGCTTCTGAATCTGGCGGGTAAATGCTGCCAGTAATGCAGATATTTCAAATGGGCCTAGCTTTTGCATCACTATCACTAGCTATCACTAGCTAACGGGGAAGAAATCCGAGTGCGAGCACGGAGCGTGACTGGGCCAAGCTAGAACAGCATGTGATGGTCTGGAGCCGTTTGCTATCCACACCGACCAACTTCAAACTGACAGCCAGTCGCGGTCTGATGTGGTGCCGTGCTTTCTCAACCTTGAGGCACACTTGCAGTCAACTGCTGTTGGAAATAGTTGGCACAGGTCCTCCTGAAGTCATTGCGTGAGCACTTCGGATGCATACTGAATCCTCTGGCAGCCAACTTCAACCCAAACAATGCAGAATCTTGCCTGATGGACCCAGGTGTGTCTCTGGTCCTTCGCTCAACAGAGATGGAGCCACTGATGAGGCAAGAAGAGTCTTTTGCACTTCAGCAAATCGGACAGTACAGCCGTGGAGCAGCACGACCCCAGGAAGATGCCAGCCCGATGAATCCAGCAAGCTTCTCGACCACAGTGCTTCAGAAATATAGCTTCCTCGCATCAAAGATTGTGTCTGAGGTCACTGTCTAGCCAGAGGGTCAACCTGGCAAGGCATTAAGTGCCCCGTGTGAGCTGTGGAAATACCTGGAAGAGGTATAAGGGGCATGTTTACAGAGTCACCTCTCCAGTTCCAAGGATGGCTGTTTATCCAAAGCTGTGCCCTGTGGCACTGGATTTGGTGTCTGCCCATGCATCCCAAGCGTACGTGGAGAGAATATTCTCTGTCTGTGGACAACTGTCATCAGGCTTGAGATACCGAACAATCACCTCTCTGGAACGCAGAGTCTTCATAAAGATAAAACAGAAAATCTTGTTTGGTTGAAAAAAAACACACACGCACACACACACACACACAAGCTGGCTGTGAACTGATAGATTTGCGAAGAAGTGTTGTATTGCTTACAGTGCCGTCAGAAAGTATTCAGACCCTTTGACTTTTTCCACATTTTGTTACGTTACTGCCTTATTCTAAAATTGATTAAATAAAACAATTTCCTCACCAGTCTACACACAATACCCCATAATGACAGGTAAAGGTACTTGATTCTTCTTACACCTACTACTAAAGTTAAAAAAGCATTGGATTGGTGTTTTTATCAAACTAAATAAAAACAAGTCTGAAAACTAACTGAAACTAAACTGAATTTCAAATAAAAAATAAAAACAGAAAAAAACGAATATTAAATCACAAAACTATAATAACCTCCCCTCACCAGTGTTATTATTTTTATTATTATTTTTAAAAAATGGGGGGGGGGGGGGGGGGGGTATTTATTTGCACCAAAGAAAATAACTGAAAGACAAAACAGTACAAATAATAAAACTGGTAAAAACGGTGTGCAGGTACACCACAAATATAAGTACAACAAAAAAAAGTTTGTTCAATCAGTTAAACAAAGCATATTAATTATAATTGTGCATGATATACTCAGTAAACAAGTAAAGGTCATGAACAGTTAAAATCATGTTTTTCATGAAATTATATTTGAAGGAAACCAGATCAAAGTATGATGACCAAAGTATGAAAAATGACTGTTGCTTCTACATTGATAAAGTTTGTTCAAAAATGTACTGGTCCCCTCCCCCATGTCAAACACTTGGATTCATTATTAAGGGGACAAGGTGACATCACCTTAACTCTCATTTTAATACACCAATGGTAACATGATATTCTCTTACTAAATGTAGTACTGCCTTGTAACCAACATTGTAGAAGGCATGTTTGTAGAGGGGTTTAAATAGCTAGACAGCTACTCTGACTGTAGGGAGTCAGCAAATATGATTATAAGTTTACCCTATTCATCTATGGCAAAGATACTTATAAAATGACTTCAAAAAGTATTCACACCCTTTGACTTTTTGCACATTTTGTTGTGTTACAGCCTGATTTTAAAATGTATTACATTGAGATTTTGTGTCACTGATCTACAGTGTGGGGGGGGGGGAAGTATTTAGTCAGCCACCAATTGTGCAAGTTCTCCCACTTAAAAAGATGAGACAGGCCTGTAATTTTCATCATAGGTACACGTCAACTATGACAGACAAAATGAGAAAAAAAATCCAGAAAATCACATTGTAAGATTTTTAATGAATTTATTTGCAAATTATGGTGGAAAATAAGTATTTGGTCAATAACAAAAGTTTCTCAATACTTTGTTATATACCCTTTATTGGCAATGACACAGGTCAAACGTTTTCTGTAAGTCTTCACAAGGGTTTCACACACTGTTGCTGGTATTTTGGCCCATTCCTCCATGCAGATCTCCTCTAGAGCAGTGATGTTTTGGGGCTGTCGCTGGGCAATGCGGACTTTCAACTCCCTCCAAAGATTTTCTATGGGGTTGAGATCTGGAGACTGGCTAGGCCACTCCAGGACCTTGAAATGCTTCTTACGAAGCCACTCCTTCGTTGCCCGGGCGGTGTGTTTGGGATCATTGTCATGCTGAAAGACCCAGCCACGTTTCATCTTCAATGCCCTTGCTGATGGAAGGAGGTTTTCACTCAAAATCTCACGATACATGGCCCCATTCATTCTTTCCTTTACACGGATCAGTCATCCTGGTCCCTTTGCAGAAAAACAGCCCCAAAGCATGATGTTTCCACCCCCATGCTTCACAGTAGGTATGGTGTTCTTTGGATGCAACTCAGCATTCTTTGTCCTCCAAACACGACGAGTTGAGTTTTTACCAAAAAGTTCTATTTTGGTTTCATCTGACCATATGACATTCTCCCAATCCTCTTCTGGATCATCCAAATGCACTCTAGCAAACTTCAGATGGGCCTGGACATGTACTGGCTTAAGCAGGGGGACACGTCTGGCACTGCAGGATTTGAGTCCCTGGCGGCGTAGTGTGTTACTGATGGTAGGCTTTGTTACTTTGGTCCCAGCTCTCTGCAGGTCATTCACTAGGTCCCCCCGTGTGGTTCTGGGATTTCTGCTCACCGTTCTTGTGATCTTTTTGACCCCACGGGGTGAGATCTTGTTTCCCCTTTCATCTGTGTCCGGTGTTAGCTTGTTACTGGCTAGCTAGGTCTTCATCTGTCTGGTGTTAGCTAGTTACTGGCTAGCTAGGTCTTCATCTGTGTCCGGTGTTAGCTAGTTACTGGCTAGCTAGGTCTTCATCTGTGTCCGGTGTTAGCTAGTTACTGGCTAGCTAGGTCTTCAGCCAGCATGGAACAAAAAGGGGGGAAGGGTCGTACAAAACTCTGATGCAGTTGTCATGTCAACACATCCATCAGTGCTGCCGTGAACCGCATCACAAGAGACATGCCAAACGGGAGAGGTATAATATATATATATATATCATTGATACAATTTCAATGTTGTTTGAGTTGCTTTGTGTATCAACAAATTTGCTTGAGAGATGGTTTTACTGCAATACTGCTCACTGCATCAAAATTGCTTGACATAGGCGTTTCAAAGAGCTGTCGGTCAAGGTGAGCTCATGAATATAAGCTCCCCACCCACTCAGACTGTCTTTTCAAACTTACTTGTAGTTAGCCATGAGAGAAAAAGTTATTTTCAGAATGACTGCTCAGGACCTTTAAAGACCCCCTTATCAGTGTTAAATACCCCCTAACCAGTGTTAAAGACTTCCTCACCGGTGTTAAATTCTCCTAAGCTCCCGACAAAAGAACACCTCATTATAGTTCAAATTTGAGGACTTCCACCTAAACTCATGTTAAGTGAGAAAGTACCAACACAAATAACCAGAGACAAGGGACTCGCTTCCCAGCTAGCACATAACATTTTGAACCATTTGTTTCTTAGAGCTTGGTAAGAGTGTGGTTGTCCTTATTTTGCATACCACCTTCCAACAACTTTCTGGGACTGGTGCAGGATAGTTGCTTGGCTTTGGAACATTCGCAGCACATTAAAAGAACTTGACAAAAAAAAGTTATTTCTTGGTATTTCATTACTTTAATAGAACGTTTCCTAAAAGTTCAAACATGGTTACGTTTAATTATGGTAATGTTCTAGGAATGTTCTCCAACTGGTTTGATATTGGGAATGTTCTCAAATAGTTCAGAGAACGTTAAGAACCAACGTTCTTCTGTGGAAATATCAGTAATTCAGCATAACGTTTCCTACAGGTTTCCTAATGGAAACAGAACTCTCTCTATCCTCTAATCTTGTTAATGTGCCCACTAATTGGCCACACCTGAACTTGTTTCCTTTGAAATGGGGTCAGTTTGAATAGACTCAAATGGACAGCTTTGTATGCGTAAAAAAACACAGAATGCTAGCTCCATCCTGGTGGCGTAGTGGATTAATTCCATAGCTAGAGAACAGAAGATTATAGGTTTGAATCTCACTGATGCTGTGTCACAATAAAAAATAAATGTGTTTGCATGATTAATGCCAAAATAAATGAATTTCCATGTGTCCTGTCTGTGCTTGGAGTGTTATTAAACGTCTTATTGAAGGTTTTAAGGAAATTAGTCAAAAACCTCAAAACAACCTATAATTTCCGTTCTCAGAGTGTTAATTAAACCTCCCAGTAAACTTTCAAGCAACCAGAATAAAACGTTCTCAGAACCTCCCTGCAACCTAAAAATGTTCACTTCTGTTCTCAGAACGTTTAAAAAAACGTTAAGTATTACCGGTCAGGAAACGATCAGCAAAGTTTGTGGAAAATTCATTCTGGCGTGTGGCCAGGAATGGTGCATTTCCCGTCTTCGCCTTTAATGGCTGTCCCCCTTGGTGATGTGGGAGAGATCTGAGATCTGTCATTGAGATTCAAAGTTGATGTTCGGGGCGACGATGAGAAGTCAGAACCCTTTGTATAATGAATAAGGCCTTTCACGTTTTAATTAAGAAGCGTTAATTAGCTTAGCGGAGTTGGAAGATAAGGGGAGGAGACCGATCTCTGTGCTAGAGCTGGTCTCTGGACTCCTAATATAAATCCAGTGAACATTAAAAGCCGTCTGATCCTCAACGCTGGCCTACACGCAGTGTCGATTTTAGCATGTCAATCTTGGTGGTGCAAAAAAAATAAATATGTTTTAGATGCGCGCCAGCAAAGCCACTACACAACACAACACTAAACAATACATGAATTGCACTATAACGGTGACAAACGGTGCCCACAAACTGTTAGGGCCTCCATAAAGCTGTCCCCACAGCAGAGCTTTCTTTTCAGCACCATGTAGTGAATCCTTACCACTGCAACACCCGGCTATCAGCGGAACCTTGTCTGGCAGCGAGACAGTTCATTCAGCCTTATTTATTGCCTTAAAAAAAAAACATAGTTGATATGGCTGACTTGCTTAAACAAATGTGGTTTCTACTGACAATTTAAATTGACAAACTATTGCATAAGGGGATGACCAGCTGATAAGAGGCAATCCGTAATTTGGATTAAGACATTAATGAGCGAGGTAGGACGGACGTAGTCAATATAACTATGTGTTCAGCACTTTTGTATTTGTATTTATTATGGATCCCCATTTAGATCTGGGGTCCAGCAAAATTAAGGCAGTTATACATTTTAAAAACATTACAATACATTCATAACAGATTTCACATAACAGATTTCACAACATATTTTGAAATGTACAGCGACAGAATTCAGAACATGGGCCGTTCTTACAGTGTTCTCCCTGTACACCAAGTCAGAACCCTAGGATAAATAAAGGGGGCATATAAGCAGACAATGAAAGCTCTTACAATATTTGATGATGACATTTCTCTAAAACAGGCTATAGGCTACATGTGCACCACCAAGACGATGAGGGGGAAAGGGACCAAATTATTAGGGTGAGGCACATGGGCTACTAACAGCTTACTACACAACATACACTTACTATTACTTTCTTAGCTACAGTATACATATCTCCTTGGCATATTACATCATTTATGCAGCAGCATACAATACATTTTTGGACTCACCTTGTTGTGCTGTGCTCACTTGAAGAGGAAGGTGGCGCGGCGGTCCTTCTTGTGGGCTCTAGAAAGAGGCCCGTATTCCAGACTTGGAATTCCAAGTTGGATGACCGTTAAAAATGATTTTACGTATTTTCCCAGTCGGAGCTAGTTTTATCTGAGTGCCCAGTTGTCTTGAACTCACTGAAGTCTGAGATTTCCCAGTTCCGAGTTTCCAGTTGTTTTGAACGCGGCAGAGGTCATGGTGGATTGACAGCATGGCCAATCTATTCAAACTTTTCTTGCCCATGGCGTTACCCCCTTTTTCATGATATCCAATTGGTAGTTACGATCTTGTCTCATCCCTGCAACTCCCCTACCGACTCGGCGAAGGTCAAGAGCCAAGACACACTGCTTCTTGACACACTGTTCACTTAACCTGGAAGCCAACCGCACCAATGTGTCGGAGGAAACACAGTCGAACTGAGGACCAAATTCAGCTTGCAGGCGCCCGGCCCGCCACAAGGAGTCGCTAGAGAACGATGAGACAAGGACATCCAGGCCGGCCAAACCCTCCCCTAACCCGGACAACGCTGGGCCAATTGTGCACCGCCTCATGGGTCTCCCGGTCACAGCCGGATGTCACCCAGGGCTGCAGTGGCGCCTTAGTTCGATCCCAGGCTGAATTTGCGATTTCCAACTTGTTGTGTAATGTTTACGTCCAATGGCCTATGAGCACCGATACGTTTTATCTATAATTTATCTTCATATGACAAGGATTGAAAAGGAAGTAGATTGCCGACTTGATGCATGATGATGACTGCTTGTCTAGCTTGCTAGCTATGATTTTGAAAGTATTATGTTGACATGATCAGTCCAATCAAAGCTACGGTAGATATAACGTGATTTGACATAATTGTATCTGTGGCCAATGACCTTGATCCTTCTTGGATGGGCACTTCTAATGTAAGTCTATGGCAGCACCCAAGGGGCTTGAATCTTCGAGCTCTACCCAAAGATTTTGCGGTGACGTAGTGTCCCCATGAGTGAAAGAACACTGAGCCAATCACGGCGCAACTAGAGAACATTTTACATTTACATTTTAGTCATTTTAGCAGACGCTCTTATCCAGAGCGACTTACAGTTAGTGAATACATCTTTTTTTCATACTGGCCCCCCGTGGGAATCAAACCCACAACCCTGGCGTTGCAAACGCCATGCTCTATCAACTGAGCTACATCCCTGCCGGCCATTCCCTCCCCTACCCTGGACGACGCTGGGCCAATTGTGCGCCGCCCATGAGTCTCCCGGTCGCGGCCGGCTGCGACAGAGCCTGGATTCGAACCAGGATCTCTAGTGGCACAGTTAACACTGCGATGCAGTGCCTTAGACCACTGCGCCACTCAGGAGAACATTACCAACCCCTACGCTCCGTATTTTCCGTTGGCTGCCCTACCACCACAGAAAGCACTGAGCTAGGCTGAAACACCTGCATTTTGAAGCCACCTTACTCAAAAAGGAAAAAAAGAGACCATGTTTATAAACAATTTTTTTTTTTTTTTTTTTACATTGTTTGCAAACTGATATGTGACACGTATTAATGCCAAAATAACATGCAAAACAGGCACAAAAACAGGATTAAACAGGTGGGGCTCAAAACAGGTGGGGCTCTGAATGACGTGTCCCCACTGCCTACACGATAAGAGAGAGAGAATATTGAAGATAGTTGGGGGCTAAAACAAATATCTGGCCTCATTACAAGCTTTACAAAAAGCAGGCCACTAGTAGTTGATCTGCATACGATATTATGACCCCCTCACATACATTCCTACAAGGCATAATTTTCCAAAAACACAATGGCTGGCTGAAGGCAAAAACAAAAGCATAAATGTAAGATAGTGGATGCTTACAACGAAGGGGTCTGCTATCTTACATTTGATGGCAGCAGTGGGATCCAGGTCCTGCAAAGTCTTAACAGCTCCTGTTGTAAACTTCTACCTGCGGGCATGTCTTCTGCCAGTCGCTTTCAATCCCGCTTGCCCAAGAACAGCTTGGAAAAGCCAAAGCAGCAGCTGCCACTTCTCACTAATGCCCTTCAAATTAAATTAATTTATTCAACCCTCCATCCCTCTCTCTATCTCTCGATTGCTACTGAACTGTGACAGTCACTCTGTGGGCCAAATACGACTGCCTTAGGACTCAACAAATTGAATGAATGGGACAGTGCTTCTTGAGACGGACGAAACACTTACGATTTCCTTGACAGGTGGAAACATGGTACCATTGCATGAATACAAAATGGCAGAGCATTTGTTGAGGTACCTCACTTTGGACCATTGAGGTCAGGGGTTCAGATAATGTAAGTGCAGGTTCTCCATCAGCCAGTCAGACAGCCAAGAGCTGTGCTGTTTTCATCGAGGGCCCATCCTCTATACAACCCAGCCTTCCTCGTTGCGGTTGAGAGCCGCCACGTTATTGAAGAGCATCGAGAGCCTATAAATCACATTTGTTGATTACAAGCTGATGTTCCAAACACAAGCACGCCACTCCAGCTCCCACGCTCCACTGCCCCAGCTCTGCTATTAACATATATATGAATTTGTGACTGTCAGCGCAGACATAACAAACACAGCTGCTTTGATATTCTAATTATCTCAAAACCTCGGGTGTGGCCATTCACCAGGATGGGTCATCACGACGGACATAAATCTAGGACTACGGGACATGGCGGCTGAGGATTCTCAGGCGTTGCAAGGGAGTCTCCCTGCCTGTCAGATAAAGGAGCACAGCATACCGGTATTCAAGAGTGCTGGACTGCCAAAGGAAAAGTTGACAGACAGAGCCCAACGGTCATGCCAAATAGTCATCAAGAGTCCTTATTGTACTTTTCTGAGGTAAACATCATGTTATTTTCAAGAACGTTCTCTGAACATCTGTGGGATACCGTTCTGATAAAATCATAAAAGCCCAACGGGAACATCCTCTTATGTCCTTATGTTCTTAGGACATCCCCTGTTTGCTGGATCAGTCATTGTCACGATCGTCATAATGAGTGGACCAAGGCGCAGCGTGATAGGTGTACATCTCTTTAATAGTGTACTAAGCAACACGATACAAAACAACAAAACGAAACATGAAGTCCTCGGTTATGAACACAAACCAACACGGAACAAGATCCCACAAATGACAAGTGCACAAAAGGCTGCCTAAGTATGGTTCCCAATCAGAGACAACAAGCAACAGCTGATTCACGTTGCCTCTGATTGGGAACCACCCCGGCCAACATAGAAAACACATGAACTAGAAACTAAACATAGAACACAAAACATAGACCCTACACACCCTGGCTCAACATATAAGAGTTCCCAGAGCCAGGGCGTGACAGTCATTGAGTCACTGTTCCTCTATTGAGTTAATACACTCTGTTACCAACAACAGGAAGGGTAAACAGGAGGCGATGTCACAGCAGGCTGGTGATTGTGTGTTGGTGGTTGGTTGGGGGTGTGTGGACATGCTGGCTTCTGCCTGTGGATCTGGTATCGATCACCACTCCGAGCTGCCAGGGTATTTAATGGGCAGGTGAAGCAATTATCTAGGGGCTTTATTGGCAGATTAGACAGCCACGCGGGGAGAGGAGGTGCACACTGCAGCGACTCATCATGGGAATGAATGTGGTGACCTAAGAGATGACTCATCATGGGAATGTGGTGACCTAAGATATGACTCATCATGGGAATGTGGTGACCTAAGATATGACTCATCATGGGAATGTGGTGACCTAAGATATGACTCATCATGGGAATGTGGTGACCTAAGAGATGACTCATCATGGGAATGTGGTGACCTAAGATATGACTCATCATGGGAATGTGGTGACCTAAGAGATGACTCATCATGGGAATGTGGTGACCTAAGATATGACTCATCATGGGAATGTGGTGACCTAAGAGATGACTCATCATGGGAATGTGGTGACCTAAGATATGGAGCACCACTGGGAACTTTAAACCATTGTCCTATTGAATGGTGTCTTGTTTGGTTAGGCTACGAGAATACGATTACTTAAGTGTGTTTACAGTTGATAAAACACACTTTAAAAGGTCCAATGCAGCCATTTTTATCTCAATATCAAATCATTTTTGTGTAACAATTAAATGTGATTATTTTCAATGAAAATTGTAAAAAAAAAAAAAGAAAAAAAAAAATAGCTTCTTAACAAAGAGCAATTTCTCAAGGAAGAATTTAGCTAGAACTGTCTCGGGAGTGGTCTGAGAGGGGAGGGGAAAACTGAAAAAACTCTTTCTTATTGGTCTTTTAACTAATTTACCGCCGGCAGGCCAAAACCCCATCCCACCAAAACAGGCTGTTATTTCAGGCAGTCTTTTCAAACAGCCCTTCCACTATTTTACAGTATTATTCCAACATCATAGTGTGAAAATATAAAAACACAGGAAAAATCAAAATGTTGAATGCACTGGGCTTTTAAGAACATAGGATAACATGCATTAAGGGGATGGATAACTCCAAATAGGATTTTACAAGATTTCCCATTTATCTTGGCTATTGGCCAGTTTTTAAGTGCACAATCTGATCACCTACACACTTATCAAATGCCAATTGTCTTAACGATTTTCCATAATTGGGTTAGGGTTAATTTCTTTCCCCCACATTTGGCATTTTTCAATGGTCTAATATACAAAATCAGATGTTAGACCTTGCAGAATCTGTGGTACAGTGCCTTCAGAAAGTATTCCTACCCCTTGACTTATTCCAGCCTGAATGCTAAATGGATTTAAAAAATAAAATCCTCACCCATCTACACACAATGCCCCATAATGACAAAGTGAAAACATGTTTTTTGGAATTTGCAAATATATTGCAAATGAAATACAGAAATATCTGATTTACATACGTATTCACACCCCTGAGTCAATACTTTGTAGAAGCACCTTCGGTGGCGAATACAGCTTTGAGTCGTCTTGGGTATGTCTGTATCAGCTTTGCACATCTGGATTTGGGGATTTTCAGCCATTTTTCCTTGCAGATTTTCTCAAGCTCTGTTAAATTAGATGGGGAGCGGCGCTGAACAGCAGTCCTCAAGTCTTTCCAAAGATTTTCAAGTCTAGGCTTTGGCTGGGCCACTCAAGGACTTTCACATTCTTGTTCTGAAGCCATTCCAGCGTTGCTTTGGCTGTATGCTTGGGGTCATCGGCCTGTTGGAACGTAAATCTTCACACCAGTCTAAAGTCGTTTTGCACTATGAAGCAGGTTCTCATCGAGGATTTACTTGTTTTTGTCTCCATTTATTGTTCCCTCTATCAATACCAGTCACCCAGTCCCTGTCACTTAAAAGCATCCCAATTGCATGATGCTGCCACCACCATGCTTCAAGGTAGGGATGGTGTTTTAATTGTTTTATTTAACCTTTTATTTAACCAGGCTAGTCAATTAGGAACAAATTCTTATTTACAATAATGGCCTGGCAAGAGGCCTCTTGTGGGGACGGGGGATAAAGAAAAGCACATACAAAAACAATGCAAGACAAAACGGACAACACAGACCAAAGACACAGGCAACAGCACAAATACAACAGCAAACAAACAGTGGATGTGTGAGTGTGTGTGAAGTAAAGCAACATGCTTCCTTACATAAGACAACGCAAACTAGTGACAACTAGTAACTAACTACATGTCTCAACTAATAAAACCCAATAAGTGTTAGACGTATGATGAGCTGTGCCTGGTTTTCTCCAGACATAGCGCTTTGCATTCAGGCCAAATAGTTACATTTTTGTCTCATCAGACCGCATAATCTTTTGCCTTATGCTCTCAGTGTCTTTCACATGCCTGTTTGTAAACTCCTGGCATGCTGTCATGTCCTTTTTCTCAGAAGTGGCGTTCATCTACCCACTCTCCCATAAAGCCCAGATTGGTGAAGTGCTGTAGAGACTGTTGTTCTGGCAGGTTCTCCCATCTCAGCCAAGGAACTCTGTAGTTCTGTCAGAGTGGTCACCTCCCTGACCAAGGTCCTTCTTGCCCGGTTGCCCAGTTTGGTCGGACGGCCAGCTCTAGACAGAGTCTGGGTAGTTAGATATTTTTTACATTTCCCAATGATGGAGACCACTGTGCTCTAGAAATGGTTTTATACCCTTCCCCAGATATACAGCGCATTCGGAAAGTATTCAGACCCCTTGACCTTTTCCACATTTTGTTATGTTACAGCCTTATTCTAAAATTGATTAAATTGTTGTTTTTTTCTTCATCAAACTACACACAATACCCCATAATGACAAAGCAAAAACAGGGTTTTAGAAATATTTAAACATTTATATATATGCCAAAAAAAGGAAATATCACATTTACATAAGTATTCAGACCCTTTACGCAGTACTTTGTTGAATCACCTTTGGCAGCGATTACAGCCTCGAATCTTCTTGGGTAGGACGCTACAAGCTTGGCACACCTGTATTTGGAGAGTTTTCCCCATTCTTCTCTGCAGATCCTCTCAAGCTCTGTCAGGTTGGATGGGGAGCGTCGCTGCACAGCTATTTTCAGGTCTCTCCAGAGATGTTCGATTGGGTTCAAGTCCGGGCTCTGGCTGGGCCACTCAAGGACATTCAGAGACTAATCCCCAAGCCACTCCTGCATTGTCTTGGTTGTGTGCTTAGGGTCGTTGTCCTGTTGGAAGGTGAACCTTTGCCCCAGTCTGAGGTCTGGAGCAGGTTTTCATCAAGGATCTCTCTGTACTTTGCTCCGTTCATCTTTGCCTGGATCCTGACTAGTCTCCTAGTCCCTGCCGTTGAAAAACATCCCCACAGCATGATGCTGCCACCACCATGCTTCACTGTAGGGATGGTGCCAGGTTTCCTCCAGACCTGACACTTGGCATTCAGGCCAAAGAGTTCAATCTTTGTTTCATCAGACCAGAGAATCTTGTTTCTCATGGTCTGAGAGTCTTTAGGTGCCTTTTGGCAAACTTCAAGCGGGCTGTCATGTGCCTTTTACTGAGGAGTGGCTTCCGTCTGGCCACTCTACCATAAAGGCCTAATTGATGGAGTGCTGCAGAGATGGTTGACCTTCTGGAAGATTCTCCCATCTCCACAGAGGAACTCTAGAGCTCTGTCAGAGTGACCATCGGGTTCAGCTCTAGGAAGAGTCTTGGTGGTTCCAAACTTATTTCAATTAAGAATGATGGAGGCCACTGTGTTCTTGGGGACCTTTAATGCTGCAGAAATGTTTTGGTACCCTTCCCCAGATCTGTGCCTGGACACAATCCTGTCTCTGAGCTCTATGGACAATTCCTTTCGACCTCATGGCTTGGTTTTTTTTCAACTGTGGGACCTTATATAGACAGGTGTGTGCCTTTCCAAATCATGCCCAATCAATTGAATTTACCACAAGTGGACTCCAATGAAGTTGTAGAAACATCTCAAGGATGATCAATGGAAACAGGATCCACCTGTGCTAAATTTTGAGTCTCACAGCAAAGGGTCTGAATACTTATGTAAATAAGGTATTTTTTATTTTAACTAAATTTGCTAAAATTTCTATAAACCTGTTTTCTCTTTGTCATTATCGGGTATTGTGTGTAGATTGCTGGATAAAAATTGTTTAAATCAATTTTTTAATAAGGCTGTAACGTAACAATGTGGAAAAAGTCAAGAGGTCTGAATACTTTCCGAAGGCACTGTATGCCTCATCACAATTCTATGGACAGTTCCTTGGACTTCATGGTATAGGTTCTGCTCTGATATGCACTGTCAACAGTGGGACCTTATATACACAGGTGTGTTTCTTTCTAAATCATGTCCAAACAATTTAATTGGACACAGGTGGACTCCAATCAACTTGTACTGACATCTCAAGGATGGTCAAAGGAAATTGGATGCACTTGAGGTCATTTTGGAGTGTCATAGCAAAGGGGTGTGAATACTTACAGTACCAGTCAAAAGTCTTATTGGTGTCCTTTAGTAGTGGTTTCTTTGCAGCAATTCGACCATGAAGGCCTGATTCACGCAGTCTCCTCTGAACAGTTGATGTTGAGATGTGTCTTTTACTTGAACTCTGTGAAGCATTTATTTGGGCTGCAATCTGAGGTACAGTTAACGCTAATGAACTTATCCTCTGCAGCAGAGGTAATTCTGGCTCTACATGAGAGCCAGTTTCATCATAGCGCTTGATGGTTTTTGCGACTTTCAAGTTCTTGAAATGTTCCGTATTGACTGACCTTCATGTCATGTTGCTCTTTGCTTATTTGAGATGTTCATGCCATAATATGGACTTGGTATTTTACCAAATAGGGCTATCTTCTGTATACACCCCCTACTTTGTCACAACACAACTGATTGGCTCAAATGCATTAAGAAGGAAAGAAATTCCACAAATTAACTTTTAACAAGGCACACCTGTTAATTGAAATGCATTCCAGGTGACTACCTCATGAAGCTGGTTGAGAGAATGCCAAGAGTGTGCAAAGCTGTCATCAAGGCAAAGGGTGGCTATTTCGAAGAATCTAAAATCTAAAGTATATTTGGATTTGTTTAACACTTTTTTGGTTACTACCTGATTCCATATGTGTTATTTCATAGTTTTCATGTCTTCACTATTATTCTACAATGTAGAAAATTGTGAAAAATAAAGAAAAACCCTGGAATGAGTAGGTGTGTCCAAACTTTTGACTGGTACTGTAGGTAAATGAGATATTTCTGTATTTCATTTTCAATAAATTAGCAAAAATGTCTAAAAAACATATTTTCACTTTGTCATTATGGGGTATTTTGTGTAGATGGGTGATTTATATATACAGTATATATATATATTTTATCCATTTTTAATTCAGGCTGTAACACAACAAAATGTGGAATAAGTCAAGGGCAGTGGAGGCTGGTGGGAGGAGCTATATGAGGACAGGCTCATTGTAATGGCAGGAATGTAAAAAATGTGGTTTCCACGTGTTTAATACCGTTCCATTTATTGCATTCCAGCCATTACAATGAGCCCGTCCTCCTATAGCTCCTCCTACCAGCCTCCACTGGTCAAGGGGTATGAATACTTTCTGAAGTCACTGTATATACATGTAGGAGAGATACTGGAGGACCTTACATAAAACATGTTTTGCCACTAATATGAAATACCAGTGACTTCCATTATTCCACAGAGAGCATTGCTCAATCTGTCTCCACGTCCGTCACCATGGCTGTGTTGTGAAAGGAGCCGGTGAGGAGGCGTCACCCACAGGGGAACCAACAGGCATCTCGCACTGCCCCTGAGTGGGAGGAGTATACCATTAGGCACCGCCCACTCTCTGCACCATCCCAAATCTGCAGCACATGGGGTGTATTCATTAGTGAACACCGTAGCAAAACATTTTCCTACGAAAACAATAGTTTCTTATTGGCCAAATTCAGGTAGGGCTCTCCCCGTTTCGTCTCGTTTGCTTCCGTTTGGTTCCTAGTGAATACACCCCTGGACACAGTGCAGTGTTTAATTAGACATTAGTCAGGCACTTTATCAGTTGTAATGGGAATTCTCATAAGCCGCACAGAGAGAGCACAAAGAGGCTTTTCTTCACATTATTCTGTATCGGAAAATTAATGTTCTTTAAGAGGGTGCTACATTCATACTCCGGCTAAATAATCAGTAATATGGGGGCTTTCAGTCTTTGATACCAGAGGCTGGACAATTTCTCTATAAATTATATTGGGGAAAGAAAGATGCTCTATAATACATGGATACTCATTCGTTTCTTTTACAGTTCTTCACTTCAAATAAATCGGCCTACGTTAAAAAGTGTTGCCTTGGTTCTTTTATTCAACAGGTTGGGAAAAACCTCTGGTGTAACAGACATTTTAGCACTGAAACACATACAGTGCCTTGCAAAAGCATTCATCCCCTTTGGCGTTTTTCCCATTTTGTTGCATTACAACCTGCAATTTAAATTGATTTTTATTTGGATTTCATGTAATGGACATACACAAAATAGTCCAAATTGGTGAAGTGAAATGAAAAAAATAACTTGTTTAAACAAATTCTACAAAATAAAAAACGGAAAAGTGGTGCGTGCATATGTATTCAACCCCTTTGCTATGAAGCCCCTAAATAAGATCTGGTGCAACCAATTACCTTCAGAAGTCACATAATTAGTTAAATAAAGTCCACCTGTGTGCAATCTAAGTGTCACATGATCTGTCACATGATCTCAGTATATATACACCTGTTCTGAAAGGCCCCAGAGTCTGCAACACCATTAAGCAAGGGGCACCATGAAGACCAAGGAGCTCTCCAAACAGGTCAGGGACAACGTTGTGGAGAAGTACAGATCAGGGTTGGGTTATAAAAAAATATCAGAAACTTTGAACATCACACGGAGCACCATTAAATCCATTATTTAAAAAATGAAAGAATATGGCACCACAACAAACCTGCCAAGAGAGGGCCGCCCACCAAAACTCACAGACCAGGCAAAGAGGGCATTAATCAGAGAGGCAACAAAGAGACCAAAGATAACCCTGAAGGAGCTGCAAAGCTCCACAGTGGAGATTGGAGTATCTGTCCATATGACCACTTTAAGCCGTACACTCCACAGAGCTGGGCTTTATGGAAGAGTGGCCAGAAAAAAGCTATTGCTTAAAAAAATAAATAAGCAAACACGTTTGGTGTTCGCCAAAAGCCATGTGGGAGACTCCCCAAACATATGGAAGAAGGTACTCTGGTCAGATGAGACAAAAATTGAGCTTTTTGGCCATCAAGGAAAACGCTATGTCTGGCGCAAACCCAACACCTCTCATCACCCCGAGAACACCATCCCCACAGTGAATTAAGGTGGTGGCAGCATCATGCTGTGGGGATGTTTTTTATCGTTTTTCAACTTGTCAGAATTGAAGGAACGATGGATGGCACTAAATACAAGGACATTCTTGAGGGAAACCTGTTTCAGTCTTCCAGAGATTTGAGACTGAGACGGAGGTTCACCTTCCAGCAGGACAATGACCCTAAGCATACTGCTAAAGAAACACTTGAGTGGTTTAAGGGGAAACATTTAAATGTCTTGGAATGGCCTAGTCAAAGCCCAGACCTCAATCCAATTGAGAATCTGTGGTATGACTTAAAGATTGCTGTACACCAGCGGAACCCATCCAACTTGAAGGAGCTGGAACAGTTTTGCCTTGAAGAATGGGCAAAAATCCCAGTGGCTCGATGTGCCAAGCTTATAGAGACATACCCTAAGAGACTTGCAGCTGTAATTGCTGCAAAAGGTGGCTCTACAAAGTATTGACTTTGGGGGGGGGGGGGGGGGGGGGTGAATAGTTATGCACGCTCAAGTTTTCCGTTTTTTTGTCTTATTTCTTGTTTGTTTCACCCCAAAAAATATTTTGCATCTTCAAAGTGGTAGGCATGTTGTGTAAATCAAATGATACAAACCCCCTAAAAATCTATTTTAATTCCAGGTTGTAAGGCAACAAAATAGGTAAAATGCCAAGGGGGGTGAAAACTTTCGCAAGCCACTGTATAGGCCTACTCATGACGATAACAAACTATGTTGTTCGAATGTTGAGAGTAAACACCTTACAGCTGCACAACCCATTTTGCCAGTGAATCAGCCCTATGACATCACACACAGCAGGGCAACTTCCTGCTTAGAGACATCATCATCAACATAAACAACAACAACATCATTAATTAAAATCTTCCAAGACGGACATAATAGCATATTCCAACATGTCCCTTTCTAAAGGCATGAATTTTGTTGTTGTTGATTTCTTGAAAGAGGAAGTTGCCCGCCCCACTGTCATATTGCTAAGTCTACCTTTAAGGTTTATGCAGGAGGAATATTAAAACAACTCTCCACTGTAAATCAAGCCTCTTCAATAAAGGCATTTTTCTCCAAGAGCACATTGGCTCAAGGCTTTTGTGCTAAATTAAGTCCACAAGCAAACCCTCAAACTAACTACACAACATGTCTGCCTAGATCAACGGCTTTGGTGGACAGCTAGAGCTATTTGTGATGGATCTTCGCTGTCATGAGCAGGTGAGCCAGAGGCAGAGCCTGTGATGATATGACAGGACCACTGGTTTAATAAGTCCTGTCAGTCTCTTTTCTTCTTGAGGTGCTCTACTGTCTCATCTAGTGTAATCAGAAGTCAGAACACACAAAGAGCCGATAGCTACAGAGAACTGAAGCTATCCAGCGCCATTAGTGCCTTTCCACCCAGTTATTTTTTTAACCAAGAGGAAAAGTTAAGTTACTAAGCCTGAGGCATCTGAAAGGTAACGTCTACTAACAAGGTGTTTGCATCCACGGTTGAGTGACATCTATTATGAATTGTATAAGAGATTTTAAAAAATGACATGCTCTTTTCAGACGGCGTGAATGAATGTCAACATGAAGGTAATTGAGGTAAAGCCAGCAATCCACACCTAGTAGGAACACGCTGAGATAATGATCTGGCTGGCTAGCAGCGACCTAGAAACCAGAGTAAAAATCCATGGGTTGGTGTACGCACAAACAATCTCACATCCTCTTTACTGCCTCCCACATCGTGAGCTTCAGGGAGCCACACAGTCCTATAGGATGGCAGTGAATTACTTTTAGAGGTGGATAGAGGGCAAAATGAGCCTCTGTGTTCGCCTCTCACTTTGGCTGGGAAACAAACAAACACATATTCACCACAAACAGATAGGCCTGCATTAAAAGGGATAGTTGGGGTATAGAATTTATAACATGCTTATACACTTTATTAGGGACACCACCCCGTTCACAAAAACGGTTTGCTCCTACTGACAGTGAGTCACGTGTCCGTGGCTTGCTATGTGAAGCAGGCAGGCAGGCATTGCGGCATTCAGTTACTGTTCGTTTGAATGTTAGAATGGGCAAAGTGAGTGACCTAAGCGACTTTGAGCGTAGGTATGATCGTCGGTGCTAGGTGCACCAGTTCCGTATAATAATAATAATAATAATAATATGCCATTTAGCAGACGCTTTTATCCAAAGCGACTTACAGTCATGCAAGCTAACAGGCGGGCCACAAACAGGCAAATAACGGCACAGTACAACAGTGGTGTGCAGAACGGCATCTCGGAACGCACAACTCGTTGGTCCTTGTCACAGATGGGCTATTGCAGCAGACGACCACACCGGGTTCCACTCCTATCAGCTAAAAACAAGAAGAAGTGGCTCCAGTGTGCACGCGGTCACCAACACTGGGAAACTGAAGAGTGGAAAAACACTGCCTAGTCTGACGAATCCCGGTTCCTGTTGCGTCATAAACTGTCCACTGAGTGTATATAGATGGTACATTGACTTCCATTGGTGTTTGTCTAGAAAATGCTTACGTTAGCGATTGATGAGAGTGGCTCGTTTAACACACAAAATGTTTGGATTGCAGCCGACCTGGGCTCAAGTATTATTTCAAATACTTCAGCTGGGCTTGATTGAGCTTGCCTAGTGAAATGGAACCAATAGAAAAATTGAAAACCCTTCCCACCTAGGACACAATCCAGACAGGCTCAATCAAACGCTAAAAGTACTATGAAAGTATAGATTTCAAATAGTACTCATCATGAACCCAGGTCTGGATTGCAGTCTCTCCTGTGTAATTTGGGTGAACTATACCTTTAAAAGTGTTTTATTTTAAGAAAACTGGCAAATTCACCTTAATTTATTTGGAAATGATGTATTTTTTGAGGGTTTAAAAAGCAAGACAGCTTATCTAGCTAATTACTAGATAAGAATCTCTAGCAAGAAATATCTTCATGATTTTGCGATTTGTTTGCAGGCTTCTCTGATCCAGGTCGTAAAGAGACAAAGGAAAAGAGTGCAGCAGCTGTCACAAGTGTGATTGTGTTGTTCAATGCTTCACTCCTTTGTGTTTCCACTGCTTGACAAGAGGAAGGGAGATTTTTTTTGTTGTTGGTCAAATTAAGATCCTACATCTGTACAGGAACCAAATGACAAGAGGTGACTGAAGTGGTGTTGGTTAAAATAAGTAGCGTTGGCCCTTTGGAGTTGAATTAATGACTTGTTCAATATGACAAACCCTGTTCAAACCCTGATTCAAGCAGGGGGCAGGGGGGATAACTGTCGGTGCTATGGAAGACAAACAGTGCATTCGGAAAGTATTCAGACCCCTTTACTTTTTCCACATTTTGTTACATTACAGCCTTATTCTAAAATTGATTAAATTGTTTTTTCCCCTCATCAATCTACACACAATACCCCATTATCACATTTACATAACTATTCAGACCCTTTACTCAGTACTTTGTTGAAGCACCTTTGGCAGCGATTACAGCCTCAAGTCTTCTTGGGTACGACGCTACAAGCTTGGCACACCTGTATTTGGGAAGTTTCTCCCATTCTTCTCTGCAGATCCTGCAGATCCTCTCAAGTGTTACAGGAGGGGGTCGCAGTTCCGGAGCGACCCACTAGGTGTCATCCTCCGAAAACCTTGATTAGTCCCCACTCACAGTCGGGACTAATCATCATCCTATTGGTGTCACCTGTGTCTATCGGTTCACCTGTGTATTTATGCCCTCACTTCCCTGTGTTCCCTTGCTCAGTTTTCTCTACTAGTTTCTCTATGTCCAGCAGTACTACTCAGTGTCTGATCGGAGACCTATGTACAGGTACTTGAGAAGTGTTCTCCCTGTTTCGTTATTTGTTTCAGTCTTAGGTAGTATTTCGTATTTTGGCTGTCAGCCGGTTTTTGGAGACTTATTTGCTCCGCCTTCCTTTTATCATGATAAGTCTGTTATTTTGTATTTTGGCTTCGGGACCACCAGTAAAGATCCTTGTTTCACCATCTCTGCCTACTGTATATCCTGCACCGCACCTGGGTCACACCTCACCCCAACCCTTACACTCAAGCTCTGTAAGGTTGGATGGGGAGTGTCGCTGCACAGCTATTTTCAGGTCTCTCCAGAGATGTTCGATCGGGTTCAAGTCCGGGCTCTGGCTGGGCCACTCAAGGACATTCAGAGACTTATCCTGAAGCCACTCCTGTGTTGTCTTGGCTGTGTGCTTAGGGTCGTTTTCATCAAGGATCTCTCTGTACTTTGCTCCATTCATCTTTCCCTCGATCCTGACTAGTCTCCCAGTCCCTGCCGCTGAAAAACATCCCCACTGCATGATGCTGCCACCACCATGCTTCACCGTAGGGATGGGTCCTTTAGGTGCCTTTTGGCAAACTCCAAGTGGGCTGTCATGTGCCTTTTACTGAGGAATGGCTTCCGTCTGGCCACTCTACCATAAAGGCCTGATTGGTGGAGTGCTGCAGAGATGGTTGTCCTTCTGGAAGATTCTCCCATCTCCACAGAGGAACTCTGGAGTTCTGTCAGAGTGACCATCGGGTTCTTGGTCACCTCCCTGACCAAGGCCCTTCTCCCCCGATTGTTCAGTTTGGCCGGTCGGCCAGCTTCTTCCATTTAAGAATGATGGAGGCCACTGTGTCCTTGAGGACCTTCAATGCTGCAGACATTTTTTGGGACATTTCCCCAGATCTGTTCCTCGACACAATCCTGTCTCAGAGCTCTACGGACAATTCCTTTGACCTCATGGCTTGGTTTTAGCTCTCACATGCCTTTCCAAATCATGTCCAACATCTTAAGGATGATCAATGGAAACAGGATGCACCTGAGCTGAATTTTGAGTCTCATAGCAAAGGGTCTGAATACTTCTGTTTTTCATTTTCTAAAATGTCTAAAAACCTGTTTTCGCTTCGTCATTATGGGGTATTGTGAGTAGATTGATGAGGAAAATGTTAATTTAATCCATTTTTGAATAAGGCTGTAACATAACAAAATATAGAAAAAGGGTAGGTGTCTGAATACTTTCCGAATGCACTGTACCAGTGTCAGTGGTACAAAAGGTAGCATCTGCCAGCCCCTTTGGTCTAATCTCACCGGGGCAACGTTCTGAAGTTGAGTGGGTGGTCTCGTGTGTGAAGTTCAAAACTAATGATGAGAAGTTTCTATGCACTGGCATATCCAGACCCACAGAGGGGCTGTGAAGATCTGTGAGTCAGCTCCGTCTCCCTCTATTTCACGATTGAACAACGTACTGTACTGCGCGGAGCATAAAAGGAGAAAGGTATGACAGCTCCCATACAGAGAGAGAGAGAGTCAACAGGATGTTTGACGTGTCCATCTAGGAACAAGCTATTCCAAACAGAATTCCCAAGAACCTTAGGGGCGAGGGGGTTGAATATTTTGGAAATTTAAAGCAGTAATAAGGACATTTTGAGGGAATGCCTGAGCAAAAATGTAAGACACAAATAGAGCAGGAAATAACTGGAGTAGAATAACTACATGAACAACAGCAACAGTAACATAATTTAAAAAAACAGTAACATGCCGCAAACTCATCTTTGTAAAGGAAACACTGCCTTAAGAATACATTCTGACAGTACGTGTGCATGTGTTTGTTTGGTTTGCAACATTTTCTATTTTACTGGTCACTTCAAGTCCTTGTAAGTGACTCATTCTTTAAATCAGCCTCCTAATGTGCTCTAAGTAATTAAAATAAAATTGGTATTCATGCTATCCACCTAAACACTGGCAAAAAACCTGCTGTAACCATGGTGACTGTCTACAGCTATAAACTTTCCTGCAGTCAAATGACAAACAGTAACCTTCTGACCTACCTGTGTCCAGTGGTGTAAAGTACTTAAGTAAAAATACTTTAAAGTATTACTTAACTAGTTTTTTGGGGTATCTGTACATTACTTTACTATTTATATTTTTGACAACTTTTACTTTACTTCACTACATTCCTAAACAAAATAATGTACTTTTTACTCCATAGATTTGACACCCAAAAGTACTTGTTACATTTTGAATGCTTAGCAGGACAGGAAAATGGTCCAATTCAAACACTTATCAATAGAACATCCCTGGTCATCCCTACTGCTTCTGATCTGGCGGACTCACTAAACACACAAGCTTCGTTTGTAAATGACGTCTTGGAGTGTTGGAGTGTGCCCCTGGCTATCCGTAAATCATTTTTACAAAAACAAGAAAATGGTGCCGTCTGGTTCGCTTAATATAAGGAAATATTTGAAAATATTTATAATTTTTCCTCCACTGCCTGTATCCTTTAAGGATCTGTCGACCCTTCCTCAGCTTGGCTCACATCTTTGTTTGGGTTTCATTGGATGAACATTAACATGTTTACACATTGCATATTCCAATTGGGCACCCCGTTCAAATAATTTGTGAGATTGATTGACTTAAGACAGTTTATCATACGAACGATAAATATTGATCTGAGAGTTCAATCAATTCGCAAATGTATTTCCATCCTCGAATAGGTTTTCAATATGAATATAGTGTCATTAACTGATTTGATGCCCAGAGACAGACACAAGACTACCTCACAAGCCGTGCCATCTGTTTCTAAGCTAGTCTGCCGGGTGCCAGTGGAGAAGGGGGCCTAGCAGCAGTACATTTCTACTCCTGCATGAATAGGAAAGACTCATCATGAATATTTAAATTGTCAATTATACCGAGCCCATTGGGTAGCAGGCAGCTAATTCTCTCTGGTACTGTGCGGGAGACCCAATTTCCTCTGGATCTAAATATCGAAATATTTTGTTGTCTGCACCTGCAGCACTTGACCTTTGAGAAGATGAATAGCTAGCTGGTGGTGGTCTTCCTGGGTCTTATTCATTGGGGCGCTCGTACATTTTACATTTTAGTCATTTAGCAGACACTCTTATCCAGAGTGATTTACAGTTAGCAGTTAACAGTTATTGTGCTGACGTTACTTCCAGAGGCAGTTTGGAACTCTGTAGTTAGTGTTGCAACCGAGGACAGATGATTTTTACTCGCTTCAGCGGTCCCGTTCTATGAGCTTGTGTGTTCTACCACTTCGTTGCTGAGCCGTTGTTGCTCCTAGACGTTTCCACTTCACAATAACAGCACTTACAGTTTACCGGGGCAGCTCTAGCAGGGCAGAAATATGACGAACTGACTTGTTGGAAAGGTGGCATCCTATGACGGTGCCACGTTGAAAGTCACTGAGCTCTTCAGTAAGGCCATTATACTGCCAATGTTTGTTTATGGAGATTGCATGGCTGTGTGCTCGGTTTTAAACACCTGTCAGCAATGGGTGTGGCTGAAATAGCCTAATCCACTAATTTGAAGGGTACTTTTGTGTATATAGTGTATCTCAGTCATAGTAAGTAAAATGTTGCTAAATAAAGTCAGTTTGTCAAATATCTGCCCTGCTAGGGCTGCCCCGGTAAACTGTAAGTGTTCTAGTGGAAAGCCTTCCCAGAAGAGTGGAGGCTGTTATAGCAGCAAAAGGGGGACCAACTTCATATTAACGCCCATGACTTTGGAATGAGATGTTCGACGAGCAGGTGTCCACATACTTTTGGCTATGTAGTGTAGCTATCAGCAAAGTCAGTGCTAGTAGGGGGGGGAAAAAGTCAAGTGCGAGTGTTAGTTCACGAAAGGCAAGGGTGTTATTTATTGAATTATTTTATTTGACGGGGGAGAGGTGGAGGGGGTTCCAAGGGGAGGTGCAGTGGGATCTTTTAAGATAGTCTTTGAAGAGGTAGGTTTTCAGAAGTTTTTCGGGAAATGGGCAGGGACTCTCCTGTTCTAGCTTCAGGGGGAAGCTGGTTCCACCATTGGGGTGCCAGGGCAGAGAAGAGCTTTGACTGGGCTGAGCAGAGCAGGAGCTGCCCTCCCGTAGGGGTGGGAGGGCCAATTGACCAGAGGTGGCAGAACGGAGTACTTAGGTTGGGGTGTAGGGTTTGAGCATAGCCTGAAGGTAGGGAGGGGCAGTTCCTCTTGCTGCTCCATAGGTAAGTACCATGGTCTTGTAGTGGATGCAAGCTTCAACTGGAAGCCAGTGGAGTGTGCAGAGGAGCATGGTGGCATGGGAGAACTTGGGAAGGTTGAACACCAGGTGGGCTGTGGGGTTCTGGATAAGTTGCAGGGCTTTGATGGCACAAGCCGGGAGCCAAATGTTTTGCAACAGAAAACAAAAATGAACATTTCTTATTGAGAAAGTTCAGCTAGTCCTAGGGGGTTATCATCCAGCTTACCATCTGTAACGCGGTGAGCCACTTCAATTGAATGTCAGATAACCTGTGCACTGTGATTACCCACTTACCTGCCCCTTGGACTGACACAAGTCTGAAATTATACCGTGTGTCATTATGCCACGCGCATGACCGAAAACATGGAGCACTCACGCACGCACACAGACACAGATACTCACGCACGCACACAGACACAGATACTCACACACGCAGACAGACACAGATACTCACGCACGCACACAGACACACAGATACGCACGCACGCACACAGACACACAGATACTCACACACAGACACACAGATACTCACGCACGCACACAGACACACAGATACTCACGCACGCACACAGACACACAGATACTCACACACAGACACACACACACTTTACCACATCCATTCCCATCATCATCATCATTATCCTCAGCCTCACAGTTACCTTGACAGTTTTGTCCATGGAGGCAGACAAAAGGAAATGGCTGAGCTGGGCACCACTGGATCATGTTGATTGGACCCTGGTGGGCCAGGAGGCTGAGCTTCATGCGCCTGGGCACCTCTGCCCTGCCAGGCTCAAGGCCAGGCCTGGGCCCCAGGTACGGACACACCCCACTCAGAGACCTCCATCAGCAGCCTGGAGACAGTGGATTTGGTTTCCAAAGACGTTGGTTCTTCTGTCTCTCCAGGTGCTGCAGCCTGATGCCTCTTCACTGTGGTCGAATTAACATTGTCATGGAGTTGGGGGAGTAGGGTATGGTTTTGAGTTTGAACTGCTATCCCCGAGAGACCCAATGGAGGGGTATAATTCTCCCAGTGAGGTTCTAACACTGTCCCACCACCACCAACGCATTAGCCTATTTCAAGTTGTTTGTAGTGGGGGCTGTGTAATGGTCCATGGAAGTTAGAACCCAACGATTTCTGGTTTCTTTGGGACGGCCTGATATCATCCATGGGAGAGTTGGCAAGTGGAGGGAGTGCCCCGTCCTCCTCCTCCTCCTCCTCCTCCTCCTCCTCCTGGTCAGAATCATCATAGGCCACTAATGAGGTCATTGTCCTTTCCCAGAACCCTTTGGGATGTCAATTAAAGAACACAGAGACAGGTTTAGAGCAGTGTCAAATAATCCTGGTCTACTACAAGCTCTGTCCATCTGCAATTCCCTCTCCAATTCCATCCACTCGGGATAAACAATAACTTCATAAGAGATAGCTTTAGAGTGACACCTGCTGGAGTGAAGTATAGCACACTAGTCTACAATCTATTCTCTACTGCGTGTACAAAACATTAGGAACACCTGTTATTTCTGTGAAATAGACTGACCAGGTGAATCCAGGTGAAAGCTATTATCCCTTATTGATGTCACCTGTTAAATCCACTTCAAATCAATGTAGATGAAGGGGAGGAGACAAGTTAAATATAGGATTTTTAATCCTTGAGAGACAATTGAGACATGGATTGTGCATGTGTGCCATTCAGAGGGTGGGCAAGGTGTAAGTGCCATTGAACGGGGTATGGCAGTAGGTGCCAGGCACACCGGTTTGAGTGTGTCAAGAACGCAAATATTTCAAAGATTTTACTGAGTTACAGTTCATATAAGGAAATAAGTCAATTGAAATAAATTCATTAGGCCCTAATCTATGGATTTCACATGACTGGGAATAAAGATACTAATCTGTTGGTCACAGATACCTTAAAAAACGTGGATCCGAAAACCATTCGGTATCTGGTGTGACCACCGTTTCCTCATGTAGCACGACACATCTCCTTTGTATAGAGTTGATCAGGCTGTAGATTGTGGCCTGTGGAATGTTGTCCCACTCCTCTTCAATGGCTGTGCGAAGTTGCTGCATATTGGTGGGAACTGGAACACGCTGTCGTACATGTCGATCCAGAGCACCCTAAACATGCTCAACGGGTGACATGTCTGGTGAGTATACAGTTGAAGTCGGAAGTTTACATACACTTAGGTTGGAGTCATTAAAACTCATTTTTCAACCACTCCACACATTTATTGTTAACAAACTATAGTTTTGGCAAGTCGGTTAGGACATCTACTTTGTGCATGACACAAGTAATTTTTACAACAATTGTTTACAGACAGATTATTTCACTTATAATTCACTGTATCACAATTCCAGTGGGTCAGAAGTTTACATACATTAAGTTGACTGTAACTTTAAACAGCTTGGAAAATTCCAGAAAATAATGTCATGGCTTTAGAAGCTTCTGATAGGCTAATTGACATCATTTGAGTCAATTGGAGGTGTACCTGTGGATATATTTCAAGGCCTACCTTCAAACTCAGTGCCTCTTTGCTTGACATCATGGGACAATCAAAAGAAATCAGCCAAGACCTCAGAAAACAAATTGTAGACCTCCACAAGTCTGGTTCATCCTTGGGAGCAATTTCCAAACGCCTGAAGGTACCACGTTCATCTGTACAAACAATAGTACGCAAGTATAAACACTATGGGACCACGCAGCCGTCATACCACTCAGGAAGGAGACGCGTTCTGTCTCCTAGAAATGAACATACTTTGGTGTGAAAAGTGCAAATCAATCCCAGAACAACAGCAAAGGACCTTGTGAAGATGCTGGAGGAAACAGGTACAAAAGTATCTATATCCACAGTAAAACAAGTCCTATATCGACATAACCTGAAAGGCCGCTCAGCAAGGAAGAAGCCACTGCTCCAAAACCGCCATAAAGAAGCCAGACTACGGTTTGCAACTGCACATGGGGACAAAGATCATACTTTTTGGAAAAATCTACTCTGGTCTGATGAAACAAAAATAGAACTGTTTGGCCATAATGACCATCGTTATGTTTGGAGGAAAAAGGGTGTTGCTTGCAAGCCGAACACCATCCCAACCGTGAAGCACGGGGGTGGCAGCATCATGTTGTGTGGGTGCTTTGCTGCAGGAGGGACTGGTGCACTTCACAAAATAGATGGCATCATGAGGAAGGAAAATGATGTGGCTATATTGAAGCAACATCTCAAGACATCAGTCAGGAAGTTAAAGCTTGGTCGCAAATGGGTCTTCCAAATGGACAATGACCCCAAGCATACTTCCAAAGTTGTGGCAAAATTGCTTAAGGACAACAAAGTCAAGGTATTGGAGTGGCCATCACAAAGCCCTGACCTCAATCCTATAGAAAATGTGTGGGCAGAACTGAAAAAGCGTGGGGGAGCAAGGAGGCCTACAAATCTGACTCAGTCACACCAGCTCTTTCAGGAGGAATGGGCCAAAATTCACCCAACTTATTGTGGAAAGCTTGTGGAAGGCTACCCGAAACATTTGACCCGTTAAACAATTTAAAGGCAATGCTACCAAATACTAATTGAGTGTATGTAAACTTCTGACCCACTGGGAATGTGATGAAAGAAATAAAAGCTGAAATAAATCATTCTCTCTACTATTATTCTGACATTTCACATTCTTAAAATAAAGTGGTGATCCTAACTGACCTAAGACAGGGAATTTATACTAGGATTAAATATCAGGAATTGTGAAAAACTGAGTTTAAATGTATTTGGCTAAGGTGTATGTAAACCTCCGACTTCAACTGTACATTTTCAGATTCTAGGAATTGTGTACAGATCCTTATGGCATGGAGCTGTGCATTATCATGCTGAAACATGAGGTGATGGTGGCGGATGAATGGCACAACAATGGGCCTCAGGATCTCGTCACGGTATCTCTGTGCATTCAAATTGCCATCATAAAATACAATTGCGTTCGCTGTGCATAGCTTATGCCTGCCCATATCATAACCCCATCGCCACCATGGGGCACTCTGTTTACAACGTAGACATCAGCAAACCGCTCACCCACACGACACCATACACGTGGTCTGCTGTTGTGAGGCCGGTTGGACGTACTGCCAAATTCTCTTAAACAATGTTGGAGGCGGATTATGGTAGAGAAATGAACATTCAATTATCTGGCAACAGCTCTGGTGGACATTCCTGCAGTCAGCATGCCAATTGCAGGCTCCCTCAAAACTTGAGACATGTGGCATTGTGTTGTGTGACAAAACTGCAAATTTTAGTGGCCTTTTATTGTCCCCAGCACAAGGTGCACCTGTGTAATGATCATGCTGTTTAATCAGCTTCTTGATATGCCACACCTGTCAGGTGGATGGATTATCTTGACAAAGGAGAAATGCTCACTAAGAGGATGTAAACAGATTTGTAAACAACATTTAAGAGAAATAAGCTTTTTGTGCATATGGAACATTTCTGGGAACTTTTATTTCAGTTCATGAAACATGGGACCAACAATTTACATGTTGCGTTTATATTTTTGTTCAGTGTAAATGGCTTAAATGTAAATCTTAAAATGTAGACTTGTCTAGAAACGTGTCAAGGAACTGTCTAGGACAGTGTCCATTGTCTAGGTAATTGTCCACATGTCAGACAGCTGAAAAGCTGGATTTCCACACACTGGTTTTGATGTAGTCTAATACAGTGCACATCAATTCTAGTAATTGGGTCTTAAAAAAAAAATATATTGTCTCATACAACGGATACGTGCCGTGAAATGTGTTGTTTTTACAGCGCATGTGTCAAACACATTCCACGGAGGGACGAGTGTCTGCAGGTTTTCACTCCTCCCTTGTACTTGATTGATGAATTAAGGTCACTAATTAGTAAGGAACTCCCCTCACCTGGTTGTCTAAGTCTTAACTTAAGGAAAAACCAAAAACCCAAAGACACTCGGCCCGCCATAGAATGAGTTTGGCACCCCTGTTGTACAGGGTCAGCCATATAGTACGGCCCCCTGAGCAAATAAGGGTTAAGTGCCTTGCTCAAGGGCGCCAGCAGCACAGTTGCAGTGATTGTGGAGGCCAGGTCATCTCCATCACTCTCCTTCTTGGTAAAATAGCCCTTACACAGCCTGGAGGTGTGTTGGGTCATTGTCCTGTTGAAAAACAAGTGTATATATTTTACCCCCCTTTTTAATCTTGTCTCATTGCTGCAACTCCCCAACATGCTCGGGAGAGGCGAAGGTGGAGTCATGTGTCCTCCGAAACGTGACCCATCTAAGCACACTCCTTAACACCCACCAGCTTAGCCCGGAAACCAGCCGCTCCAACGTGTCGGAGGAAACACTGTTCAACTGGCAACCACGTTCAGCCTGCAGGCACCCAGACCGCCACCCCGGCCAAACCCTCCCCTAACCCAGATGACGCTGGGCCAATTGTGCGCCGTCCTATGGGACTCCCGGCCATGGCCGGTTGCGGCACAGCCCGGGAATGAATCCGGGTCTGTAGTAACGCCTCTAGCGCTGCGATGCAGTGCCTTAGACCGCTGCACCACTCGGGAGGCCTCTGAGTCTTTACGTTTATCCAATGTAAAAAACACAATTTCAAATGTTGCTACATAAGACCGAATCAAGCCGGTCGGTTACAATTTAACATTTTTGTTTTTTGAACAAAAGATAAGGACCTTGTGCTTCCAAAACCGTACCACAAGCAATGCGTGTTAATGTTCAGACCGAGCATAGGGGCTCTTAACAAAACTCCCCGCTACAGAAGACGCCTTCGTCCAATGACTCTTATGTGTAATGTAATGGAACTGAGAGTCATGATCAAGGGCTATGGGCAACCATGATGAATACAATATGGAGAAACTATTGGAAGATGGCAGACAAGAACAAAAAGAGGAAAGTGGAAGTGGGGATTGCACAAGGCTTCTGGAAGATCTGATGAAGTAGAAGATGGCGGACAAGAACAAAAGCAGAAACGTGGAATATGTTTTGAATGAATATTGAATGGAGGATCACACATGACTTTTGGAAGAGCTAGAGAAGGAAGTTGAACGTGCCAAGAGTGAGGATGAATTAGATGTGGTGGTAGGTGCAGTGGTGACCGTCGAGAAGGAGCTGAGTGTAGAGGGAAGCGGTGTGGTGAGGAAGGTTGACGTCAAGTGCAAAAAGAGGGATACGTGCTCCAGAATTCAGAGATGGAACCTGACAAGAGTGAGGATGAAGTACCTGCGGTGAGGACCACCGAGTTCGAGCCTCGTCCTGATGATGACAAGGACGATTCTGGCCCAGTGGGAGTGAGATTTGTGGAGAGAATGGATTCTGGTATTCTGGCTGATCCATATGTGGTGTCAGGTTGAGTGGAGAAGAGGTTGGGGACTGTTGAGTGGACTTGATTTATTGTGTTTCTTCCGTCCAGAGGGAGCAGGCGCTCCAGACCACGTGACTAGGGACAATAACTGTTATTTGCTTTGCTCTACGTAGCAGGGCGCCGTTGGAAGGAGTGATTAACAGGGGTGGCATTAAGTGTTGAGGAGGATCAGCTGAAATGTAAGATTCCTGGTGTCTGTGATGCCCGCCGTTTGGTGGGATGCAGACCCGGTGGAAAGCGTGGTGAAACGGAAACATTGTCTGTCCTGCTGAGTTTTGATGCAGAGTCTTTGCCCGACAAGGTCAGGTTAGGATGTGTTAGTTATCCCATGAGAGCTTTTGTTCTGAAAATTCTAGTGTTTTAGGTGCCAAGCTTATGGTCATGTTGCAGCAGTGTTTGGGAGGGAGATTCCTAGATGTGAGAAGTGTGCAGGAGGGCATGAGACGAAGGAATGTGTAGTATCGGTGGAGGAAGGTGTGTGTGTGTAAGCTGTGGGGTTGCCCAAGGGGCTGGAGATCGGAGGTGTCCGGTGAGAGAAAGGCAGGTTGAGGTTGCCATGGTCAGAGTAGTACAGATCCATATGCTGTCGTATGCTGAAGCAGTGAAGAGCGTGGTAGAGGAAGATGGGTACAGGGTGAGGGATCCTGAGAGGATTCCTGTGAGTAGGTAGAGACCAATAGAGAGGGCTGGGAATAATATGTGCTTCAGTAAGGTGGTTTTCTTAGGATTCATAGCCATGGTTGACAACTGTACTACAGAAATGGAACGTAAATCTTAGAAAATAGAGGTTGTGGTGGCAGCTTCAGAGAAGTACTTGGGATTGCAAGGTTTTACTGCAGGGGTTGTTGAGTAGTAGTGTTCTGTCCTCCTAGACTGTTGGCCTGGAGTAGGATTAGATAGAGTTAAATAGTGGAATGGGGTGTTTTATTTGTTATGTATGTTTTGTTGTTGTGAGGGCTAATAGCTGGCAGGATAATTGTCCTTTTAATTTTTCCCAATGTTGTATTACCGGAATTTAATGTAGGTAGGCCGTGACTGGCCTCACACTCCAGTACAGTAGGTGGCAGTGTATGCACCTAAAAGTTGGATGCGATCCGCCAACCCAATCTTAAAGAAGAAAAAGAAGAATCCCTTCTGTCCATTGCCCCATTCACCTTAGTTAGCTAGCTGGCTATTACACTGCATTCATAACCAAGTAGGAAGGTGGTATTTTCCACATGACTGGGGAAAAAACTGTTGAACAGCCCTCCAACAGGTGGGCAACTCGTCTATTATCCCCCTGCTCCGAGTTTCACCTGCATTGCTCTGACATCCTTGTCAACAAATAGACAAAGCATGGTGGCACAGTTGTTGTTTATGGTAAGAACTAAATACAAATTGTTGATACAAAATGGATTCTGTTCATCTTCCTCTTGATTTAGAAAGTGAAAGCAGATCTGGATATACTTGTTTTATGAGCAAAAACTGAGCAAAACAATCACAAGGCTTCTAATGACCTTTGACGGCATTTCCCAGTCCAAAACGTGAACGCACCCAACTCGTATTTACAACTTCACAACTGGTAATTACCACCTTCCCACTTGGTTATGAACGTAGCATTAGCGCACATGAACCCGCAAGCTGGCTATGCGCTGAAGACAGGCACAACAGCTGTATCACAGATACAGTAGAACAATGAGCTATGGGTTAGTTATAAAAATCTTTGGCTCTATGGTTAGCCACATTAGCTAGCTCGCTTTGCAACTCAATCAAGAAGCTGCATAGCAACATCTCTCTTCCTGTGCCTACAGCAGATATGCCACTACAACATATATGTCACAAGTACTATGACGGGCGAAATTATTGCTGTAGCTAACGTTACTTACAATTCAGTGGTTCAGGAGAAAGTACAGTAAATGTATGTAAATCATCAATTTTGTCCAGCTCCAAATGTGTGAAGTCCCCTGTAGCTCAGTTGGTAGAGCTTGCAACGCCAGGGTTGTGGGCTCGTTTCCCACGGGGGGCCAGTATGAAAATGTATGCACTCACTAACTGTAAGTCGCTCTGGATAAGAGCGTCTGCTAAATGACTAAAATGTAAATGTAAATGAAGCCTGTGCAGGAACCAATGAATGCACATCTTAGAAATAAAAGTTGTAATTATATCTCACGCTCTTTAAAGTAGCGCACAGCCCTTGACAACTTTTATTTTGAAATCAGTCAGTCGGAATCAAAACATTTTCGGCATCGTCGACGTTTTAAACATACTTGCATTGTTTTTTATGCATTTCTCTTTATGTCCTTCTCATTCGAAGTAACTGGATTTTCTCTAACTCTTTGACATGAAAATATTAGAACCTCTCTTATTACGGTAAATAAATTCATAGTGGAACTCTATAGATCAAGTACTTGTTTCTCAGGTGATACATTTGCCCTGAACACTTCCCCTCTTCAAGCAGGCTGATGCAAGTTGAATGAGTGGATTGTAAGCGGTGTCATAGAATCTGAACGGTGGGTGTGAATTTGTTTGATGTAACCATGTTTATTTGATAAACATGTCCTATCAACCGAAAGCCACTGTCATGGCGTGGTAGAGTAGATCAGAACAGAACAACGGTATGGCAAACATATGGGGTAACCACCAAGGCTAAGCTAACTTTAGCAGTGGAGAGAGAGGTTCTTGAATCACAACATATGCGCCTTGAACCTTCCTTTCTGTTCAGGTGGCTTCATGGACCATAACAAAACCAGATAGCTATTGCTGATCTTATGACAAGACATACTAGATAGCTTGTTAACTAATGCAATGGCATATATGCTACTTGGCGTAAGCTAATGCATATGAAATTGTCACATAATCTTGTATCTCCTAGGTCCTGACCAGGTTGAAGATGACAGACTGTCTGGGAGACGGGGCCGGGGATATGACCCCAATGGACCTATATGAGAAACTAACATTACAAGGAGAGACAGTCCGAACTCTGAAAACAGAAAAGGCTGCTAAAGTAAGCTTTTCGATGTATTTATTTATTTGAAATGTTGCAGGATAAAATCTCTTGAAATGCACCATCTCGTTTTCAAGTGTCCAAAAAAAACAATACTTAGTAACAAGAATAATATGGCAACTACTGTCTAATAATATTAACAATTAAATAATAATAATATGTCAACTACTGTCTAATAATATTAACAATTAAATAATAATAATAATATGGCAACTACTGTCTAATATTAACAATTAAATAATAATAATATGGCAACTACTGTCTAATAATAACAACGAAATACAAATAAAACTGCATAAAAAAGTTGTAAAGCTAATAATAGGCCTACAAATAATGTCGTAGCAAATTGTCTTTGTCCTCAGTCAAACACAAAGTATTTCAGAGTTTTTGTTGAATTAAGATAGACTTTATTACACAAGCAATAGAGCCGAGGTGGTCTGCAGAGCATATCACTTTCAGCTCTCAGTTTATATAGTCACTTTACATACATTTTTATCTTAACCCCTCCCTCTTGGGTTCCACCCCCACTGTCTCCAGTTTCCACCTCTTGACTGCTCTGCTCACTTCCTTAGTTTATGATAGTGGCGAAATCTGACTTCTATTCAGTTTGGAAACAATGGTGGTGTGACCAATCAAGCTTTGTCATGCACAAATAACAGCCCTGTCATGTAAAAATAATCATGTTCAGTTTTAACTTTGTTCAACCCTAGCTCACCCTGGCTTGACCTGGAGATGGATTGTGGACAACATGGCAGGCCCACAATCCATCTCTCAAACATACCCAAGCCTAACCCCTCTGTCCCAGCCCGTCACGCTATAATTTAATCAGGAAGACACTCAAGGAGAGACGAAGGGTTCAGCCTGGTTTCAGTCACTGATAAGATAAGACAACCGAAGACCGGTCAGATGACCAGAGAACAAACACATAATCCCAGTGAGAGAAACCAATTATGTTCTTGCCTATCAACAGTGATGTATCAAAATGTTTAACCCTGGCTCCGTGTTTGTCTATCACAAAGTACACTGACAAATCCTCATCATATGGTTAAAATCTAACAGAGACATTTCCTGGCTCTGTTTCACAATTCCCTGAGCTATTTCCTTGCTCTGTTTCAGGCCTCTTCTTGTTATGTTGTGCTTAACTATTTAACCATACATTGTTAGCTTGTCATGATGTAATTAACTATGCTTACTATGCTTAACTGGAATAAACCACATCAATCCCCCCTTTGGAACTTAATAGTCCCATATCAATACATCAAAATACTTCACATGTATATAGTGACTAATATATGAATACTGTGACATAAAAATCAACATGTTAATGATTTAAGGCACAATCCTTGCATTAAGATCATATTGTCAAACAGTAAGATTTAAACGTTTCTACTCTAAATAAATCATATACGTGTATCCTAACTCATTAAAACTAACGTAGCATTGTTTTAACCATAATATCTATTTAAGGCAGTTATCTTGCGATTGTATACGCAATACATTTACATTTTAGTCATTTAGCAGACGCTCTTATCCAGAGCGACTTACAGTTAGTGAGTGCATACATTTTCATGACATGTTGAGAATAGTGTCAACATCTTTAGCTCACATAGCTTCTCTACCCATATCACAAGTAGTATAACAATCACAAGAATCAATATCTAATACATTAATTGCAGTGTCAACATCTTTAGTTATTAACATATTAATAACTTACTCAAATCAATCAGTCACCTGACAACTCAATCATAATCAAATTAATTATCCCAAAAAAAATTTGAATTACAATTCTTAGTGATTCACGTTAGTCCTATCACTCAAAGTTAAAACCCTCAACTTGGCACCCATTGACACTGGCAGAATGTACATTTATATTAACATACAGTATAATTATCCATAATTCTAGTATAAGCTTCCTTATAAGGAGAATAACTACAGATCAGTATCTCAATGCATTCTTATCCTAAATTACTATACATTTAGCCGGGGTGTAGACCTCCTCAATCAACCTGATACCCCAAATAATGATTTTGGACAAGTCCAAATCAATTACGGGCACAGTCAAATCAATTACGGGCACAGTCAAATCAATTACGGGCACAGTCGACCAACCCCTTCCTTCCCCGCCACTCAATCTTCTGGAGTCTCTTCATTTTCTTTTTCAGATAGCTTTATAGTTCAAAATGGATGGCCCATGATAATGTCCCAATTTCAATGTCTCACCTGAGCCGCCACTACCTCTACCCCCATTATGTTTTGTCCATTTGCCAACCAGTATACCAGCATCATGAGAGATGTTATATTTGAACAGATCTCTCTTCATGCCCACTCCACATGGACTCCTGTCACACTCCTGAGATGAAAGGCATGAGAGAAAAGCCAGTTGATAGCTTCGATTGGATGCTGGTTCTGATTCAGGTATCTTGGTAGAAGTGGTGCTGGACAGGACCCTATTCAACGCCTTTGTTGCTCCTCTTCAGCCGGTTAGTTTTTAAAATTGAGGATCACACCGTTCTTGACCGAATTATCCCTGCTATGCATCAAGACACCATCTGCAGTAACCTTGAGAGAGTAAAGATCAGAACAGTTTAGTGGAGTTCATTTCTGATTCAGGAAATCCAGATAAGCATTTATTTGTTAAAAACAAATTATTATTTTTACCAATTATTCTTAAAACCAATTTCTAATATACTCCCCTCTATCACCCTTCGGATTTCACCTCAGTCATAGGATCAGGAAGTTAGAACTCTAACCCATTGGGAGAAATCCCAACAATCCAGCAGACCCAATCTGGTGAGATTTACATTGAAACACAACAGAATAAACCCAACAATACACTCCTTCATATATCACTGGATACACTCTTACATATCACTCAAGGTGTGTACATCTCAATCCAAAAACCTCAGAGGACTGGTAATTCCCCTACTTTGACACATGACTCATAATGAGAGTAATGTTTAAAAAACAACAACCCTGCTACTGGTTTAAAACAAATCGAATAAGAATCACTAGCCTTAATAACTCCATAAAGAAAAAACGTGTATCCATACGTCATAAAAAAATAGTCTTACAGTGAGGGAAAAAAGTATTTGATCCCCTGCTGATTTTGTACATTTGCCCACTGACAAAGAAATGATCAGTCTATAATTTTAATGGTAGGTTTATTTGAACAGTGAGAGACAGAATAATCTCTTTCTTGTCCCCTCTCTCTGACTCTCTTCCTCACTTTCTTGTCCCCTCTCTCTGACTCTCTTCCTCTCTTTCTTGTCCCCTCTCTCTGACTCTCTTCCTCTCTTTCTGCTACTTTGCTTCACGTTCTCTGTCCGCTCTCCATCGTTATTCACTTTCCTGATTCATCTCTACTCCTTGTATTCTTGGCCTTCCTGTTGCTAATCTTATGTTTGGTTCTGTGTCTATGTTAGGATGCAAGGTCAATTATTTCTGTTAGCTTTCTCAGCTAAAAGTTTTTCTATTCCTCAGTTAATGGTATCTCTCTCCATAATATATCTTCATACTCTGCTTCTTTCCAACAATGAGTTTTTATCCCTTGTGTTTTTAGTACTCTTTTTATTCTCTTTTACTGGCTTATATCTGGACGGCTAGTCCATATTCTAAATTCTCCTACCTTCTATGTTATTACTGTGTTTCCTGCGCCCACCACTGTTTTAATAATCGTGGTCTGACTGTTATCTTTTCTCCCGGTCTGCGCCCCCACCTTCAAATTTCATGTACCAATTTGGGTAATTCTATTAGTGCCTATTTGTTCCCTGATTACTGTCGCTCGTTTGGGAATAACCCACTGGAAGTCTCTCGATACTATAGACACTTCTAATTAAGCTTCTGTTATTGTTTCCCTGGATCTACATTTATATCTGTTCTCTCTTTCCTTCCATATATCTACCTCATACGTGTCCAATCCACCTTTATTCATTTGGAAATAGGTCTGACGAGTTTAATCAAATGGATTATGTTTTCCCTTGCGACACAATGAAATTCCTTTACCACACCACCTTAGCTCCGCAATGAGAGACAGTCATATAATGCTTAACCTTATCTGTATTGTTTCCCACCCCTCACGTACGTCTACGATTTGGGTGCGCAAGTTAGTATATAAATATTATTCCACTTATTACTTTATCAAATCTCTAGTAATCGATTACACGCACATAGAATTCACCATATCGTCATATATTCACATCAACCAATCAATTCGCGTTTTTTAATGATTATCCATTGCCACACATCTCCTTATCACAGTCTACTCCCAGCGGAACCATCCCCTTATCACAGTCTACTCCCAGCGGAACCATCCCCTTATCACAGTCTACTCCCAGCGGAACCATCCCCTTATCACAGTCTACTCCCAGCGGAACCATCCCCTTATCACAGTCTACTCCCAGCGGAACCATCCCCTTATCACAGCCTACTCCCAGCGGAACCATCCCCTTATCACAGTCTACTCCCAGCGGAACCATCCCCTTATCACAGCCTACTCCCAGCGGAACCATCCCCTTATCACAGTCTACTCCCAGCGGAACCATCCCCTTATCACAGTCTACTCCCAGCGGAACCATCCCCTTATCACAGTCTACTCCCAGCGGAACCATCCCCTTATCACAGTCTACTCCCAGCGGAACCATCCCCTTATCACAGCCTACTCCCAGCGGAACCATCCCCTTATCACAGTCTACTCCCAGCGGAACCATCCCCTTATCACAGCCTACTCCCAGCGGAACCATCCCCTTATCACAGTCTACTCCCAGCGGAACCAAAAACAACTTTTAGTTACACGGACCCACTTTCTAACATAACATCCCGCTCTCAATACCTCCCTGTGATATTCTCTGATGGGCAGTAATGTACGGAACCCCAAGATAACGTTATATCAAAAGCTTATTATCCAAATCTCAATCATTTTATTTTACATATTTCTATATGTTATTATCCAAACTATAAAACTCATTCCCATATTCACACAACTCTCATATCACATTCACACAATGCTATTTCCAAACACACTTAATCCATATTTGTATAACCTGCAGGAATATTTTTATTCTATGAAAGGGGGACCCAAATTTGGAATGTCAATTCTATCACATTATCATTTTACTATAACCAATTTTAAACCCAGTGAGAGAAACCAATTATGTTCTTGCTTATCAACAGAGATGTATCCATGTTTAACCCTGGCTCCGTGTTTGTTGATTAACCATGTCTATCCCATAATCCACTGACAAATCCCCATTTCCTGGCTCTGTTTCACAATTCCCTGAGCTATTTCCTTGCTCTGTTTCAGGCCTCTTCTTGTCATGTTGTGCTTAACTATTTAACCATACATTGTTAGCTTGTCATGATGTAATTAACTATGCTTACTATGCTTAACTGGAATAAACCACATCACTAACAAAACTACTGCTACAACTAATAAAACAAATATCTTCACATGGGGATGTTTCTATTGGTTAAAAACACAAACAGTGTGTTCTTATACTGTATCATGTCATAATAAGTTGCTAAGTGTTGTGCAATACAGTCATGATACAACATGGTCATATCGTCTTCATGTAGTGAATTATTCCATGACCATGGTAATGGGACACCATGATGTTATTGTAATACCTGTATCTTCTATTGGTTTTGGATCGCAGGCTGATATTGATGCTGCTCTACAGTTGCTGCTGAAGCTCAAAGTGGACTACAAGCAGGTAACAGGTCAGGACTACAAGGCTGGATGTCCACCCTCGGAATGCTCTGTTTCACAAGACAATGGGCCAGCAGCAGCTGCAGATGGGGAGGACATGGTCGACCCCTGGAACGTCTCCACCACCAGCGCCAAAGGAGTGGACTACGACAAGCTGATAGGTCAGAGGGGAAAGCATAATGTTAGATCTCTGGGTAGAATCCTAATTTGGGCACATGCACAGCGCACTCTTCACTCGACAATTGTGTGAATCATGCATTGATGGAAGAATTGTTAGAGTTATGTACGAATTCTCAAGTTAGGAGTTGGGCCTCTGTGAAAATGAATGAGCCTTTATGCGAGATATCTAAAATATCTCACACGTTGCTGTAAACTCGCTTCAAACATATGGACGTTATCTAATGTCAAACTCTTTTTTGATTTAGTCAGAGCATAATTCATGGTATGGGTAAATTGTGCACTGCCGTAAAACATCTTACTGTGTGTTTCTTTCCAGTGAGGTTTGGCAGTAGCAAGATTGACCAAGAGCTGGTGGACAGAATAGAGAGAGTCTCGGGACAGAAGGCACACCGGTTTTTACGCCGAGGAATCTTCTTCTCTCACAGGTCAGTGACGCTAGTCAACACAGTCACCAGATTGTTCACTCCTCTAGTATGACAGCTGTGCTTGTCATCACCGAGTTCGTCATTCCTATGAATTTATTTGAATGTACTCTAGAAGGCGGTCCATCTGTCTGTCCGTCTGCCTTTATGTCTATCTGTCTGTGATTGAGCATGAGCAATTGATCCCAGGTAGTAAACATCTAGTCTTAATCTGCTCTCATCTTGTCTTGAAGGCATTTTAGAATGTGTCATGTGCTTTAACTCTGCGTTTGTCTTTTCCAGAGATATGCACCAGGTTCTGGACGCGTATGAGAAGAACAAGTCTTTCTACCTCTACACGGGCAGAGGGCCCTCCTCAGAGGCCATGCACGTGGGCCACCTCATACCTTTCATCTTCACAAAGTGAGGCGCTGCTTTTATATACTGTTTATCTCTGTTAGTATTAGTAGCCAGGGTTGGGGTCAATTCCAATTCCCTTCCAGTCAATTCAGAAAGTAAACCACACTAATGTTTCCTGTGAAAAGCATAGAAGAGAATTGGACATTCAGTGTACTTCCTGAATTGACTGGAATTTAAATGGAATTGACCCCAACCCTGATTAGTATTAGTGAGATGGATAGACTTGACACTATTAAGAACCACCAAAAGTTCAAACATTTGAGTAGACTCCATCTATTCTCCCTACACTATGGTACATCCCAGACCTTGTCCCAGACCAGGAAACACTCTAGACCCTACCTACTGTATTACACACTGCCTATAATAACAGATACTGTATAACACACTGCCTATAATAACAGATACTGTATAACACACTGCCTATAATAACAGATACTGTATAACACACTGCCTATAATAACAGATACTGTATAACACACTGCCTATAATAACAGATACTGCATCATGTCAAAAACACCTAAGCCCCAGCGTTTCAAGTCAGGTTTGTAGAAGAAGGGTCTACGTTAGACTGACTTCGTGGCTTAAGGCCGGTCGTATGGAAGTGGATTCAGGTCAGAGGGTCGTATGGAAATGGATTCAGGTGAGATTTGAGAGTAAAGGGCTGCGCTCCACCTGTTCCCAGGTGGCTGCAGGACACGTTTGACATCCCACTGGTGATCCAGCTGACGGACGATGAGAAGTACCTGTGGAAGGACCTGTCCCTGGAGGACTGTCACCGCTACGCCGTGGAGAACGCCAAGGACATCATCGCCTGTGGCTTCGACGTCAACAAGACCTTCATCTTCTCTGACCTGGACTACATGGGGTACCTAACTAACCACGGACCCCTCTGTCTCACTACGTCTCTGGGCACTTATCCACGAAGCATCTCAGAGTAGGAGTGCGGATCTAGGATCAGGTCCCCCTCTGTCCATGTCATGTTACTCACTAGGATCTAAAAGTCAAAGCTGATCCTAGTTCAGCACTACTACTCTGAGACACTTTGTGGCTACGGGCCCTGGGCCTCATTTACCTAAGAGGTGCAGGGACTACTGTGTGTTTTAGTACTATTAAATATTAGTCGTTTCAGAATTGCCTCATCATGCTCTTTGAGCGTTTATACATCATGGGAATACTAAAGAATAGTTATTTTTCTAAAAAATGTCTCTTAATCACACGTCTGTTCACTGGTGGCGCTATAGTGCAGTCATTTAAAATAATATTTAGATAGTAGGCTACATTGCTCTCAACCTCTCTCTCTCAGGAGCCTTCTGTCATCATAATTCTTCACCATAATTATTTGCTGTGTGGGTTATTCTCAACAGCCTGAGATACTAAAAGCTGATGCTTGTCATTCAATAGAAGTAGCTCACAGTGACATACTTTACTTATTCAAAGTGCATCGTAGTCCTGCTAGTGGTATGAGGTTGGCATGTCAGCTATGTTGCCTATTTTGATGATTGTTCTTAACCCTGATTGTTTTGTCTCTACAGGGCGTCCCCAGACTTCTACAGGAATGTGGTGAAAATACAGAAGCATGTGACTTTCAACCAGGTCAAAGGCATCTTTGGATTTGGCGACAGTGACTGCATCGGTAAGAGAGATGACTTGTAGGAATTGAGTCAACACCTGTTGAGCAATTATACAAATGCTGGGCTTTCACTTTCATTATGAATGAACACTATTAATTCTTTCTGACTAGCATAGTGTTGCTACAATGTGATCAGGGTCATTTTCACTAGAAACCAAACGGGGAAAAAAACTCAAACAAGGAGGGACTAACTGTCCAATAAGAAATGCTCATTTCCATTTTCTGTTGTAAAACGTTGTTTTACTACGGTGTGCACTAATGAATATGGCACAGTTGAATGCTTTTGAACAGCTAAGTATTCCTCCCTCTCTCACCCACCCCAGGAAAGATCGCCTTCCCTGCCATCCAGGCCGCGCCGTCGTTCAGTAACTCTTTCCCTCAGATCTTCAAGGGCAGAAAAGACATCCAGTGTCTCATTCCCTGTGCCATAGACCAGGTCAGTCAAGCCTCACACCACAACCAGGACACGGTCTGCTAACCTTTAACAACCAGGACACACTGTCTATTAACCTTAAACAACCAGGACACACGGTCTGCTAACCTTGAACAACCAGGACACTGTCTGTTAACCTTGAACAACCAGGACACTGTCTGCTAACTTTTAACAACCAGGACACTGTCTGCTAACCTTTAACAACCAGGACACTGTCTGCTAACCTTGAACAACCAGGACACACTGTCTATTAACCTTTAACAAGCAGGACACACTGTCTGTTAACCTTGAACAACCAGGACACACTGTCTATTAACCTTAAACAACCAGGACACACAGTCTGCTAACCTTGAACAACCAGGACACTGTCTGTTAACCTTGAACAAGCAGGACACTGTCTGCTAACCTTTAACAACCAGGACACTGTCTGCTAACCTTTAACAACCAGGACACTGTCTGCTAACTTTTAACAACCAGGACACTGTCTGCTAACCTTTAACAACCAGGACACTGTCTGCTAACCTTTAACAACCAGGACACCGTCTGTTAACCGTTAACAACCAGGACACTGTCTATTAACCTTTAACAGAGAAAGATTTCTGAAAGATAAATATTTACCAGTTCATTTTAGAAATTGGATGCTTTGACTGATCATCTACAAGGCCCTGACTAGTGGTAACTGATTAACCTCAGCTTCTCTTTCTACACACGATGCTTGTGACTGTATATTTAGCCAGAATAAAATCCTGCAAGGTTAAAAACAGAAGGATCTGAGTAGTAGGGTCTGACAGCATGTCACTGAGATGGTAAAGAACTGTTAAATTCAGTCTGATATGTTTAAGTTTACAGGGACTCAAGTAATGTAGCGTTACATCTAGAGCACTATAACGGTTTTGAAGACTTATATCCCTCCTCTACCCCTTAAGGACCCTTACTTCCGGATGACCCGGGATGTGGCCCCCAGGATCGGCTACCCCAAGCCTGCCCTGTTGCACTCTACCTTCTTCCCCGCGCTGCAGGGGGCCCAGACCAAGATGTCCGCCAGCGATGCCAACTCCTCCATCTTCCTCACAGACACGCCCAAGCAGATCAAAAATAAGGTGACACTGAAGCTTTCTAATACCCTTTTTACACTGTGTTGCCCACTCAAACTATACTGGCTCAGATATTTTATTTTTACCTTCCAGCACGATTCTAGCAATAGTGAATGCTTAACCAGACTGGCACAGTACAGTACAGTCCAGTTTACCCAGTTTAGTATTGTGAAAGAAGTCACTTGACAACGTAAAACAGGGCTTTATAGCTAGATACAGTACATTTACTTTATTAGTTCCACATGGCAGTCAAATATAGTCACCTGAAATGGAAATGACATTACATTTGATCGATTGATATCAGAATGTTTTACACGAAAGGAGAGGGGGGAAAAAAACTGTAATTCATGTTGAGTTGTCATTGTGGCTGTCATCACTTAGGTGAACAAGCACGCCTTCTCCGGGGGAAAGGACACGGTAGAGGAGCACCGGAAATATGGCGGCAACCCCGATGTGGACGTGTCCTTTATGTACATGACCTTCTTCCTGGAGGACGATGAGCAGCTGGAGAAAATCCGACAGGTGGGGGAGCGTGCTGCCGGACAGCTGTCAGAGAACCCAATGCGCCTGGACGTCAACAGTAGACAGACATGGCTCAACATATTTACAGTATTGCTGTCAAGGTTTAGGGGCTGGTGTTATTTTAACCGACAGCCACACTGTCCTACATTCAATATATATATAATTTATTTTACCTAGCTACATAGCCCTACATTTGAATTGGTGTTTTTTTAACCCACACAACCATGCTATCAATGACTACCCCCACAGGTGAAAAATAACCTGATCTTTATAGGAAATAAGCAAAGTTTTCTATTTGGTATGAAAACTATTGGACAGAGCGGGACATTTGACTATCCCAGACAAGATTCACATCTGTTTACGCAAATCTCTCCAAATTAACACTGTGATGCTTTGTGTGTGTCAACGTCTTATCCGAATGATTAACGGTCTAGATTTCCTGGAAACAAAGCTAGAGTTCTTACCTGGTCGCTCTCCCATTATGTGCTGTAGCCATCTATTCTATTGATGTCATGCCATGTTTGGCCTGGCAAAGAACGAGCCGAGAGGAGCGGCCAAAGCACAAACAGGCTGGACCACCAGGCTAATGATTTCCTGGAAACAAAGGATGTTCTTTGCTGTATTTTGTCCTAAGTAATAATCTCACTCATTGGTGTACTGTATCTCTCTCTCTCCAGGACTACGCCAGTGGAGCGCTGCTAACCGGTGAGCTGAAGAAGAGTCTGATAGAGACCCTGCAGCCAATGATCACATCCCATCAGGAGAGACGCAAGCAGGTCACAGACGAGACCGTCAAGCAGTTCATGACCCCGAGACCTCTAGATTTCAATTTCTAGCCTGTGCGCAGCCAGTTTTAATCATGTGCTAAGTCCCGACCCAATGTTGGAGGTCGTCCATGTCAAAACTCAGCAGGGCAGCGTTCAGCAGAGCACAACGTTGTGGAACGTTCAGATATAAATGTTTTGTAAAATAGATATGCCTCTGACATGTAGAATAAAGGAATCTTGTCTAATCTATTCATTACATTTCTATCTGCAATGTTCCACAACCTCCTACTGAATGTGGCCCAGGTCTTGTCACATGCGGCATACCAGAAACATGAACTTAAATGTGTCAAAACTACATATCCCCATGCTGAACAGTTCATGTCTAATGATTAACCAACTCTGATATGGCTTCACATCAAACTTACTAAGCATGGACAAAGGAAGTCTTATTTTGGTTTGTGCTAACAGCAATACCATTGGATGAATAAAATGTCTGTCTTGTGAATTTTTATTCAGTCATTAAATAATTTATTACATTTTTTTTTTTTTTACACTGCAGAAATGTTTGTGTGTGTTAAAACTCCCTTATACATTTCACTCACACCAAAATCAGATGCATTCCTCACAAGTACAGTATCATCAGTACATGTGGTATACAGAAAATGACTCGCAGTATTTTGAGAACTGGGAGTTTAGACAGTACTATTGAAAATACTGTCCAAGTCAAGAACATATCAGAATTGATACTGCTTGGATCCAGTAACAAAGCAAAGTTCTTCAATTACATTTTCAAAGCGACGTTGATAAAGTCCTAGCCTCGGCTCCCAGGCTTCGCTCACTTTCATAACGAAGGTGAGGTGAAAGCCTGTGGCAGAAGTTAATCAATTCCTAAATACTGATGATTCCCCCCTCATCCCCACCCCCCAGTATACTGCAGTTTGCTGGCTGGTGGCCCTATTTCAAAGACACTTGTTTCCGAGCTGCGACAGGAGTGATATGAACAGTGGGATAATTCTTAGGGCAGGATCAACAAGATCGCTAGGTAACTTTCCTTAATAACCGTCAGCTTCAGTTCTAGCCATTAAAATCAAGTGATCCTGCGGTGTAAAATCCAACCCTGTTATGTTAAGGTCAGTGAGGGAATGTTATGTAAACAGTAGGTAAGTCTCCCTTCAAATAAATAAAAAATAAATGTGCAAATGAAGTAAGTTACTGTACTGCTATTCCTGAAAAGGGGTGATAACTATTAGGCCCTATTGCTAAACGATCTGAGAACTACCATAAAACTGTTTTAGCTCAGTATTCATTTTTCAATTCGCATTTTCACTTGAAATACTATGCAGGAATATATAAAATCTTACTGAGGAATTGTAGTTTGCCTTATAGTGCAGTATGGCACTATAGAAAAATCACATAGCAGCAACTGAGGCAAAGGTGAACGGTGATACAACATGAACACAATGGATTGTGCGTTATTCTAGTCATGGAAAACTGCATTGAGAAACATCAAAATAGAATCCCATCACCCAAGTCTTCAAAGCCAAGGTTGTATTCATTAGTGCACGTCGTGTCAAAAATGTTTTGCAACGGAACATTCAAATTTGTTCTCGGACCAGTAGTTCCTCCCTATTTCAGTCCATGGGGTGTCTAATGAACGACCCAAGCCTTTAAATTCAAGTTTTCGGTCGGAGGAGGCGCACAACCACCTCGTACATGGCGAACACGGACATGTTGACTGGAAAGGCCCGTATGCAATTGAGGCCCAGGCCTTTGAAGAGAACACCCGGCCCCTCAGTGCGTATGCTCTGCGCGATGCAGTGGAAGAAACCCTTGTATCTCCTCTTGCCCATACCGTCCACCTGCAAACGGGATTTGATCACGTCCATAGGTGTCCCTATGCACCAGCCACACATCCCTGACAGTCCACCAGCAAGCAGAACCACCTTCCACTCTGGGGGGGGGGGGAAAGACACCAAATAATCAACACTAAATTATCAAGAATCATGATGACCAATTGTAAAAGCAACCATTTACACTTAAAGATGACATGAGCGGAGTTACAGAAGCATATGCTTTGGAAGATTCTTCCAGAGTGATGCTGTGTGTTTACCTGGCTGGGTGTTCCCAGGTGCTATGTGTTTACCTGGCTGGGTCTTCCCAGGTGCTATGTGTTTACCTGGCTGGGTGTTCCCAGGTGCTATGTGTTTACCTGGCTGGGTCTTCCCAGGTGCTATGTGTTTACCTGGCTGGGTCTTCCCAGGTGCTATGTGTTTACCTGGCTGGGTCTTCCCAGGTGCTATGTGTTTACCTGGCTGGGTCTTCCCAGGTGCTATGTGTTTACCTGGCTGGGTGTTCCCAGGTGCTATGTGTTTACCTGGCTGGGTCTTCCCAGGTGCTATGTGTTTACCTGGCTGGGTCTTCCCAGGTGCTATGTGTTTACCTGGCTGGGTGTTCCCAGGTGCTATGTGTTTACCTGGCTGGGTGTTCCCAGGTGCTATGTGTTTACCTGGCTGGGTCTTCCCAGGTGCTATGTGTTTACCTGGCTGGGTGTTCCCAGGTGCTATGTGTTTACCTGGCTGGGTCTTCCCAGGTGCTATGTGTTTACCTGGCTGGGTCTTCCCAGGTGCTATGTGTTTACCTGGCTGGGTCTTCCCAGGTGCTATGTGTTTACCTGGCTGGGTCTTCCCAGGTGGGGACAGCTGCTCACAGATAACGTGGTAAATAGTGAAGTAGGTGGCAAAAGAGGGGCCGTCTCGCAGGGCGAGGGCACCAGCTCCCTTGTACAGTCCGAGGAAGCCCTCTTCACGAGCGATGGTCAGCAGACAGTGCATTGGGCCACGATACTTGGGTTGCTGAGCGTCCAAGCCTTGGTGTACCATCTGGCACTGCATCCGTACTTTTACTATGTCAGCTGGTGCCATCACAGATACCTTAAAGAGGACAAGGGAAAGACTACTCAAAGGTGTTGTGGTATGATGTCATCAAGGTCGTGTTTCGGCCCATTAGCTTCCTAGTGAATATGATCCAGTTTTGCTTAGAGGAAAATTCTTTTTTTTTTAGTTCCCCTAATACAATTCACTGAAACTGACCAATATTGGCCATGCCAAGTACCATGTCATGTAATGTTGCAACAAGTGTAGACTAATATACTAGTTATAAGTAGACTACCTGTGCAACACCTCCTGACAACCCGGACAAGAAGAAGTCCACTTTGGCTGGCAGAAAATCCAAACCTGTGGAGGTGGATCGTAGTTGTTGTAAACACTGCAGGACATTCCTGTAGACGCCAAACACTACAGAGGAGCTGATGGAGACAGTGGTGACTGGCATGGACATGCCCCTGTAGAATCCATTCACCTGTGGAGAGAGAAAGCTTTCAGCCCCACGTCCAAACTACAGCGCTTCATATGGGGGTTTCAACACCTCACTGAGGCACTCACCCCCTCTGTCTTCCATGTAGTATGAATGCATTGCCAAACTCCCGTGAATCTCCTTTGCGTCTGTATTCTCACCTGCAAAAGGTAATCGAGTCAAAAGTTATTGAATTTGATAACTGCACATTATTAAACATTAGTCAAATGCGCACAGACAACTTATGAAGCTCGCTGACATAACAAGATACATACCTTCACTGTGTCCAAAGGATACCCCACAGCCACTCCAAAGGCTCCTGTAGGAACAAGTAATATTCATCACATCGTAAATTATGTAACTAACTCAGTGAAAATGTTTCAACCTATTTCACATTGTAAGCTAGCCTATAGCTTCGCTTGCCTGTGTAGTTACATGTTGCCAAATTTCTCAGCAATATAACTAGGATAAGTTAAATGATTTAGATAACAACCAGACAAAAACACATTACAGTAACGTTATTTAGCTCACCTCCAACGGAACCAGCAACGAAATCTGCCAAATGCATATTTTTCTCCTTGGGGGGTCAACTCAATTCATTTAGATGGCTGCCTGCGAGCCAGTTAAGTAAGCTATGATGTTTTTCTAGATAACACGAGTCATGACCTTCAATTTTTTAATAATGATATATTATTCTCCTCGTCGATTCACTGTCAGGTGAATTACGTATACGTCGCATCAGAAAATGTTTACTAAAGCTTTTTACATAGAGATCTAAAGTGACCATGGACGACCTACACAACTATGCTAGCTAGCTACTGTCAAACATCAAAATGCTACACCGGCATTGTGTCACATTGATTTTTAACTCGTGGTGCAACAAACAGCCTGAGCCAAGTTCTGGGTTTGAGTTAACATCACTGAGCTGTAATAGGCCTATTGAATTAATTGGAAAATATAAATGTAGTATATTATTTAAACATAAATAGTAAATAATTAAAAACAACAACAATTAAATAATAGAAAGGAAAACAATCACATTCCTCAGCAAGGAGGTTCTCAATCAACAGTTTGAACTGCCCAAGAGGCATCAGAACACCATTTTTAGGGAACTCTGTAGTTTATTCCATACATGGGGTGCAAAGAAACTAAAAGCAGATTTACCTAGCTGAGGAAACCGAAGGGGTTTCCAGAGTTAGCCATCCCTAGGGCAGGGTATTGTAACTCGCACGTCTAAAGGTTATAAATGATGTTAGCAGGGGTGAAACTTAGGTGCAACTCCATACTATACTGAACAAAAATAAAAACGCAACATGTAAAGTGTTGGTCCCATGTTTCATGAGATGAAATAAGAAAATGTTCTATATACACAAAAAGCTTATTTCTCTCAAATTTGGTGTACAAATTTGTTTACATCCCTGTTAGTGAGCATTTCTCCTTTGCCAAGATAATCCATCCACCTGACAGGTGTGGTATATAAAGAAGCTGATTAAACAGCATGATCATTACACAGGTGCACCTTATGCTGGGGACAATAAAAGGCCACTATAAAATGTGCAGTTTTGTCATACAAGACAATGCCACAGATGTGGTGGTCCTCTGTAGCTCAGCTGGTAGAGCACGGCGCTTGTAACGCCAAGGTAGTGGGTTCGATCCCCGGGACCACCCATACACAAAAAAAAAAAAATGTATGCACGCATGACTGTAAGTCGCTTTGGATAAAAGCGTCTGCTAAATGGCATATTATTATTATATTATTATGTCTCAAGTAAAATGTAAAATGTAAATGTAAGTTTTGAGGGAGCGAGCAATTGGCATGCTGACAGCAGGAATGTCCACCAGAGCTGTTGCCAGATAATTGAATGTTCATTTCTCTACGCTAAGCCACCTCCAACATCATTTTAGAGAATTTGGCAATACTTTTTATTTGATTTATTTGATTCATTAGGATCCCCATTAGCCGACGGCAATGGCGACAGCTAGTCTTAATATTATTATTATTTATTTTTAAATTTTTTAGGGGGTAGATTAGCTTTAATATTGCAGATAAATTGTAGCTTCCATCAATGTAATTGTCTCCATCATTTCCAATCCCCATATATATATATATATATATACATACATACACTAACAGTCAAAAGTTTGGACACACCTACTCATTCAAGGGTTTTTCTTTATTTTTACTATTTCCTACATTGTAGAATAATAGTGAAGACATAAAAATTATGAAATAACACATATGGAATCATGTAGTAACCAAAAAAGTGTTAAACAAATCAAAATGTATTTTATATCTGAGAGTCTTCAAATAGCCACCCTTTGCCTTGATGACAGCTTGGCACACGCTTATATATATATACAGTGCCTTCGGAAAGTATTCAGACCTCTTGTCTTTTTCCACATTTTGTTACGTTACAGCCTTATTCCTCAGCAATCTACACACACTACCCCATAATGACAAAGTGAAAACAGGTTTTTAGAAATGTTTGACAAATTTATTTAAAATATATATATATTTACATAAGTATTCAGACCCTTTGCTATGACACTCGAAATTGAGCTCAGGTTCATACTGTTTTCATTGATCATCCTTGAGATGTTTCTACAACTTGATTGGAGTCCACCTGTGGTAAATTCAATTGATTGGACATGATTTGGAAAGGCACACACTTGTCTATATAAGGTCCCACAGTTGACAGCGCATGTCAGAGCAAAAATCAAGCCATGAGGTCGAGGAAATTGTCTGTAGAGCGCCCAGACAGGATTGTGTTGAGGCACAGATCTGGGGAAGGGTATCAAAAACTTTCTGCAGCATTGAAGGTACCCATAAACACAGTGGCCTCCATCATTCTTAGATGGAAGAAGTTTGGAACTACCAAGACTCTTCCTAAAGCTGGCCGCCCGGCCAAACTGAGCAATCGGGGGAGAAGGGCCTTGGTCAGGGAGGTAACCAAGAACCTGATAACCACTCAGACAGAGCTCCAGAGTTTCTCTGTGGAGATGGGAGAACATTCCAGAAGGACAACATTAATGTTTCTTATAAAAACAAGAAGTGACTCAGTGAGTCTTTCCTCAACTCTTAGCCAAGAGAGACTGGCATGCACAGTATTAATATTAGCCCTCTGATTACAATGAAGAGCAAGATGTGCCGCTCTGTTCTGGGCCAGTTGCAGCTTAACTAGGTCTTTCTTTGCAGCACTTGACCATATGACTGGACAATAATCAAGATAAGACTAAACTAGAGTCTGCAGGACTTGCTTTGTGGAGTGTGGTGTCAAAAGAGCAGAGCATCTCTTTGTTACGAACAGACCTCTCCCCATCTTCACAACAATTTAATCTATGTTTTGACCATGACCGTTTACAATCTAAGGTAACATCAAGTAATTTAGTCTCCTCAACTTGTTCAACAGCCACACCATTCATTACCAGATTCAGCTGAGGTCTAGAACTTAGGGAATAATTTGTTCCAAATACAATGCTCTTAGTTTTAGAGACTGCAACTCTTTGTTAAGGGTTTCAGTGACTTCATTAGCTGTGGTTGCTGATGTATATGGTTGAATCATCAGCATACATGGACACATATGCTTTGTTTAATGCCAGTGGCTGGTCATTGGTAAAAATGGAAAAGATTAGAGGGCCTAGAGAGCTGCCCTGCGGTACACCACACTTTACATGTTTGACATTAGAGAAGCTTCCATTCAAGAAAACCCTCTGAGTTCTATTAGATAGATAGCTCTGAATCCACGATAATCCAGAGGTTGAAAAGCCATAACACATACGTTTTCTCAACACCAGGTTATGGTTAATAATACCAAAGGCTGCACTGAAATATACCAGTACAGCACCCACAATCTTCTTAAATCAATTTCTTTCAACAAATCATCAGTCATTTGTGTCAGTGCAGTACATGTTGAGTGCCCTTCTCTATAAGCATGCTGAAAGTCTGTTGTTAATTTGTTTACAGAGAAGTAACATTGTATTTGGTCAAACAATTTTTTCCAACAGTTTGCTAAGAGCTGGCAGCAAGCTGATAGGTCTGCAGTTAGAACCAGTAAAGGCTGCTTTACCACTCTTGGGTAGAGGAATGACTTTGGCTTCCCTCCAGGCCTGAGGACAAATACTTTCCTTTTGGCTCAGATTAAAGATATGAAAGATAGGAATGTCTATAGAGTCAGCTACCATCCGCAGTAGCTTTCCATCTAAGTTGTCAACACCAGGAGGTTTGTCATTATTGATCGCTAACAATAATTTTTCCACCTCTCCCACACTAACTTTACAAAATTCAAACTTGCAAAGTTTTTCTTTCATTACATCATACATGAGTACGATGGCTCGCTGTTCATTGTTCCAACGAATCCAACCGGCCTGACAACCGCAGACCACATGTAACCACGCTAACCCAGGACCTCCACAACCGGCTTCTTCACCTTGCGGGATCGTCTGAGACCAGCCACCCGGACAGCTGATGAAACCGAGGAGTATTTCTGTCTGTAATAAAGCCCTTCTGTGGGGAAAAACTCATTCTGATTGGCTGGGCCTGGCTCCCCAGTGGGTGGGCCTATGCCCTCCCAGGCCCCCCCATGGCTGCACTCCTGCCCAGTAATGTGAAATCCATAGATTAGGACCTAATGGATTTATTTTAATTGACTGATTTCCTTATATGAACTGTAACTCAGTAACATTTTTGAAATTGTTGCATGTTCCATTTATATTTTTGTTCAGTATATATGATATGTAGCTCTGTTCACACCAGGGGAACTGAGCAGTAGTTAACGACTTTGGTGAAACTCCACCTGATTATTGCATTTCAATTTTCATTTTTGTGTGTTGCACTTGCATTCAGTAGCATCTATGAATCACATGATAATGCATAGTATTGACGTCAAACAGAAGGACACGGATGGTTCCTGATGTTGTGAGATTCTCTATGGTGTTTACAGAACAACTGGTTCTGTGAGTTTAGGCTATCAGGATTCAAGGATGCTGTGAGATTAGGATATCAGGACCTGCTTAGACAAAGCAATTGTAACAGAAGAGCAAACCATCGCAACATCGTTTATGGGAAAATAAATGTATGCAGTATTGCCATTATAATGAGTATCAAATCAAATTGTATTTGTCACCTGCTTCATAAACAACAGGTGTACACTAACAGTGAAATGCTTACTTACGGGCCTTTCCCAACAATGCAGAGAGAAAAATAGGAAAATAATAGAAAAAGAATAACATGAGGAATAAATACACAATGAGTAACGATAACCTGGCTATGTACATTGAGTACCAGTACCGAATCGATGTGCAGGGGTACGAAGTAATTGAGGTAGATATGTACATCAGTGGAGGCTCCTCCTCAGAGGAAGGGGAGGACCATCCTACTCAGTGAATTTAATACAAATAGAAATTGAGAAAACATTAAAAAAGTTATCCTTTTTAGATAAGACTATACAAAATATAATCACGTCACCAAATAATAGATTAAAACACACTATTTTGTAAAGAAGGTCTACAGTAGCCTCAACAGCACACTGTAGGGTAGCACCATGCTATAGCCGGAGGACAGCTAGCTTCCGTCCTCCTCTGGGTACATTGACTTCAATACAAAACCTAGGAGGCTCATGGCTCTCACCCCCTTCAATAGACTTACACAGTAATTATGACAACTTCCGGAGGACGTCCTCCAGCCTATCAGAGCTCTTGCAGCATGAACTGACATGTTGTCCACCCAATCAAAGGATCAGAAAATTAATCTAGTACTGAAAGCATAAACTACAGCAAGCTAGCACTGCAGTACATAAAGTGTGGTGAGTAATTGACTCAAAGAGAGAGAAAGACAATAGTTGAACAGTTTTGAAAAAAGTAATTTATTCCAAACTGAAGGAGAAGCAAGAGAGAACTAGAGGCAAGAGAGAGATTTCGTTTTTTTTCACTTTCAATTTCACTTACTTAGCAAATGCAGCTAGCTAGTTTAGCCTACTGAAACCCCCTGCTCAAACAGAGGGATGCTATGTTAGCTTGCTGGCTATGACTTTGTAACACAACACTGGAACTCTTCCAAGTCAAGGTAAGCTTTTGGTATTACTAATTTATTGCCACCGGGGCACGCTGGTGTAACTGCTTACTGACTATACACTGTAACGTTACTGCATGATTGTAGGGGGTTTACTAACGCATTAGTTACATTTTACATTTACATTTTAGTAATTTAGCAGACGCTCTTATCCAGAGCGACTTACAGGAGCAATTAGGGTTAAGTGCCTTGCTCAAGGGCACATCGACAGATTTTTCACCTAGTCGGCTTGGGGATTAGAACCAGCGACCTTTCGGTTACTGGCACAACGCTCTTAACCACTAAGCTACCTGCCGCCAGTTATATTAACTATGTTGACTAGGACGTTACTTTAGCTAATATGGTGACAACGATGTAGGCTGTTTGTAGAGGTTTGGCTTGGAAAGGTTTTTTCGCCTGGTCACATACAGCTGATTTGTTGTGCATTGAAGTCCACAAGCGAATACAACATGGCTGTTATGAGAATGAACTCTGTTTACCCGTGATCAGGGGTGTTTTCATACCGCCGTTTCTGTTGAAAAACGTTTCTTAAACAGAAGCAAACGGAACAAAACGGGGATAAACATACCTGCATTTGTCCAATAGAAACTCTCGTTTGCAACTGTATATCAGCTAGATGCAGGCAAGAGTGTGCAAGGCGGTATTGAATGTCATTGTCTGTCACCTCAAATTTGTCTCTCGACCTGTGTGCACCTATGTTGTAAACTTTCATTCATAGGCTAGGTTGTAGCAACCTCATGATGGATATAGGTAAAATTCGAGTATCATGTAGTAGCCTAAACCTATCGATGTTACATTGAACTGGGTGAATGGAATATGAATGAGTCATCCAATATGCTGTAATAGAAATAAGGCCATGCTCATGAAAATAAAATTGCCCTCCCTCATCTTAAATGGCACCGACCACCACTGATGTACATATAGGTAGGGGTAAAGTGACTAGACAACAGGATAGATAATAAGCAGTAGCAGCAGCGTATGTGATGAGTCAAAAGAGTTAGTGCAAAAAGGGTCAATGCAAATAGTCCGGGTAGCTATTTGGTCAAATATTTGGCAGTCTTATGGCTTGGGGGTAAAAGCTGTTCAGGGTCCTGTTGGTTCCAGACGTGGTGCATCGGTTCTGCTTGCCGTGCGGTAGCAGAGAGAACAGTCTATGCCTTGGGGGGTGGCTTCAGCGCCTTGTGGTCGGGTGCCAAGCAGTTGCCATACCAGGCGGTGATGCAGCCAGTCAAGATACTCTCAATGGCACAGCTGTATAACTTTTTGAGGATCTGAGGGGCCATGCCAAATCTTTTCAGCTTCCTGAGGAGGAAGAGGCATTGTAATGCCTTCTTCATGACTGTGTTGGTGTGTGTGGGCCATGTTAATTCCTTAGTGATGTGGACACAGAGGCACTTGAAGCTCTCGACCCGCTTCACTGCAGTCCCATCAATATGGATCGGGGCGTGCTCGGCCCTCCTGTAGTCCACGATCAGCTTCTTTGTCTTGCTGACACTGAGGGAGAAGTTGTTGTCCTGGCACCACACTGCCAGGTCACTGACCTCCTCCCTGACCTCATCTCTGTCTCATCGTCGTCGGTGATTTTTTGATTTTTTTAAATTTATTTATTTATTTCACCTTTATTTAACCAGGTAAGCCAGTTGAGAACAGGTTCTCATTTACAACTGCGACCTGGCCAAGATAAAGCAAAGTAGTGCAATAAAAACAACACAGAGTTACATATGGGGTAAAAAAAACAACATAAAGTCAGAAATACAACAGAAAATATATATACAGTGTGTGCAAATGTAGCAAGTTATGGAGGTAAGGCAATAAATAGGCTATAGTGCAGAATAATTACAATAGTATTAACACTGGAATGCTAGATGTGCAAGAGATTATGTGCAAATAGAGATACTGGGGTGTAAAAGAGTAAAATAAATAACAATATAGGGATGAGGTAGTTGGGTGGGCTAATTTCAGATGGGCTGTGTACAGGTGCAGTGATCGGTAAGGTGCTCTGACAACTGATGCTTAAAGTTATTGAGGGAGATAAGAGTCTCCAGCTTCAGAGATTTTTGCAATTCGTTCCAGTCATTGGCAGCAGAGAACTGGAAGGAATGGCGGCCAAAGGAGGTGTTGGCTTTGGGAATGACCAGTGAGATATACCTGCTGGAGCGCAGACTACGGGTGGGTGCTGCTATGGTGACCAATGAGCTAAGATAAGGCGGGGATTTGCCTAGCAGTGATTTATAGATGGCCTGGAGCCAGTGGGTTTGACGACGAACATGTAGTGAGGACCAGCCAACAAGAGCGTACAGGTCACAGTGGTGGGTAGTGTATGGGGCTTTGGAGACAAAACGGATGGCACTGTGATAGACTACATCCAATTTGCTGAGTAGAGTGTTGGAGGCTATTTTGTAAATGACATCGCCGAAGTCAAGGATCGGTAGGATAGTCAGTTTTACGAGGGCATGTTTGGCAGCATGAGTGAAGGAGGCTTTGTTGCGAAATAGGAAGCCGATTCTAGATTTAACTTTGGATTGGAGATTCTTTATGTGAGTCTGGAAGTTGAGTTTACAGTCTAACCAGACACCTAGATATTTGTAGTTGTCCACATACTCTAGGTCAGACCCGTCGAGAGTGGTGATTCTAGTCGGGTGGGCGGGTGCTAGCAGCGTTCGATTGAAAAGCATGCATTTAGTTTTACTAGTGTTTAAGAGCAGTTGAAGGCTACTGAAGGATTGTTGTATGGCATTGAAGCTCGTTTGGAGGTTTGTTAACACAGTGTCCAATGAAGGGCCAGATGTATACAAAATGGTGTCGTCTGCGTAGAGGTGGATCTGAGAGTCACCAGCAGCAAGAGCGACATCATTGATATACACGGAGAAAAGTGTCGGCCCAAGAATTGAACCCTGTGGCACCCCCATAGAGACTGCCATAGGTCCAGACAACAGGCCCTCCGATTTGACACACTGAACAATATCTGAGAAGTAGTTGGTGAACCAGGCGAGGCAGTCATTTGAGAAACCAAGGCTATTTAGTCTGCCAATAAGAATGCGGTGGTTGACAGAGTCGAAAGCCTTGGCCAGGTCGATGAAGACGGCTGCACAGTACTGTCTATTATCAATCTGCGTGATCAGGCCTACCACCGCCGTGTCGTCAGCAAACTTAATGATGTGTTGGAGTCGTGCGCGACCACGCAGTCGTGGGTGAACAGGGAGTACAGGAGGGGACTAAGCACGCACCCCTGATGGGCCCCCGTGTTGAGGGACAGCATGGCGGATATGTTGTTGCCTACCCTCACCACCTGGGGGCGGCCCGTCAGGAAGTCCTGAGCTTAGTGATGAGCTTGGAGGGCACTATGGTGTTGAACGCTGAGCTGTAGTCAATGAACAGCATTCTCACATAGGTGTTCCTCTTGTCCACATGGGAGAGGGCAGTGTAGAGTGCATTAGAGATTGTGTCATCTGTGGATCTGTTGGGGCGGTATGTGAATTTGAGTGGGTCCAGGGTGTCTGGGATGATGAGCCATGACCAGCCTTTCAAAGCATTTCATGGCTACCGATCTGTGTTTTGGGGCGAAAGTCATTTAGACAGGTTACCTTGGCGTTCTTGGGCACAGGGACTATGGTGGTCTGCTTGAAACATGTACAGTTGAAGTTGGAAGTTTATATACACTTAGGTTGGAGTCATTAAAACTTGTTTTTCAACCACTCCACACATTTCTTGGTAACAAACTATAGTTTTGGCAAGTCGGTTAAGACATCTACTTTGTGCATGACATAAGTAATTTTTCCAACAATTGTTTACAGACAGATTATTTCACTGTATCACAACTCCAGAAATTTTCAGAAAATGATGTCTTGGCTTTAGAAGCTTCTGATAGGCTAATTGACATAATTTGAGTCAATTGGAGGTGTACCTGTGGATGTATTTCAAGGCCTACCTTAAAACTCAGTGCCTCTTTGCTTGACATTATGGGAAAATCTAAAGAAATCAACCAAGACCTCAGAAAATAAATTGCAATTTCCAAATGCCTGAAGGTACCATGTTCATCTGTACAAACAATAGTATGCAAGTATAAACACCATGGGACCACGCAGCCATCATACTGCTCAGGGAGGAGACTCGTTCTGTCTCCTAGAGATTAACGTACTTTGGTGTGAAAAGTGTGAATCAATACCAGAACAACAGCAAAGGACCTTGTGAAGATGCTGGAGGAAACAGGTACAAAAGTATCTATATCCACAGTAAAACGAGTCCTATATTGACATAACCTGAAAGGCCGCTCAGCAAGGAAGAAGCCACTTCTCCAAAACCGGCAAAAAAAGCCAGACTACGGTTTGCAACTGCATATGGGGACAAAGATCGTACTTTTTGGAGAAAAGTCCTCTGGTCTGATGAAACAAAAATATAATTGTTTGGCCATAATTACCATCGTTATGTTTGGAGGAAAAAGGGGGTTGCTTGCAAGCCGAAGAACACCATCCCAACCGTGAAGCACGGGGGTGGCAGCATCATGCTGTGGGGGTGCTTTGTTTCAGGATTGACTGGTGCACTTCACAAAATAGATGGCATCATGAGGAAGGAAAATTATGTGGATATAATGAAGCAACATCTCAAGGAAGTTAAAGCTTGGTCGCAAATGGGTCTTCCAAATGGACAATGACCCCAAGCATACTTCCAAATTTGTGGGAAAATTGCTTAAGGACAACAAAGTCAAGGTATTGGAGTGGCCATTACAAAGCCCTGACCTCAATCCAATAGAAAATGTGTGGGCAGAACTGAAAAAGCGTGTGCGAGCAAGGAGGCCTACAAACCTGACTCAGTTGCACCAGCTCTGTCAGGAGGAATGGGCCAGAATTCACCCAACTTATTGTGGGAAGCTTGTGGAAGGCTACCCAAAACGTTTGACCCAAGTTAAACAATTTAAAGGCAATGCTACCAAATACTAAATGAGTGTATGTAAACTTCTGACCCACAGGGAATGTGATGAAAGAAATAAAAGCTGAAATAAATCATTCTCTCTACTATTATTCTGACATTTCACATTCTTAAAGTAAAGTGGTGATCCTAACTGACCTAAGACAGGGAATTTTCACTAGGATTAAATGTCAGGAATTGTGAAAAACTGAGTTTAAATGTATTTGACTAAGGTGTATGTAAACTTCCGACTTCAACTGTAGGTATTACAGACTGGGTCAGGGAGAGGTTGAAAATGTCAGTGAAGACACTTGCCAGCTGGTCAGCGCATTCCCTGAGTACGCGTCCTGATAATTTGTCTGGCCCTGTGGACTTGTGAATGTTGACCTGTTTAAAGGTCTTACTTACATCTGCTATGGAGAGCGAGAGCACACAGTTGGAACAGCTGGTGCTCTCATGCATGGTTCAGTGTTGCTTGCCTCGAAGCGAGCGTAGAACATGATGCATGGAATGCTAAAGCATTAATGTATGAAAGCGCACATTCTTATTTTAAAAGTATGTAGTTCTGTCCTTGTGCTGTACTTGTCTATTGATGTTTTGTATTTGTCATGTTTTATGTTTTGTGTGGACCCCAGGAAGCCACCCAAGCCACAAACTGTTCTCTCTGCTACCACACGGCAAGCAGTACCAATGCACCAAGTCTGGAACCAACAGGACCCTGAACAGCTTCTACCCCCAAGCCATAAGACTTCTAAACAAGACTGCTAAATAGCTAATCAAATGGTTACCCGGACTACCTGCATTGACCCTTTTAGGCACTAACTCTCTTGCACTGACTTTATGCACACACACAGGACTCTACCCACACACACACACACACATACACACACACTACATACACCCACACACACATAACATGCACACGCACATGCATACTGACGCCACACACTCACACACACACACTCACACACACACACACCACATATGCTGCTGCTAGTCGCTTGACCCCTACCTATATGTATAGTACATACAGTAGCTACCTCAAATACCTTGTACCCCTGCACATCGACTCGGTACTGGTATTCCTTGTATATAGTCATGTTATTTTTACTCGTTAATCACTGTACCACTGTTTCAAATGTTTTATTTAATTTTTTATCTTATCTTTAACTCTGCATTGTTGGAAAAGGACCCATAAGTACGCATTTCACTGTTAGTCTACACCTGTTGTCTACGAAACATGTGACAAATAAAATGTGATTTGATTTGAGTAGCTGCTGCTTTAGCAGTAATGGGGATCCTAATAAAATACAAACACTAGTATGGCGGGAGTTTTTGTAAGAGAGCTATAGATAAAAAGAGAGCAATGGATCGACCTACTTGATTTCAAAGAGGGCCAGGATGACATTGACCAAATCACTATATCAAACAAATGGGAGCAAAAAGCAGGACTCATGCCAAAGGTGTCATGATAATGCAGAACAATTTTTACTCAACAGGCAAGGACATAGCTCATCAGTGTTCCTAGTAATATGATAGATAATATTCGGACTTTCCAAAGTGGATATAGGTGAGATCCAAGAACACCACAGAGAACCCCTCTCTCGCTCCTTATCTCCATCTCTCTCCCCGCTGGCACAGACGTCAGTTCAACGTCTAGTTTTGATTTACATTTGGTTGAGTTGTCACCTAACGTGAATTAAACTTGAAATCAACAAAAAAAATGGATTTAGGTTCAAAGTTGAGTGATTGCAAATCCAATCAGTTTTCCATGTTGATTCAACAACTTCACATTAAATGTTTTTGTTGAAATGACATGGAAACAACATTGATTCAACCAGGTTTTGCACAGATATAATAAATAAATAAACATAAATATGGGTTGTATTTACAATGGTGTTTGTTCTTCACTGGTTGCCCTTTTCTTGTGGCAACAGGTCTCAAATCTTGCTGCTGTGATGGCACACTGTGGGTTTGTTTTCAAATTCTTTGTGGATCTTTGTAATCTGAGAGAAATATGTGTCTCTAATATGGTCATACATTTGGCAGGAGGTTAGGAAGTGCAGCTCAGTTTCCACCTCATTTTGTGGGCAGTGTGCACATAGCCTGTCTTCTCTTGAGAGCTGGGTCTGCCTACGGCGGCCTTTCTCAATAGCAAGGCTATGCTCACTGAGTCTGTACATAGTCAAAGCGTTCCTTTGGGTCAGTCACAGTGGTCAGGTATTCTGCCACTGTACTCTCTGTTTAGGGCCAAAAAGCATTCTAGTTTGCTCTGTTTTTTTTGTTAATTCTTTCCAATGTGTCAAGAAATTCTCTTTTTGTTTTCTCATGATTTGGTTGGGTCTAAATGTGTTGTTGTCCTGGGGCTCTGTGGGGCCTGTTTGTGTTTGTGAACAGAGCCCCAGGACCAGCTTGCTTAGGGGACTCTTCTCCAAGTTCATCTCTCTGTAGGTGATGGCTTTGTTATGGAAAGTTTGGGGGTCTCTCTCTCTCTCAATTCAATTCAATTCAATTCAAACGGCTTTATTGGCATGGGAAACATATGTTTACATTGCCAAAGCAAGTGAAATAGATAATAAACAATATAATATAAAAAACAATATCTCTCTCTCTCTCTCTCTCGTGATAAAATAGGATACAGTTATGAAAACATGGGCATGGCAAGCAGGGGAGGGTCAGGTATCAGTGACTCAAGAAGTCAGACTGTAGGTGTGTAAGCCAAAAGGATTACACGTCTGGCAGGTATACAAACAAACACTGTTGAAATGTCCCAGTGCCTCAACATCCCAATGGATAAAATACACCCAACAAAGATATACAGAAGTATAAATAAACTATAGTATAAAAGCTAAAAAATGTAAGTACCTTTGGCCACTTTCAAGAATATAGCTGAATATGCAAATGTAACTAGCTACAATGTAAATATTTTTGCAGCTCCAAAAATTAAAATGCAACAATAACCATTAAAAAATAGAAATTGAACATACAGTGAGTTTTTTTTTCCAGATGTTATTTTTTTTCAGAATGTCTCAAATGCTACAGATGTTGCAATCTTGCATGTGTCTTGGTTAATATTTTACCGTATTTTCCCCCTAACATCTGGTCCAGGGTCGGTTTTGTTACTTGGGTACTAGGAGTAAAGGGTAACCGAGTGGCGCAGCGGTCTAAGGCACTGCATCTCAGTGCTTGAAGCGTCACTACAGACCCCCTGGTTCGATTCCAGGCTGTATCACAACCGGCCGTGATTGGGAGTCCCATAGGGCGGCGCACAATTGGCCCAGCGTCGTCCGGGTTTGGCCGGTGTAGGCTGTCATTGTAAATAAGAATTTGTTCTTAACTGACTTGCCTAGTTAAGTAAAGATAAAATAAAATACTAGGTTGGGGAGAGCTGATCATAAACCAGTTGTTTGGAGCAGAAAGTACTGTAATCAAGAGGTTTTGAAGACAACCGGTGCAAAATCAACTCGAGCCAATCAGCGTGCGGGGCGGTAGGGGTGTTGTCTTCATCACAGTGATCTCATTGGGCTAAATGCTTGCTTAAAATGGGCTTTGAATTTCACACGATACAGTCAGAAATAGAAACAACGTGTAGAAGGAAGAAGACACAGCTGGTGGGGGTAGATAGGTAGCGCCTCAATTCAATAATCTAATCATACACATTAAGCTACTTAGCGATCTATCTTATTAACGAGCTCACTTGGGTAGTGTCATCTACAGCCCTTCGCTAACTCGCTTTCATTCAGGAGGAGACGAGAGCTAGCTAGTTACTGTAGCTTGCAATTCAGCTATCCTTTAACGTTACAGATGCAGCCATCAAACTACAGGTGAAAACTGATAGTTAGCTAAATTATTCGTCTAGCTTGAAGCAATACAAGATTGTAGCTAGCTTTTGCACCAAGCCAGAACTTTGAATTAGCTAGCTCCCTTGTGCTACGAAGAAGAAATACGGGCTCATTGATAGCTAGCTTTTGACTAATTCAAAGACTCCTGAGGGAATGGACTTTATATTGGACTTTGCAGCAGGATGCATAGGAGGTAAGTTAAAAACTAGCTAGAAAGCACACCCTTGGATAGATTGCTTCAATGCTTGCTACGTGGCAGCACGGAGTCATGTAACGGTTTGCAAAATACATCAGGTTGGAAACGCTTTGAATGAATGATTCAGTGGTTTGGCTAGCAATGCTAGCTAGCCAATGCAGAAATGTGCCTAGTGATGGCGCAAGTTTGCCCAAAAAATGTAGGTTTCATGAATGGAAAAATACCGAGTACTGTTCAGTGTCTAGTCTGCTTTCGTGCCCCCATTGTTGTGAAAAATATTATATTAAATGTGCTTAGCAGGCTAAACCTGTTGGTTTATTAGAATCACAAAATATATTTTTGTGAACGTTTACGCTCACACCCAGACAATTCCATTCATTCCTAACCATGTGCTAGGAGTGTTAAAAATCAGCAGCCCCTCTTAAGCACCAATTATATTAGCGACATTCAACTTCACATGGTCAAAACTGATGAATATAAAAAGCAGACTAAGTAGTCTTCAGATTTTTCACGGTACAAAGAATACCTCCTCCCCTAAACTAAACCATGTGTAGTTTTAAACCTAGGTGGCGTTGTGAAATAGGACCTGTGTAGCAATTTACCACAGTTTCTTTGATTTTAAAACATTGTTAAAATTCTTATCCACCGGAAGTCAATTCCTAACTTCCTATCAAGATTTATAATGCCTTAGTTAATCCCATCTCAATTGATATTAATGTTGTCAGGTTAGCCAGAAAGACTGTTATTGATAAATAAACTATCATTATTGTGATACTGTCTCGGCTACTAATGTCTTGAAAGTGGGGGTCAGACAAATGTTCTTTAGGGTCATCTTTCTGCAATGAGTCATTCTCATGAAACTGACGTTTGACAAAATTCTCAAGTGTCATTTTTCATGAAATGTCCTCTTGGATCACTGAGATAGGGATTGGTACTGATCTATTTAATGTATTTTGATCAGATTTTATGCATTTAACTACGATTTCCACAATTCTTATTACTGCAGCAGTTTTCGAAGTCCAACAAAGTAATAAACAAATCAATTTCTAATATTTTTTTAACATTGCTCCCCTAATGAAAAGGCCTGAGTTAAACATAACACTGACATCTTTTTTTATACTGAACTAAAATATAAATGCAACAATTTCAAAGATTTTACTGAGTTACAGTTCATATAAGGAAATCAGTTAATTGAAATAAATTAATTAGACCCTAATCTATGGATTTCACATGACTGGGCAGCGATGGGTGGGCCTTGGAGGGCATAGGCCTACCCACTTGGCAGCCAGGCCAACCCACTGGGGAGCCAGGCCCAGCCAATCAGAATGAGTTTTCCCCCACAAACTGGCTTTATTACAGACAGAAATACACAAACATCTGTGGCATTGTGTTGTGACACAACTGCACATTTTAGAGTTGCCCTTTATTGTCCCCAGTACAAGGTGCACCTGTGTAATGAGCTTCTTGATATGCCACACCTGTCAGGTGGATGGATTATCTTGGCAAAGGAGAAATGCTCACTAACAGGGATGTAAGCACATTTTTTTTATTTCAGCGTTTATTTTTATTTATTGTTAAATTAAATGAATCTGACTTCCTAATTTGGCCGTTTCGTTAATGAGATGGCCAAGTGGGGTAAAGGCGGAATTTGAGAATAAGAACCTCATTCTGAAGGCATATAAGCGAATAAATTAACTCCTCTAGATGATGCATCATGGGTGAATAAAACTTTATTTCAAAACTGATTGGAGTTTTTACAGGAACTTAGCGTTACTAAAATGAGACACTGTTTGTACATAAATATTATAGTAACACATCAACTAGTATTAGGGCTCCCGAGTGGCGCAGCGGTCTAAGGCACTGCATCTCAGTGCTTGAGGCATCACTACAGACCCCATGGTTCGATTCCAGGCTGTATCACAACCGGCTGCGATTGGGAGTCCCACAGGGCGGCTCACAATTGTCCCAGCATCGTCCAGGTTTGGCCGGTGTAGGCTGTCATTGTAAATAAGAATTTGTTCTTAACTGACTTGCCTAGTTAAATAAAGGTAAAATAAATAATACATAAAAAAAACTAGTGTTAAAAAAAGTGTGATTTCTGGACAAACTACAGCAACATATTTTGTGTTTTATTCAATTAAGTTAGGTTTTTCTGAAGTAAAATGTTATAAAATGACCTGAGAATTGAGTCTGGATGAATTTCAGTAATGAGAATTTGGTTTGAAAATGTAAAATAATTCAGGCAAATGTATTTAAAATAAGACACTTTGCCAATAACTAGACATCTTAAAGCAAATTGTATTGGTTGCGTATGAAATTTTGCAGATGTTATCGCAGGTGCAGCGGAATGCTTATGTGTCTAGCTCCAACAGTTCATTAATACATTTTACATTTGAGTCATTTAGCAGACGCTCTTATCCAGAGAGACTTACAGTTAGTGACCCAACAATACACAACACACACACACAGAATAATAGTTGATTTTTGCAGATGCATCATGGGTTTTGTAACTCGTGATATAAAACTGGTTTCATGAGAATCACACGCATGCACAACCACTTCACTCAAACACCAAGCCAGAACACATACAAGTGCACCTAACCTGAAATTACCCTAGGCAGGGTTTTGTCCTGCGACGCACACAGGTGGTGTCAGACGCAGTATTGACACAGTATTGCATTTTCTTCTCGCTAACAATGTCAAGGACGCGGGTACAGTACAGTGAACAACTGATGGGCAGTCCAGAGAAGACTGTTTGTTTTTTGTGTAATGCACTTGATATTCAAACATGCACCCGCCGCCACTGAAACAGTGTTGTAACTTTGCATCAGGTCGTGGCTCATAGACTGAACAGTAAACAGCGTCTCCATGCTCTCTACTGTACCTATACTTGTATTTAGTTACCACTCTTTCTCCAAGTTGTCAGGTTTTGTAATTGTTTTACTACATCAGTTTCACATGGATTTAGCCCACATTACTTGTCAACCTCCTCCAACAAGCAAATGCTGACTAATTGTTGATCTTTTGTAATTTCCAGGTGCTGCCGGTGTCTTGGTCGGGCATCCTTTTGACACTGTAAAGGTGGGTTTATGTTTTATCTGGTTGGCAAATGCCTGGCACGTGTATCTTTTTCATAGAAATCGCACTGAAATGTCATTCTTATTTAGCTACCGTGGGGTTTATCGAGGATCCTCTAAAGTGCACGTTTTGAATATAATGAGGTTATCCGTGACCCAAAGTGTTTGATAAAGTATGAAATATGCATGCTCTCCCAATCAAAACATTTCAGGAACCGCATTTCTCGGCTACTACTTGCGTATAGCAGACTGCACTTATTTTCATACCACACAAACGCGGGTATTTTGGCAGTTTTTCTGACCTAGGGTCATATCTACCCACTGTTGTTGTAAAAGTAGAGCACATGGCATTAACCCAGTGTCTTTACTGCAACACAATCTGTTCTTGGAACGGAACAGACAGCTCCTCCCAGTTAGCTCAAGGACCAGAGCTAAAGAGCTGTTTGTTGTCTATGCATGGTATGTTGGCAGTGCATGGTATGTTGGCAGTGCATGTTGAAGCTTGCAGAGCAACCGTGTCAGATGCGCGCACAACAAACAATTCAACTTATCTAGAAGCATGCTAGGTTTCTGTCTGTTATAGTTAACATTTCAAGATTCTATTTTTTTTTTGTATGAGTGAGTGCATAGCCTCAAGCTCAGCTGACCCCTACACTCATATGCATAACCCAAATATCTTTCTGACTAACACCTAAGCCACATGATAGGTTGGAGCTGACCTTATGAGCTAACCACAGCATAGGTCATTGGAAAGCTCTGTAAATAAGCAGTTGAGTTATACACTTCATAGTCCCCTGTAGCTCAGTTGGTAGAGCATGGCGCTTGCAACGCCAGGGTTGTGGGTTCGTTTCCCACGGGGGGCCAGTATGAAAATGTATGCACTCACTAACTGTAAGTCGCTCTGGATAAGAGCGTCTGCTAAATGACTAAAATGAAATGAAAATGAATTGGGCCATGGACTCTACAAGGTGTCAAGTTCTACAGGGATGCTGACCCATGTTGAGTCCAATGCTTCCCACAGTTGTCAAGTTGGCTGGATGTCTTTTGGGTGGTGGACCATTCTTAAAACGCACAGGAAACTTTGGGTTATGGTATGTAACCCCGGTTCTCTGAAGGAGATGCGGGAGACCTCTCACTATGGGACACACCCTCTTTTGCAGGTCATTGGTTGAAGCCTTATTCAATCACGCCAATCAGAGCTTTATGGGTGTACGCCCTGCGTGTCTATAAATCAAATCAAACTTTATTGGCCACATGCGCCGAATACAACAGGTGCAAACATTACAGTGAAATGCTTACTTACAGCCCCTTAACCAACAGTGCATTTCTTTTTAACAAAAAAAATAAAACAACAACAAAAAAAGTGTTGAGAAAAAAAGAGCAGAAGTAAAATAAAATAACAGTAGGGAGGCTATTTATACAGGGGGGTACCGGTGCAGAGTCAATGTGCGGGGGCACCGGCTAGTTGAGGTAGTTGAAGTAATATGTACATGTGGGTAGAGTTAAAGTGACTATGCATAAATAATTAACAGAGTAGCAGCAGCGTAAAAGGATGGGGTGGGGGGGCAGTGCAAATAGTCCGGGTAGCCATGATTAGCTGTTCAGGAGTCTTATGGCTTGGGGGTAGAAGCTGTTGAGAAGTCTTTTGGACCTAGACTTGGCACTCCGGTACCGCTTGCCGTGCGGTAGCAGAGAGAACAGTCTATGACTAGGGTATATAACTCACTGCTCTGGTTTCCTCTTGCAAGAGGGGCAATCTGGTGAGATGTCTCCATCTCTTTCAGAGAACCGGGGTTACATACTGTAACCCAACGTTCTCTTTCAGTAGACTCGGTTCGACATCTCACTATGGGACACTTGCAAAACGCCCCGATTGCCAATAGCCTGTTTCCTGAGAAGCCTGTTGTGCTACATGGGAATGTGCCTGATCCATCCTACTCTGCTCCAGAGCCAAGGACTGTGTGTGCCAGGGAGGGCGCAGTTAAAGTCCAGGCGATAGAACCTCACCAAGGTGTGAGGGAAGCCCAACTAGCCGCCGCACAAATCTCCAAGACTGAGATGCCTCTGAACAGTGCCCATGACATGGCAATTCCTCTAGTGGAATGTGCCCAGACACCCAGTGGAGACTGCAATCCCTGACAACTGTACGCCTTGGCGATAGCCTCCACTACCCAATGGGAGAGGCATTGTTTGGACAAAGCCCTACCCCGAGCAGGGTTGGCAAAGTAAACAAACAGTTGGTGACAACTCCGGAATGGCCTAGTCCTGTCCATGTAGATGCGCAGTGTGTGCACCAGACACAATGGGTTAAGGTGCTGCTGCTCTGGAGAAGAGAGCGGTGGCTTGACTACTAGAAGTCATGGGAATGAACTTAGGAATGAACGCGGCGTTAGGATGTATCCTAACCTTGGCGTAGCCTGGGGCAAACTGAGTGCATGAAGGATGAACCGAGAGCGCATGAAAGTCGCTAACGCGCTTGGCCGTGGCCAAGGCGAGCAACAGAGCCGTCTTTATAAGACAGAGTCTTAAGATCCACTGTCTCCAGGGGTCCAAAGTGATCGCATCTAGAACCAGCGCCAAGTCTCATGATGGGGCAAGTGGCTTGGAGACGCGACGATACGCTCTCTTCATAAAAATACGAACAAGGATGTGAGCCCCGATCGTAGTCTCACCTAGTCCTGCATGGCAGGCAGAGAATGCCGCCAAGTAGACCTTAATGGTGGAAAAGGCCTTGCCCTTGTCAAGCAGTTCCTGGAGGAAGGAGAGAATGGCAGGGATGGAACACTGAAAGGAGACCAACTCTCGTTTCTCACACCACCTCTCGCATACCCTCCACTTCAGGTCGTAAAGACCTCTTGTAGAAGGGGCTCTGGTGGTCTGAATTGTGGCAAGTTGGACCTCTCACTGGCCAGGACCAGAGATCCATCAGCTCGGGATGAGGGTGAAATATTTCACCCTGCGCTTGGGATAGCAGATCCCTGCGCGATGGGAGGCGCCATGGTTGCGCGTACAGGAGAGGTACAATCTCCACCTGCCATGGCTTACTGGGCCAATGCGGGGCTATCAGGATGAGGGATAGCCCGTTCGTTCTCACTGTCAAGAATAGGTGGGGGATCTGGCCCACTGGAGGGAAGGCGTACAGAAGCACGTCTGGCCACTTGTGGGCTAGTGCGTCCACGCCTAGAGGAGCGTTGTGATCTCTCATCGTGAAGAACAAGAGACAGTACGCGTTGTCCTGCGACGCTTACAGATTGACGGTAGCCCTGCCGTAACGCCCCCACACCTCCTTGACGACTTCGGCATGAAGTCTCCACTCCCCTGGTAGGGTGTTCCCCCGCGACAGTATAGCCACATCTGAGTTTAGTCTGCCTGGCACGTGTTGCTCTGAGCAACAACAGATGTTCGCTGCTCCATAGCAAGAGCTCTCTCAGAGAGTGAAGTTGACGGGAGCACGTTCCTCCTTGGTGGTTGATATATGCCACCGTTGACGTATTGTCCGACCTGACCAGGATATGTTGGCCCTGTAGGAATGGACAGAAGTGCCTGAGGGCTAATAACAGTGTAGAGCTCAAACGTTGATATGGGCTGTACTCATAGTCTGACCATACGCCGTTCACCGAACGCCCTTCGTGGACTGCTCCCCCCCCCCATCCCTGTAGTGATGCATCCGTTGTCACTACTTTGCTTGTGAAGACTGTCCCAGTAGGGCAGCCCCGTGTCAGGAGGGATGTGTTTCTCCAGCATTGAAGTGCCGATAGACAATTTGCAGAGAGAAGCACGCGCCTGTGGATGGATAGGTTCAAGCAGAGTGAGGTCACCCACTGCTGGAAGTCTCTCATGACTGATGTTGCCGGGAAAAACAGTCAGTGGTGAAAAGACGTCGCTCTATCCATGGTGAGGGCTGCTCGACAGGCTACCGAAACAATCTCAAAAATATTTTCTGCTGGGTCTGTAAGGGTGAGCTTTTGGCCCGATTTATCCTGAAGCCTATAGCAAGCAGGTGCGAATACAGCTGGGCTGTGTGCTCCGCTGCCTGAGCCCGAGTGTCCGCGCAGATCAACCAATCGTCGACTCTTAAGCCTCTCTCCCGCAGGGGGGCTAGGGCAGTTCGGCACACTTTGTGAATGTACGTAGGGCAAGGGACAAACCGAATGGTAAGGTGATGTATTCGTGGGAGGGCTATGCCCTCGAAGGCGAACCTTAGATATCTCCTGCAGGATAAACTCTGTGGAAATAAGCATCCTTGAGGTCTACTGTGGTGAACCACTCGTTCGGCAGAATCGGATCTAACAGCACCATTCCCATGAAACGCGGGGGGGACCCCTGCGAATTGTTCTCTGTACCCCTGGTCTATTGTGCATAGGACCCAAGGGGAGACTGCACACGTGCGCCACTGCTCTCTGTGAGGAGCAAGGGATCCCGCCTCTCCCCTGTGGCAGTCGCCCCACTGGTGTCACTCTGCATGTGGGCAACCTGCCCCGTGGAAGGGACGGGGGCCTGCAAAGCCTTGCGCCCTCGAGAGGTTGATTGTTTTCCATGGGAACATTCTGAACCATAACCCTCGGCCCGTGGGCCTGGATGTGATAGGAACTCTATTTGAGAACTGAACTTGGGGAACAGTGGTGTTGACCTACCCCAGTGGTGTTGACCCGCCCCAACGAGGGCTTAGCAGTCTGGGGGGGACGACGACGACTCCTGTGCTACACCTCTGCTGTGTGTAAACGAGCTTGTGTGACCTGAGGCAGGACTCCCGAGGAGACTGGTCGTTGAGGTCGGAGGATCTCTGCCGGCTCCTCGAGCCCCCGCGCCTTACGCTATGTGTGCCGATTCTTCACCAGCAACTCAGTGCCTCAGGGCATCGCAACGAGCAGCGGAGACCCCCATAGCGTCATCCGGAGGGAAGTGCCGATTCTTCCCCTTCCCTCCGGATGACGCTAAGGGGGTCTCCGCTGCTCGTTGCTTGGCGTGATGCCCTGAGGCACTGCGGTGAGGGGACTGTCTGTCCCAGGGTCGGAGCAGCCGGAGAAGGCTGCTGAGACTTCTTGGGGATCCTCCAGTTCTGGGAAGGGGGTCTCATGGTGACGACCTGGGTGAACGTGGGCTTCTGGGGCTTGTTTCTGTGGTAACAGGGAGCCCAGCGCCTCAGTCTCCTTTTTCTTAGACTCGAACCTGGCCTGTATCTCCGATATGGCTGGTACAAGCAGTCTGGTGGAATCGATCTGTCCATTCAGGATCTTTCCCTTCTCCCTCTGTCACCCTTGCGTTGTTCAGCCAGAGGGCTCTCTGGACGACGGTCGCGTGCGCCATGACCCACCCAGAAGGTGGGGGAGGCGTGGCATCAATATCCAGTTTGGTGGCAGCGCATCTGATTGCTTCGAAGAAGAGGTCAGTTATTGACTCCTGCCTCTTCAGTCTGGCTGGGGTAGCACAAACTGAGCAGAGAGGAGACATTCTTCAGTGGCGTAATCCATCTCCTGGTCAAAGGGCGCTACCTGATGTGCCAAGAGACATGCCGTCATCCTCACTTCTGGATTGGTCGGAAATAAGGGAAAAGTGGGGGTTCCCCCGAATCAGCCTGATGCGCAGACGGAGGGGATGCCTAATTAGCATCTCCCTCCTCTGGGACTTCGTTGTCAACGGAGTTGTCCTCGCGCAAGTATGAAGCCTGGGTAATACTTTCCATGTACTTCGCTCTACGTCTAAGGACACCGGAGCCCAGCTGAGCGCAATGCACACAACTAGCGGGGTCAACGAGAGCCTCCATAGTGTGTTCAACGCCGAGGCAAGTAGTACAGAGCGTATGGGAATCCGTCCCGGACATGTAATGCCTGCAGTTGCCAGGGCGAGCATTGCTAGGCTTGTGCTGCTTTTTCTCCACCTTCCCTGATGACTTGGCCTGTAAGCCTGTCGACATCTCGTTTCGACCGGACGGACAAAAGCAAATGGAATTACCGGGGGGCTAGCAAGGCACTCCACGTGCTGCTACTACGATGTGAAGTCGGGAGAGACACGGTAACGTGAGCTTAAGCCAGTTAAGCAGAAACCGAAAGCTTTATTTACCAGGGTGGTGAGAAATAAATGCTGTCTTTATACTTTCGGTGTAGTGAAAGTAGAGCCAACACTGATGCTAGCTAATTAGCTGGCTGTCTTCACTTGAGTGATGCTAGCCAAGCCGTCGCGTGAGATACCAAGTGCCGACTCGGTGTGTAAACCAAGTAACTTGAGGTAGAACGCACGGCTGGGTTATCTTTCACAGGGGAATAAAAAAGAGATGGCGCTTCAATGGTGGGGGTAACACGCTGAAGAAACCGCACCGCTCGTGCTAGCCAAACAAACCGACGGAGAGCTAGAAACCCCGGGTAGAAGTAGCAAAAATGTGTGGGAACCTGCTATTAGTGGGATGCTAATGCATTGCAGTTAGCTAGCTAACAACGGCAATTGTGTGTAGGCCAGGAAACAGGTGTACTGTAGCTAGCTGACGACAAAAATAGCTGCTAACTGAGGTAACTTCACTCTGTAAAGTGAAGCTGAAGTTAGCAGAATTCCTGAAAAATAGAAAATAAGCCACTCCACGCTATGTGGTGGGGTGGTAACCCACACCGAAAGGAACAGTTAAGTTGGGAGCTAGTTTACTGAATAAAGCTGCTTAACGGGCTAGTAACCAGATCGTAACCAAATGGACTCGCGAAGAATGAGGAAACCAGAGCAGTGCAGGGTGTTCTATAGACACTCAGGCGTACACCCACAAAGCTCTGATTGGCCTGTTAGGCGTGATTGAATTAGGCTTCAACCAATGACCCGCAAAAGAGAGCGTGTCCCATAGTGAGATGTCGAACCGAGTCGACAAAGAGAACTGTTGAGCGTGAAAAACCCAGAAGTGTTGCAGTTCTTGACACAAACCGGTGTGCCTGGCACCTACTACCATGCCCCGTTTTTAAAGGCACTTAAATATTTTGTCTTGCCCATTCGCCTTCTGAATGGCACACACACAATCCATGTCTCAATTATCTCAAGGTTTAAAACGTTTTCTTTAACCTGTCTCCTCCCCTTCATCTACACTGATTTTTGAAGTTTAACAAGTGACGTCAATAAGGGATCATAGACTGACCAGGTGAAAGCTATGTTTTGTACACTCAGTGTATCTGCAGGTGTTCTTCTGTGTTTGTTTTTCCGTTTCACATTTTAGGGGTTTGCATTTTTGAATGCTATGGATCCCCCTGTAAACAAGATGCTACTTCCAACCTGCTGGTAAAATGATTTAAATTTTTTCAAGGCAGCGGGCAAGGTATTTTTTTTTAAAGAACATGCATTTTGTTACTTTAAGGTAATTTCTAGTAAAGTTATACCAGTCATGGCATAAAGTTCTCATTATTTAGCCTCAAAATAGCCTTTCTCATGCAGTTTATTTTATATAGCTGTGGAAACTAATAATCAGTAGGTTTAATTGTTTTAAAGATACAATTTACGAGGCTTGTACTGAAATGTTTATCTTCTCATACGATTAGTCTTCTAAGAGCAGTAATTTGCAGACACTGAATCTTCAAATATTTTCGCTGTGTACTCTTAATAATTTCTAAGCATACAAGTTATAACACATGCATCATGATATTTGTACATGATATTTTGACAATTGAGTCAGAACTTTATATATATTTTTTTGTGTTCATAATCGTTTTTTATATTAATACAGTTGTGGAGAGAGGGACACTGTTGGTTTTATCCCTGAATGGGGAGGGCTGTCTTTAACAGCATAAGTGTCACTGTGTTGTAGATGAGGGATATACAACCTCTGCACGGATGTGTGACCTAGCTAGTAAGTACGGTCAAGGTCTTCTGTTTCTCCCCTGTTTTATTTTGTGAAAAATATCCTCCAGATTTACAAAATAGCACCAAAAAAAACAATATATTATAATTTCACCCTCCTTTTTGTCACCCAAATTGCACCCCACTCAACTCTTAAACTGTAGTACACTACATTGCACAATAGTAAAGTTTATTTATATTCTCTTTTTCTATGCGTTTTTTTATGTGTAGTTGTGTAATGTGTATGATATTATTAAATGTGGCGGTATTGCCTTCTGTGCTTTTTCACTAACATTGAGGCTTCCATTTTCAGGTACGACTCCAAGTTCAGAGTGTGGACAGACCTCTGTACCGCGGCACGTATCACTGCTTCCAGTCTATCGTACGGCAAGAGTCGGTGAGTACGACCACCACCGTTACGGAATCAAGTTCCTCACAGTACCAAGTCTGTAGAATAGTGGTGTCAAACGCTCAATCCGCAAGCCCCCCCTCCCCCCCCACTGTGCTCAGAATGACAGAAAATAAAGACAGAAATCACAATGCAGCCAATAAAACAACATTTTCAAAACATTTGCCAAAATGCAATTTGTGGGAAAACTCCATTCTAAACAGCGCACCTGATGCGAGCGGTTCTATATGTGACAGAAAATCAGTTAGAAAGAGGGGGAATGTAAAGATGCAACAACTAGTGCTGTGACGGTCAGGAAGGAGATGTGTTCGGTCTCCTAGAGATGAACGTACTTTGGTGCGAAAAGTGCAAATCAATCCCAGAACAACGGCAAAGAACCTTGTGAAGATGCTGGAGGAAACCGGTACAAAAGTATCTATATCCACAGTAAAACGAGTCCTATATCGACATAACCTGAAAGGCCGCTCAGCAAGGAAGAAGCCACTGCTCCAAAACCGCCATAAAAAAAAGCTAGACTACGGTTTGCAACTGCACATCGTACTTTTGGAGAAATGTCCTTTGGTCTGATGAAACAAAAATAGAACTGTTTGGCCATAATGACCATCGTTCTGTTTGGAGGAAAAAGGGGGTTTGCAAGCCGAAGAACACCATCCCAACCGTGAAGCACGGGGGTGGCAGCATCATGCTGTGGGAGGAGTGCTTTGCTGCAGGAGGGACTGGTGCACTTCACAAAATAGATGGCATCATGAGGAAGGAATAGTATGTGGATATATTGAAGCCACATCTCAAGACATCAGTCAGGAAGTTAAAGCTTGGTCGCAAATGGGTCTTCCAAATGGACAATGATCCCAAACATACCTCAAGTTGTGGCAAAATGGCTTAAAGACAACAAAGTCGAGGTATTGGCGTGGCCATCACAAAGCCCTGACCTCAATCCTATAGAAAATTTGTGGGCAGAACTGAAAAAGCGTGTGCGAGCAAGGAGGCCTACAAACCTGACTCAGTTACACCAGCTCTGTGAGGAGGAATGGTCCAAAATTCTCCCAACTTATTGTGGGAAGCTTGTGGAAGGCTACCCAAAACATTTGACCCAAGTTAAACAATTTAAAGGCAATGCTACCAAATACTAATTGAGTGCATGTAAACTTCTGACCCACTGGGAATGTGATGAAAGAAATAAAAGCTGAAATAAATCATTCTCTCTACTATTATTCTGACATTTCACATTCTTAAAATAAAGTGGTGATCCTAACTGGCAGTTTTAGCATGGGCAGCACCATTGAGGGCTTCCGCCATTTTAAAGTTGTGGGGATTCCTATGGGTTGTAGCCTCAATGGCGCTGCCATGCTGTCACAGACGCTGTAATGGCACATACTGCATGTAAAGATGAGTCCCCTATCTATCTCTATGGCTTCAACAGAGGTCAGGGGCGGCAAGTAGCTTAGTGGTTAAGAGCGTTGTGCCAGTAACCGAAAGGTCGCTGGTTCTAATCCCCGAGCCGACTAGGTGAAAAATCTCTGTGCCCTTGAGCAAGGCACTTAACCCTAATTGCTCCTGTAAGTCGCTCTGGATAAGAGCGTCTGCTAAATGACTAAATTGTAAATGTCTGCCTAGCAGAGAGACTATTGGCCAGTCTGGGGGGAGGAGGTTGGGGGAAGACATATCAGTAGCCAAGGTCAATTGGGGTGTTACGCCTGCTGCTTGGCTAAATTAAGAGAACCACCTTGTCACTCGAGCCGGTTAAGTTTTAGGTTAAGGCTGTCAGTATTATAGTAGAATAGCAGCTTAGTATATTAGCATTATAGAATTGCCTTATGAAGAGTATGGCCTTAAACAGCATTTATTGTGGTCAAAGTGTGATTTGGCAGTGGCAAACTACTAATATGTTTGTTTGTGCCAAGTTCTTCAGCGTCATTCAACTTAAATTACCCAATTACTTCACTCACGTTTTCTCTCGCTCTTTCTCTTCCTCTCTCTGCCGTGTGTCCACAGATGACGGGGCTGTACAAAGGCATTGGCTCCCCCATGATGGGCCTGACCTTCATCAATGCCATCGTGTTCGGTGTCCAGGGCAACGCCATGCGCAGGCTGGGCCACGACACGCCGCTCAACCAGTTCCTGGCTGGGGCGTCGGCGGGCGCGTTGCAGAGTGTCATTTGCTGCCCCATGGAGCTGGCCAAGACGCGCATGCAGCTGCAGGGGTTGGGTGAGCGGAAGTCCAAGCAGAAGCTGTACAAGAACTCGCTGGACTGCCTGGTGCGCATCTACCGGAAGGAGGGCTTCCGCGGTATCAACCGGGGTATGGTGACCACGCTGGTCCGCGAGACACCGGGTTTCGGGATCTACTTCCTGACCTACGACGTCCTGACGCGCTCCCTGGGCTGCGAACCCGACGACCCCTACATGATCCTCAAGTTGCTGTTCGCCGGCGGCATGTCGGGCATCGCCTCGTGGATCTCCACCTACCCCGTGGACGTCATAAAGTCCCGGCTCCAGGCGGACGGCGTGGGCGGCCAGAACAAGTACAACGGCGTCGCGGACTGCGTGCGTCAGAGCCTGAAGCGGGAGGGCTGGCGGGTGTTCACGCACGGCCTCACCTCCACGCTGCTCCGGGCGTTCCCCGTCAACGCCACCACCTTTGCCACTGTGACTCTGTTCCTCATGTACATGCGAGACGATGAGGTCGCCGTCAAAGACTGTGAGCCCCAGCCCGCCCACTCCTCGCTCACTGTGAGCCCACAGCAGGCCCAGCCCTCAAGCCTGTGAACGGTGGAAGACTGTGTTTCTGCTCTGGTGACCCTTTATTGGATTGGAAGCGGTCCCACAATGCACCAGCTAATAAGCTGATGTGACTTGACCACTCAACGTTAGCGTCACGACGAAGGCTATTTTTACAAGATGTCTGTTCAGATGGTAAACCGCGCTTGTAAATACTTGTCCCTTTTTGACCCCTGGTTTTGTACAGAGCAGCCTTTTTTTATAGAATTGTTGAGTTTTTTTTGTGAACTAATTGGTCACTCGTGGGAGAAAGCAATCAGTGAAAAAGCACTAAAATGGCTGACCTGTTCATTCTTAGTCATCCCTTGTATATGTGTGCACAGCTGAGTGTATATATATATATGTATGTCTGAAGGGCTCAAGGTAATGACTGGAGCGGATTCCGTGGAATGGTATCAAATACATCAAACACATGGTTTCCAGATGTTTGATGCCATTCCATTGGCTCCGTTGCGGCCATTATTATGAGCCGTTCTCCACTGGTCTGAAGGTATGTACATATGCTCTACTGTGTAGATACATGAAGCTTTCCTATGAGCAGACTCATTAGTAGAGTCCTAGCCAGGGATTCCAAACTATGTCCTCGAACCTAACGGTCCGTTCACACAGGTTGCGGGGGAAAACTCATCCAGAAAGGAAGCCATTTCATTGGGGTTCTAATCAATGATTCTGCCGGGCTAGGACCAATGAAATGACTTCCTTGCATAGATTTTTACGGCGAGCAGTGTGAACGCGCCCTTAGGTCCGCGAGTGAAGATTCTCTCGAGTAACCTCTTTATCTACCCTGTTGGAATGGCACTGGTTATTCCAGAGACGGGTGCGATGTCTGCATTAGCTGGTCCCTGATTAAATGACTTGGCTGAATTTACACAAGCATTCCAATTCTGATCTTTTGCCCAATTGTTGATCTGATCTGTTTGGTCAAAAGATCAATTATTGCCAAATAGATCAGAATTGTGCTGCCTGGGTAAAAGCAGCCTTAGTTCTTCTTCAAAGTCCTAACTTCAACACGGATCATGGATTTCACCTCCGTCATGTCTCAGACCCTGTAAAGGTGGCACCTTATTGCTCATTTTACTGAAAGATTCAGAATTAACTGAAATATTTGCTCAAATGTGCTGAAATGATTGCAGTTAATAGCATGAAATGGCATGAGGAAAGTGCAGAGCGAATTGTTTTGATTAAACCTTTTTTTGTACAGTAGAATTGTACTGTATTCGAGGCAGCACAGTCCCTAGCAATAGACATTTACAGCCTGATTCTGTTACATTTTGGGCAAAAGTGGTACAATTTGTACATACAAACATGATATTGAATGATGTACATCTGATTTATTTTATACAAGTATGATATATGTAAAGGAATCTCTTGAATATCGCATCCTTTCACTGGGTAGGTTAAACATACAGCTCTTGGATATCAAAGACTTGTCTAATTGAATTGCAACCGTGTGTGGTTCACAAGGACACATTTCATAACTAGTTTCTATATGCTGGATGACACTGCTTGTACAGAGATGCGTACTACATTATGTATTTATACTGTGAATTTGGGTCAGTGCTTTCAGTCCCTCTCGTCTTGTTTATTTTACAGCACAATTTGTGTTGACGTAGACATTCAAGGGCAACTAAATGGAATGCTGCTTCCTTTCTGTTTTACTGTAATGTTAAACAACACGTCCAATCAGAGCTAGATATTTGTCCAGAAGAGCTCAAGAGCTTGAAAAGGCCAGTTACTCTTCATTTGTACGTGTCATATTTGTTCTGTATCGGTCGTAATTTCTTTCAACTAAAGCAATATGTGGAAAAATAATAAAACTATCTGATATGAGTCTTCTTTGTCATGTCTTTTCAAGACAAAGTAACAGAGTACAATTGTCAGTATTTCTGCCTAAGGCCAGGATTCAATACGATCGTGCTTTGTCGACTATGCGCCATTTATAGGTAATTTCCGATTGAGCTGACATACGGCGATGGGTCTAATGAACGTTGCCTTTAAAAGGTGCGTTGTCGTCAACAAAGCGCGATCGTAATGAATCCCGGCCTAAGCCTTAGCGTATGTAAGGCTAAGCCTGATGCTGCGTTCATAACCTCTAGTTTATTTGTAAATACCAGCATACGACTGGGAAAATTCCACTTTAACGCCTCTCCAACTGGTAATTACTAGTGGGAAACTTGTCTATCATCCTGAGCTCCCACATGCTAACCTCTGACGTCACCTGCTAAGGGAAATGACCTCGATAACAGCATTTCTGGCAGTTAAATGCAACAAAACATTATTCATGAAAAGCAATCTTTTAATATGGTTTTGGAACGCCTTTATTTGTTTGAGCACGATAGCTGTACGTTTACTGTATGGTTGACGCAGTTTGTTTGCCATTAGCCTGTTGGCGTTCTCAACAAGTTAAAAGCGCGTGAACGCACACAACTCGTTGCTCATAGTTTACAGCTCAGTCAAAGCTCTTCTCTGTCCAGGCACCCCAATGGTTGAACCTGCTTCCCCCTGAAGCTAGGACAGCAGAGTCCCTGAACATATTCTGAAAAAGTCTGAAAACCCACCTCTTCACAAAGTATCTTGATTAATCCCCCCCCCCCCCCGTCTGCTAAATGACACCCGGAGTGTGGGAGACACAGCGGCTGTGCGAAGATACTAGACAGCCAGACATACGGTTGAAAGCGCATGTTATCTTCTACAGTCAAATATTGAGAATACAATCAACTATTAATGTTGGACAAAGGATAATAATCTAACGCTAAGAAATATATGTGCATAAACTTCATTTTGAGTGCTTATCTGGCAATGTGTTTTGACTGAATCATGTCAAACACTTTTGTGAATTTGTTTTTGAATAAAGCAACTTAAGAGTTATAGAAAAATAGTGATCAAAACAGTATGTTTGATCTCTACAAAATATGAACACAAAAATACGTTATTTGAACAGAAATGGTAATAACTTCAATAATTTGTTAAACAAAACAAACGCAGTTAAACGTTTTACATAGGAGTGAGCGAGTACTCCCAATTTGCATTCACCATACTGTACATTCACCTTAGTGTCCGTCGTCAAGTCTTATTTCAATGTGCAAGAAATATATACAGTAAGGCTGGGCCTTGTACACAACTGAAAACATTTTGCAATGGGGGAACGAAAATGCGTGTTTCTTATTGGACCAGGTAATCCCTCCCTGTTTCAGGCTGTTTTAGTCCACCTGGGGCCACCATTCCAGGCCTTGATGACGTTAGAAGTCCTGTTTGAGGGAAATTGTCCTTCAGGCTCAGTTCTAGGATCAGCGCACTCTCCCCAAATCCTAAACGGTAACCGTTAGGGAGGAAAAGGGCAAAACTGACATTTAGATAAGTGCCAATGGGGAACTAGGCAGTGATGGCTGGCTAAAGGCTGCACTTCCTGGCTGTGTTGTGGTGGTGTCAAAGGAGTAGTGGATGCAGCGGTAGATCTCCTCGGCTGTGGCGCGGCTCACACACGCCCCCTTCTGTAGAGCACACGCCCCCTTCTGTAGAGCACACGCCCCCTTCTGTAGAGCACACGCCCCCTTCTGTAGAGCCTCGATGGAGCTACAAGTAGAGGGGAGGGGCTAATTCCACATTATGTTGTTAATACCATAGAAATAGAATCTGGATGGATTAATTATATTTCTATTGTTAACACCAAGTATTGTATTACTTTAGCTAATTCTGTTAGATTTCCTGATGGTGTCCTCATCAATATTCCTCATATTATTGCTATCATCAATTCTGGGGCCCTTTAATGGCTGAAGGATTATCCTGTTGGTTGCATGGGTCTTTCCACTTTAACAAATCGGAATTGAAATGCAATTGGAATGGAAATGGACTGCTGCTTTGACGTGTCAATGCACTGATGTACTAGATATGTGTTTGTATTGTGTGTAACTAAAGGAATGCTGCTTTTCTTGGCCAGGGCTTACTTGAAAAAGAGAGGTCAATCTCAATGTGACTTTTGTTTAATATTTTGTTATCAAATGTATTATAAATGAAAGTTTACAGAGATGCTCAGTTAATTTGACTGCCCCTACCTGTTGACCAGGTGGCCCACCGATCTGAAGCTATGGCACATGTTGAGGGTGTTGACATAGCTGACGCAGGGCAGCGTCCGGTAGAGCAGCAGCATCTGCTGCCTGTGACCTCCAGGGGAACACTGATGACCCTTCCGCTGCTCCACCTGGGCCAGCTCGGCCAGCGGTTGGACACCTGCATGCACCAGGCTGGCCAGTGTGCTGTTACCTTGGGAAGGAACATTTTCAAAACAGGGACAACAACGGTAGATCACAAAATGTTTGTCTGATAGTAGAAAGGCAACGTTGAACCCTGTAAACCCTGTCTGATCTTTCTACTCTTACATTTATTATTTTATACATTCTTGTGAGATGCCAATCAAACAAAAGTGAGCATACTTTAGACATGTAGAAAATCAGGAAGTCAACCCACAGGAAGTATCCCAGCTAACTGGTTCCGTTCAAAAGTGAATGCGTGCCCTCCCTCACCTGGTTTGGTGCGGTCCTTCTCTACGAACGAGCCAGACGCCATCAAAGAGGCCCTGCAGGCTGGTTACTCTCTCCACCAACCGTTTGTGGTTCGCCATCCCGGCCAGCTCCGATTGGCTCTGCCTCGCCACCGCCATGCAGTTACTGACCACGAAGTCGGCGTCATCCAGCGAGCACACATGGACCGAAACGGCGTGGCGCTGACGCAGGCTGGACACCACGTCCACACAGGCTGTGATGCAGCGGCTGTCCACCAGTACAGAGACAAGGCCAGACGGGCCCGATGACGAGGCAGGGGGCTCGCTTAGAGCGGCGGCCTGACAGATGGAGCTCTGGGCCTGGGGTTCTGAGGAGGTGGAGGCAGCCTGGGGAAAGACACAACATAGACATTTAAGGGATAAATCAAATTAATTAGATAGTGTGAAATACTACTACTTCTGAAATCCAGAATCTGGAAGATTCTATTCCATTCTTCTATTGAAAGCTAAGTTTATATGTTGATGTTTATACTGTGTATTGATTCAAACATCTGCTGTTTACAGAAACTAAATATCCCTTGGTAAGTGGTAGTGGAACAGGTTGAGAGCTTCAAGTTCCTTGGTGTCCACATCACCAACGAACTATCATGGTCCAAACACACCAAGACAGTCGTGAAGAGGGCACGACAAAGCCTATTCCCCCTCAGGAGACTGAAAAGATTTGGCATGGGTCCTCAGATCCTTAAAAAGTTATACAGCTGCACCATCGAGAGCATCCTGACTGCAAGGCACTACAGAGGGTAGTGCATACGGCCCAGTACATCACTGGGGCAAAGCTTCCTGCCATCCAGGACCTCTAAACAGGTAGCTTAGTGGTTAAGAGCGTTGTGCCAGTAACCGAAAGGTCGCTGGTTCTAATCCCCGAGCCGACTAGGTGAAAAATCTGTCGATGTGCCCTTGAGCAAGGCACTTAACCCTAATTGCTCCTGTAAGTCGCTCTGGATAAGAGCGTCTGCTAAATGACCAATTTTTTATTTTTTATTTTTTAAACTAGGCGGTGTCAGAGGAAGGCCCTCAAAATTGTCAAAGACTCCAGCCACCCTAGTCATAGACTGTTCTCTCTGCTACCGCACGGCAAGCGGTACCGGAGCGCCAAGTCTAGGTCCAAAAGGCGTCTCAACAGCTTCTACCCCCAAGCCATAAGACTCCTGAACAGCTAATCATGGCTACTCGGACTATTTGCACCCCCACCCCATCTTTTTACGCTGCTGCTACTCTGTTAATTATTTATGCACAGTCACTTTAACTCTACCCACATGTACATATTACCTCAACTACCTCAACTAGCCAGTGCCCCCGCACATTGACTCTGCACCGGTACCCCACTGTATATAGCCTCCCTACTGTTATTTTATTTTACTTCTGCTCTTTTTTTCTCAAAACTTTTTTGTTTGTTGTTTTATTTAAACTTTTGTATTAAGAAATAAATGCATTGTTGGTTAAGGGCTGTAAGTAAGCATTTCATGGTAATGTCTACACCTGTTGTATTCGGCGCATGTGGCAAATAAAATTGGATTTGATTTGATTATGTGATACTAAGTGAATCTATTACCATTTAGTAGCAGCATAGTAATTGGATTAGCATCTGACCTATATCATGTGACCTATATCATCTGAACTATATTATCTGATCTATATCATGTGGGCTATATCATGTGGCCTATATCTGATCAGTACATTACCACATTACCTGTGGCTGTTTACTTGAGGACAACAGAGACTCTGACTGCTTCAAGTCCAGCTCCTCAGACAGGAGGGCCTGCTGCTGGAGCCTCTGGCGACACCTCTCTTTCTGCTGCTCCGCTCTAGGCCCTCTCACAGAGCTCGCCGAGAAGGTCCTGCAGGTTCCATTAGGGCTCTAGGCCCCACCACGGAGCTCGCTGAGAAGGCTCTGGTGGCTCCACTAGGGGGCGCCTGCTGCTGTGGAGCTTTAAACACCCAGTCATTCTGTTGCTGTACCTCAGTCGGCCTGCAGAGGGCAGCAACACCTTCAGCTTTAATGTGGTGAGTCTGAAAGTGTGTGTGTGTGTGTGTGTGTTTGTCATCAGTATGCATGTGTGCGCATGTTATGTGTGTGTCAGTGGAGGCTCCTCAGAGGAGGAAGGGGAGGACAATCCTCAGTGAATTTAATAAAAATTGAAATAGTTATCCTTTTAAGATAAAACTATACTAAATATATTCACGTCACCAAATAATTGATTAAAACACACTGTTTTGCAATGAAGATTTACAGTAGCCTCAGCAGCACTCTGCAGTGTAGCACCATGGTGTAGCCGGAGGACAGCTAGTTTCCGTCCTCCTCTGGGTACATTGACTTCAATACAAAACCTAGGAGGCTCGTGGTTCTCAACCCTTCCATAGACTTAAACAGTAATTATGACAACTTCCGGAGGACGTCCTCCAACCTATCAGAGCTCTTGCAGCATGAACTGACATGTTATCCACCCAATCAAAGGATCAGAGAATAAATCTAGTACTGAAAGCATAAGCTACAGCTTGCTAGCACTGCAGTGCATAAAATGTGGTGAGTAGTTGACTCAAGGAGAGAAAAAGACAATAGTTGAACAGTTTTGAACAATTTAATTTCTTCCAAAATTAAGGAGAAGAGAAAGAGAGAGAGAAATTTGGTTGTATTTTTTTTTTTTTACTTTCACTTTCACTTAGCTAGCCAATGCAGCTAGGTAGTTTAGCATACTCAAACACCCATCTCAAACAGAGAGGGACGCTATGTTAGCTAGCTGGCTATGGCTATCCAACACTGGAACTCTTCCAAGTCAAGGTAAGCTTTAGGTTTTAGTAATTTATTGCCACCGGGGCCCGCCGGTGTAACTGCTAAACTGCTTTCTGATTGTAGACTGTACTGCATGACTGTAGAGGGTTTACTAACGCGTTAGTTTTAGTAGTTCTAGTTGACTATTACATCACAACGATGTAGGCTGTGTGTCGCGGTTAGCGGTCATGATATGAAGGTTTGGCTTGGAAAGTTTTTTTTGGCCTGGTCACAGACAGCTGATGTGTTGTCCACTGAAGTCAGGGGTGTATTCATTCCACCGATTCTGTTGAAAAACGTTTCTTAAACTGAACGAAACGGGGATAAACATACCTGACTTTGTCCAACAGAAACTCTAATTTGCAACTGTTGGACTAATGATTACACCCTAGATCAGCTAGATGCAGGCAAGAGTGTGCAAGGCAGTATTGAATGTGTCAATGTCTGTCACCTTGATTACTCAAAATTCAACCTGTGCATCTACATTGTAAACTTTGATTCGTAGGCTAGGTTGTAGCAACCTCATGATGGGTACAGGGAAAATTAGAGTATCATGTAGTAGCTTAATCCTATCGATGTTACATTGAGCTGGGTGAATGGGATATGAATGACAGTCATACAATATGCTGTAATAGAAATAAGGCCATGCTCATAAAAAACAAAAACATAATCCTCCTTCATCTTAAACGGCACTGACTGCCACTTGTGTGTGTGTGTATATGTGTGTGTGTGTGTGTGTGTGTGTGTGTGTGTGTGTGTGTGTGTGGTTGTCAGTGTAAGTATGTGTGTGTGTATGGATAGAGCCCAGTGTGTGTGCATAGAGTCAAGAGAGGGTCAGCAGTGTGGTTCAGCAATATTATGTCTCTTCACAACTGTGTGGATGTGTGTGGACCATGTTAACTCCTTAGTGATGTGGACTAGTGATTCGCGGGTTGACTCATAACCCGCAGTCCCCGCGGTTATATCTGCAGGGTGGGCGGGTTTAAGGTCATGAAATATTGTGTGGATGAAGGGCGGGTGGGTGGCGGGTTGAATAAAGAGAAAACAACACCTTAAAAAATCCATAAATGTATAATTATTGTGCGATTTATATCTAAAGGCTACTTTGAGGTTTTTCTTTCATTCTTTTAGGCTATCTGACATTAATGTATAGGCCTAAGCTTTAGGGCCTAACTGTACGCGCGCCAAATAGCCTACAGTACATGTCAACCGCCAAATGCTTTTGGGAAAGGGCAGAAAAACTTAACATTAATCCACGGAGACAAAAATGACAATGTCAGAGTTTAATTCAAGAGGAGAAAAGCTACGAAATGGAGCGTTGAAAAATAAAGTGAAGGGTGGGCCAGAAAAGTAATGTTTGGGAAAGATTTGGTGATGATTGTGAGGCGCTATACAAATTATACAGTCACAATATAGGGACTTCGAACAGGCCTATGGCACGTGAAGGGAACTGTAGCCTACCGTTTAGATGGGTTAAATGGAAACTGAAGTCTGGACACTGACTGTAGATCTATAACCTCTCACAGAGCCTTCATATGAACTGCCGCAGAATAAAGCATTTCTTGCAGGAAAATGATACACCAAATGTAGTCCACATTTTGACTCGGGAACAGGAATAGAGAATAGGCTTGGGCGATACCGTTTATACCGTATACCGAAGGCATGATTTTCAATACCGTTTAAAATAAAATAAACACATATATATATATATATATAATTCTTTTTAAATAGCACCCCTTGTGTGCGCATTCCGTAATACTGTATAGCCTGGTAGGTACAGAAATAGTATTAAAATCTGGATACCGTCCAACCCGAGAGGAAATATGATTTATTTCTTTCAGCATTTTGAGAGAATGCTAGGTGCTATCTTTATCAGCATCATAAAAGCTGATAGTATTTCAACCACATAAAATATGCATCCAAGCCGAACTGAAATCGTATCAGAAATATTTTGGGTTGTTTTCACAGCTTTCTGTTTCAACCGGTCAAACTGACATTTTGCACAGAAAATCTTTTGCACAGTTATTGCATTGTGGACACAGAGGAACTTGATCTCTCGACCCATTCCCCTACAGCCCCATCAATGTGGCTCCTTTGTCTTTGTGGATCTTTGATCAGCTCCATTGAAAGTGCGTCTTAGTCAAGGACAAGTTTAACCTCTGTCAGGGGAACTGGCCCTAAGATTCTCAGGAATCAATAAAATCCTGATAAACAACTTTACCTGAGAGAATATGTCCATGTTGTGGTTTTGCTTGTAAACCATTTTGAAAATGCCAGCCACAGCATGGCTTCTCACGACTTTAGGTAAACCCCCTGCACCTTTGAACCTGTCACACAGGGAGATACAATGAGTGTGTGTGGTGCGTGTGTGTGTGTCATTCATACCCAAGCCTCTTGAGCCAGCAGTAGTTCCCTTTGACAAAATGCTTGTGTGCTGGGTCATGTTAAGGCCAAAAAAAAACCCCGAAACAAAACATATCAATACGTTGTGCAACAGAAAATAAGGTTGGAGAGGTTAGAGCTGAGGGCCACCATACTACGACGTCAACAAACAGAGAAGGTAGCCGAGCAGGAACAGAGGCATTCCGGAAGTCATCATTGGACATTGCCTCCCCCTCGCTGTCATCGTCAAAGCCATATTAACTTTAATATGACGGTCGTGAAGAACAGTGTTCAACAGTCACTGTAACGACTGTTTGATGCTAGCTTTCACTGAAGTTAGTAAAAGAGAATTGAGGTATGAAAGTTCACACACCCTATTCTGAGATGAAGAGAACCACACACAGCTGCTAAAATGGACATGCTTGATAACCATGGTGATAGCAGTTACAGTAATTATCTTACAATGCGTGCAGTGGTGGAAAAAGTACCCAATTATCATACTTGAGTAAACATAAAGATACCTTAACAGAAAATTACTCAAGTAAAAGTGAAAGTCACCCAGTAAAATACTACTTGAGTAAAAGTCTAAAAGTATTTGGTTTTAAATATACTTAAGTATCAAAAGAAAATGTATAAATAATTTCAAATTCCTTATATTAAGCAAACCAGACGGCACAATGTGTTTTCTTAATTTACAGATAGCCAGTGACACACACCAACACTCAGGCATAATTTACAAACGAAGCATTTGTGTTTAGTGAGTCCGCCAGATCAGAGGCAGTAGAGATGACCAGGGATGTTCTCTTGATAAGTGTGTGAATTGGACCATTTCCCTGTCCTGCCAAGCATTCAAAATGTAACCAGTACTTTTGGGTGTCAGGGAAAATGTATGGAGTAAATGTATGGAGTAAAAAGTACATTATCTTATTTCGGAATGTAGTGAAGTAAAAGTAAAAGTAGTCAAAAATATGAATAGTAAAGTACAGATACAAGTAATTTTACTTTACACCACTGAATGCGTACCATGGTATGCTTTGGCTTCCTGGTAACTTCTACAGGAGAATCGACTTCACTGAGGAGCATTGATTGGGAGAGGAAATATAACTAACAATGAATCAACAGAATCATTATCATCATTTGAATAGATGTTTAACTTGGGTACCACAAGGGATGTTCTCTCAAACAAAGAACACTTTTTCAGACCCTTTTTCATCATTGGTATTCTACATAAGATACAAAGTCTAAATCTTTAGTTAGAAGACCACAAGACCATTCTGAACCCTTAAGCACTTTCCACAAGTTTTCTTTGTCTTGGGGAAGGCCATGTACGCAACTGTGTGAGTCTTGTTTGTCAAAAATCAAACGCAGCTGGTTCAGACAGGAAAACTGAGTGATGCATCAGTTGATAGCATCAGTTGATATTGTACCAGTTAGATAATCACTCAACGTTAATATGGTGGTCTATTTAGTCCACCAGGTTCTGCACAACACTTCTCTGATGGTTGCCGCGAGCAACCTATGCCCTGGTGTTCTTGATGACATGCTATTGCTGTAACGTGTTACTCGCCATGCATGTCTGTTTTCTGCTTTCCCATCAGCCACCTGTTTGGTCCTGTGTTTTCGTTCCTACAGGGGGATTGGTATAGCATACTTTGCTCTCTGCCATTCAGAGAATAATAATGCCATTCATTATTATTATCTTAACATGATGCATGCTCTGGCAGTGAGCTACCCCGAAGGAGCAGAGCCTAACTCCAAGACATGGATTGTAATCGTTCTAATAGCAATAGATAAACACATGGCTTTCCTGTCTGAACTTAAGGTGTCTCAGAGAAAACAGGTGCTGTCCTAAAAGAGGCCAGTCTGAACGGGAAATGCAAATAAAATAGAAATTATACAAGCAGTCTGCTTATATAGAGACATATTACACCTGAATATTCTGACTCAGTACGGTATCATTACAATTATATTGAGCACTTCTTAAATTGGGCACATATTGTCTACATCCATGGCAAATAAAGATGTGGAAAAAAACAAGAGGCTGGAAATAAGATGTGGTAGGTTTTTAAAATAACAAAGGTTGATTGTACATTTGTGATGGTAGTGCAGCTACATGTACATAAGTTAGAAAATAAACATGAACACCATTACAGGACTGCAATTAGAGACCTGAGCCAGTAGCAGTCCCAGACTGGGGACAACATATGCTAATTCTAATACGCACGCCTGAAGCAGATGTGTAGGTCAGCTAATCAGAGCACCTGCTAATTCTAATACGCACGCCTGAAGCAGATGTGTAGGTCAGCTAATCAGAGCACCTGCTAATTCTAATACACACGCCTGAAGCAGATGTGTAGGTCAGCTAATCAGAGCACCTGCTAATTCTAATACACACGCCTGAAGCAGATGTGTAGGTCAGCTAATCAGAGCACCTGCTAATTACTTGAGCAGGTACAGTTGAAGTCGGAAGTTTACATACACTTAGGTTGGACTCATTAAAACTCGTTTTTTCAACCACTCCACAAATTTCTTGCTAACAAACTATAGTTTTGGCAAGTCGGTTAGGACATCTACTTTGTGCATGACACAAGTAATTTTTCCAACAATTGTTTACAGATAGATTATTTCACTTATAATTCACTGTATCACAATTCCAGTGGGTCAGTAGTTTACATACACTGAGTTGACTGTGCCTTTAAAGAGCTTGGAAAATTCCAGAAAATTATGTCATGGCTTTAGAAGCTTCTGATAGGCTAATTGACATCTTCTGATAGGCTAATTGACCTCCACAAGTCTGTTTCATCCTTGGGAGCAATTTCCAAATGCCTGAAGGTACCACGTTCATCTGTACAAACAATAGTATGCAAGTATAAACACCATGGGACCACGCAGCCGTCATACCGCTCAGGAAGGAGACGCGTTCTGTCTCCTAGAGATGAACGTACTTTGGTGCAAAAAGTGCAAATCAATCCCAGAACAACAGCAAAGGACCTTGTGAAGATGCTGGAGGAAACCGTTCCAAAGTATCTATATCCACAGTAAAACGAGTCCTATATCGACATAACCTGAAAGGCCGCTCAGCAAGGAAGAAGCCACTTCTCCAAAACCGCCATAAAAAAGCCACACTACGGTTTTCAACTGCACATGGGGACAAAGATCGTACTTTTTGGAGAAATGTCCTCCGGTCTGATTAAACAAAAATAGAACTGTTTGGCCATAATGACCATCGTTATGTTTGGAGAAAAAAGGGGGTATGCTTGCAAGCCAAAGAACACCAGCCCAACCGTGAAGCACGGGGGTGGCAGCATCATGCTGTGGGGGTGCTTTGCTGCAGGAGGGACTGGTGTACTTCACAAAATAGATGGCATCATGAGGAAGGAAAATTATGTGGATATATTGAAGCAACATCTCAAGACATCAGTCAGGAAGTTAAAGCTTGGTCGCAAATGGGTCTTCCAAATGGACAATGACCCCAAGCATACTTCCAAAGTTGTGGCAAAATGGCTTAAGGACAACAGTCAAGGTATTGGAGTGGCCATCACAAAGCCCTGACCTCAATCCTATAGAACATTTGTGAGAGGAACTGAAAAAGCTTGTGCGAGCAAGGAGGCCTACAAACCTGACTCAGTTACACCAGCTCTGTCAGAAGGAATGGGCCAAAATTCACCCAACTTATTGTGTGAAGCTTGTGGAAGGCTACCCGAAATGTTTGACCCAAGTTAAACAATTTAAAGGCAATGCTACCAAATACTAATTGAGTGTATGTAAACTTCTGACCCACTGGGAATGTGATGAAATAAATAAAAGCTTAAATAAATCATTTTCTCTACTATTATTCTGACATTTCACATTCTTAAAGTAAAGTGGTGATCCTAACTGACCCAAGACAGGGAATTGTTACTAGGATTAAATGTCAGGAATTGTGAAAAAACTGAGTTTAAATGTATTTGGCTGGTATGTAAACTTCCGACTTCAACTGTATATACAGTTGCGGCCAAATATATTGGCACCCTTGCACTTTTCTTAAATAATTCCCTAAGGAGACCAAAATAAATTGTTATTGGATTTACAACATTGCAGAACCATATATATATATTTAAGTTTACAATTTTAATTCAGAAAATAAAGACAAAGGGCAAGGACAGAATTATTGGCACCCCAGAGCTTGTACTTGGTTGCACAGCCTTTGCCCAAGAGAACTGCCAACAAATGCTTTCTTGTAGCCATCAATGAGCTTGCTGGATCTTTCTACTGGCAATTCGGCCCACTCTTCAGGAGCAAACTGCTCTAATTATTCAATGTTTGAGGGGTGCCCTCCACAAACTGCTTTTTTCAGATCTTGCCATAGGTTATGGATGTGATTCAGATCTCGACTCTTCACTGGCCACTCCAGAACTGTCCAGTGTTTCTTCTTGAACCATTCCTGGGGTGCTTTTTATGTGTGTTTGGAGTTATTGTCCTACTGGAAGACCCACAACCTTCTGTTGATTTCATTATGTCTTGCACACATTCAAGGCCCCAAGTACCAGAGGCAGCAATGCAACCCCACAACATTATCAATCCTCCCACATAATTGATTGTAGGGAGGGTGTTATTTTATTTTAACGCTTAATTTGATCATTGGTAAACATAGGAAGACCCCACTGCTGAAGGAGACACATGAAAGCCTGAATGACTTCTCAAAAACCCACCTAAACAAGCCTAAATCCTGTGGGAAATGTTCTGTGGACCAATGAAACAAAATGAGAGCTCTTTGGCAATACATATCAGCGCTGTGTTTACTGACGACCAAATGAAGCATTAAATGAAAAGGAAAACCCTCCCTACAATCAAAGATGGGAGAGGTTTGATAATGCTGTAGGGTAGCTTTGCTGCCTCTGGTATTGGGGGGTCTTGAATGTGCGCAAGGCATCATGAAAACAGCAGATGATCATGTGTTTTGTAGACCAATGTTCAACCCAGTGTCTAAAAACTGGCTCTCCATTGAAGTTTGGAGGAACGGTTAAGAAGAGATGCTGGACTGTTCTGAAGTGGCCAGCGAAGAGTCCAGATCTGAATAACATCCAAAAACCTACGGCGAGATCTGAACACAGCAGTTGGTGGAGGGCACCCCTGAAATATTGATGAATTAGAGCAGTTTTCTGCTGAAAAGTGGGCCAAATTGTCAGTACAAAGGTGCAGCAAGCTCATTGATGGCTACAAGAAGCAGTGGCTGCAGTTATCTTGGCCAAAAGCTGTGCAACCAAGTACTAGCTCTGGGGTGACAATAATTTTGTCTTTATTTTCTAAATTAAAATTGTAAACTTAAGTTTACAAAAATAAAAATGGTTCTGCAATTTCAACTTATTTTATAAGAAATAGGAACTTTATTTAACAAAAGTGCCAATTTATTTGCCCGCAACTGTATATATACAGTGAGGGAAAAAAGTATTTGATCCCCTGCTGATTTTGTACGTTTGCCCACTGACAAAGAAATGATCAGTCTATAATTTTAATGGAAGGTTTATTTGAACAGTGAGAGACCTACAGTTCAGAGTCTTCCTCTGACTTGGGCTCACATTCAGCAGTTGAGGCCAACTGGTTGAGATAGATCTGTTCTGCAGCAGCAATGCAGCGTGCTGGTTCGCTAACCAAACCCTTCTCCTTGGTTGGGGATTGGACCTCTGAGCTGTCACTCTCATCGTTGAGCATTATAAAGTCACAATCCATCTCCATGATTGGCTGGTCACTGGTGGAGGGGCGTGGTGCTTTCACCCAGTCAGATAAAAACAAAAATGGCATCAATCAACCTATCAAGATTATTTCAAATTTATTCAGAAAAAGGTTTGGTCGTAGTCTGGACAACTTCTATAGATGTTGCACAAGCTATTGTATCATAATGAAAGTTACTGACCTAACACTTCCTTGGTATGACACATGAAGGTAGCCTATCGGTTAAGAGCATTGGGCCAATAACCTAAAGGTCGCTGGTTTGAATCCCCGAGCCGGCAAGGTGGAAAAATCTGCCGTTCTGCCCTTGAGCGAGGCCGTTAACCCCCAACAACAACTGGGTGCCGATGGCGTGGATGTTGATTAAGGCAGCCCCCCGCACCTCTCTGATTCAGAGGGTTTGGGTTGAATGCATTCAGTTGTGCAACTAAAGGGTACCCCCCTTTCCCTCTATATTAACAAAAATACATTTGACACATAAGAGGCTTTGAAAGAGGCCAGATGCCAACCCCACTCAACGCCCACTTTTCAAATCAATGACACCTATCTGACCTGCAAGTCATGCAGACACAGTGGAGCAGCGGGGTGCAAGAGAACTCGAAGCTTGAAGCTGAGGTGTGAGAGAAGGATTAGATGGGGCGTAAAATTATGCCGGCATCTCAGCGAGGGTCCGAGCTAAGAGCGGGAGGAGGAAAGATCAGGGTCCTCAGTGGTCTTATAATAAGGATGTATGATAGATAGATAAATAGATAGATAGAATGGTGTGTCAGGTCAACTGTTTTTAATGTGTACTGTATGATGAGTAGGATGCAGGGATTTTTCTGCCATTGAAACCCTTGGGACTACATCTAATTCCAAATAGTGTAAAAAAATTAAATAATAATAATAACGTTTTATTCATTTGGGCTGGATGGAAAAATGCTTTTAGTGTTATCTTAAACGACTAAAACCAGACATACAGTGGCTTGCGAAAGTATTCACGAAAGTATTTTCTTGCCTTACAACCTGGAATTAAAATGGATTTTTGGGGGGTTTGTATCATTTGATTTACACAACATGCCTACCACTTTGAAGATGCAAAATAATTCTTTTTGTGAAACAAACAAGAAATAAGACAAAAAACTGAAAACTTGAGCGTGCATAACTATTCACCCCCCCAAAGTCAATACTTTGTAGAGCCACCTTTTGCAATTACAGCTGCAAGTCTCTTGGGGTATGTCTCTATAAGCTTGGCACATCTAGCCACTGGGATTTTTGCCCATTCTTCAAGGCAAAACTGCTCCAGCTCCTTCAAGTTGGATGGGTTCCGCTGGTGTACAGCAATCTTTAAGTCATACCACAGATTCTCAATTGGATTGATGTCTGGGCTTTGACTAGACCATTCCATACATTTAAATGTTTCCCCTTAAACCACTCGAGTGTTGCTTTAGCAGTATGCTTAGGGACATTGTCCTGCTGGAAGGTGAACCTCCGTCCCAGTCTCAAATCTCTGGAAGACTGAAACAGGTTTCCCTCAAGAATTTCCCTGTATTTAGCGCCATACATAATTCCTTCAATTCTGACCAGTTTCCCAGTCCCTGCCGATGAAAAACATCCCCACAGCATGATGCTGCCACCACCTTAATTCACTGTGGGGATGGTGTTCTCGGGGTGATGAGAGGTGTTGGGTTTGCGCCAGACATAGCGTTTTCCTTGATGGCCAAAAATATCAATTTTAGTCTCATCTGACCAGAGTACCTTCTTCCATATGTTTGGGGAGTCTCCCACATGCCTTTTGGCGAACACCAAACGTGTTTGCTTATTTTTTTCTTTAAGCAATGGCTTTTTTTCTGGCCACTCTTCCATAAAGCCCAGCTCTGTGGAGTGTACGGCTTAAAGTGGTCCTATGGACAAATACTCCAATCTCCGCTGTGGAGCTTTGCATCTCCTTCAGGGTTATCTTTGGTCTCTTTGTTGCCTCTCTGATTAATGCCCTCCTTGCCTGGTTTGTGAGTTTTGGTGGGCGGCCCTCTCTTGGCAGGTTTGTTGTGGTGCCATATTCTTTCCATTTTTTAATAATGGATTTAATTGTGCTCCGTGGAATGTTCAAAGTTTCTGATATTTTTTTATTACCCAACCCTGATCTGTACTTCTCCACAACTTTGTCCCTGACCTGTTTGGAGAGCTCCTTGGTCTTCATGGTACCGCTTGCTTGGTGGTGCCCCTTGCTTAGTGGTGTTGCTGGGGCCTTTCAGAACAAGTGTATATATACACTGAGATCATGTGACAGATCATGTGACACTTAGATTGCACACAGGTTGACTTTATTTAACTAATTATGTGACTTCTGAAGGTAATTGGTTGCACCAGATCTTATTTCATAGTAAAGGGGGTGAATACATATGCACGCATCACTTTTCTGTTATTTATTTTTTAGCATTTTTTGAAACAAGTTATTTTTTGTGTATTTCCATTACATGATATCCAAATAAATTACACGTTGTGATGCAACAAAATAGGAAAAACACCAAGGGGGATGAATACTTTTGCAAGGTACTGTAATGTATACTGAACAAAAATATGAATGCAACATGCAACAATTTCAAAGATTTTACTGAGATACAGTTCATATAAGGAAATCAGTCAATTGAAATACATTCATTAGGCCCTAATCTATGGATTTCACATGACTGGGAATACAGATATGCATTTTTTGATCACAGACACCAGTCAGTATCTTGTGTGACCACCATTTGCCTCATGCAGCGCGACACATCTCAGCTTCCAGGAATTGTGTACAGATCCTTGCGACATGGGGCCATGCATTATCATGATGAAAAATGAGGTGATGGTGGCGGATGAATGGCACGACAATGGGCTTCAGGATCTCATCACGGTATCTCTGTGCATTCCAATTGCCATTGATAAAATGCAATTGTGTTCGTTGCTTCCAACCCCACCGCAACCATGAGGCACTCTGTTCACAACGTTGACATCAGCAAACCGCTCTCCCACACGTGGTCTGCGGTTGTGAGGCCAGTAGGACGTACTGCGAAATGATCTAAAATGACATTGGAGGCAGCTTTTAGTAGAGAAATTAACATAACATTATCTGGCAACAGCTCTGGTGGACATTCCTGCAGTCAGCATGCCAATTGCAGGCTCCCTCAAAATTTGAAACATCTGTGGCATTGTGTTGTGTGACAAAACTGCACATTTTAGTGGTCTTTTATTGTCACCAGCACAAGGTGCACCTGTTTAATGATCATGCTGTTTAATCAGCTTCTTGATAATCCATCCAATTGACAGGTGTGGCATTTCTGGACAAAGGAGAAATGCTCACTAACAGGGATGTAAACAAATTTGTGCACAACAATTGAGAGAAATAAGCTTTTTTGTGCATATGGAACATTTCGGGGATCTTTTATTTCAGCTCATGAAACATGGGACCAACACTTTACATGTTATGTTTATACTTTTGTAGAAGAGATAATGGGCCTATGTTTATTTTTTTTATCATATCTTTGAGAACTAACAATCACCTAAATAAAAGCTAGACAATCAGGTAGAATTGAAAATTCCCAAAACAATGAATTTAGTAGTAATTATTTTGTTATTATGTTTGAGCAAAATAACACTGCATAAGTCATGGCAAAATGCATACAATTGTAGGAAATTAGCTTTAAAAAAAAACTTTTAAAAAACAATGCTCAGCTCCATGGCAAAATATGTAGAAATGCAGGAAATTAGCTTTAAAACTGAAAAAATGTCTCTAAGCTCCTGGCCTTAGCAGAGTTGCCAACAACCGTATGTTCCGGTTTTCAGGAATACAGCTATTTTCAACCTAGCTTCCTTTTCAGCTGAAAACCGGACGTGGGAGCTCCGCCCAGGCGTTTCTCGTACGCCTGCTACGTTAGGTTACTCAGCTCCATGGAGAAATGTGTAGAATTGCAGGAAATTGGCTTAAGATGGGGGCCAATAAAATGTTCTCTAAAATTCTGCTTGCGCCGCTGTGCCTATTGCCACGCCCACTGCCACGCCCACCACCTACGCCCCTTTTTTTATCCAGAACAGACCCTGTGATGTGATGTTTTTAATCATTCTTGTATGGTGATGCCGAAGAAAAATGGCCATTCTTGGATGGACAAGAAAGTTATATTCTAATCTATTCTTTGATGAAGGAGAAAAATTGAGTAGCCAGCCAACACTGGTCCTTTAATCAACCTGTCAACATCCAGGTGATGGAGGATGCATAAGAAAGACAGAACAGTATCCAACTGTGGTGCCTCACTAATGGATCACTGAGCATTCATCTGATGCTTGGCAGAGCACAGCAGAGCAAATCAAATCAAATCAAATGTTATTGGCCACATGCGCCGAATACAACAAGTGCCGACATTACAGTGAAATGCTTACTTACAGCCCTTAACCAACAGTGCATTTATTTTTAACAAAAAAGTAAAAATAAAACAACAACAAAAAAAGTGTTGAGAAAAAAAGAGCAGAAGTAAAATAAAATAACAGTAGGGAGGCTATATATACAGGGGGGTACCGGTGCAGAGTCAATGTGCGGGGGCACCGGCTAGTTGAGGTAGTTGAAGTAATATGTACATGTGGGCAGAGTTAAAGTGACTATGCATAAATAATTAACAGAGTTAATTGGGAGTGTTGTGGGAGTGTTGCCCCCCTTCCACTCAAGTTAAAACAAGCCGTATTAGTACAGCACTCAAGGAGTTAAACACAGAGAGGTTCTAGAACAGGGTTCATCAATAGGCGTCCCACTGGTGATTTTATTTGCCCCACCAAGTTTTTTTGTTCTTGGTAATAAAAGACTGTAAAATTACCAGGAAATGAGCTCAAAGTCATTTTAATTTAGGAAATCTGCTCAAGTATTCCCACGCATAAATATATAGGCATACTGTATGTGATCGTATCCCAGTATTATCAAGGTTTGAAATGATTCTGTTTTTTGTCAAATACTAAATCTGTTTGGGATTCTTGCGGTCAATTTGCAGTGTACAAATTATTTATAACTATATTCCCGCCCCCCGAACATCTGGTCAAGGAAAGATCTGCCCACTGCTGAATGTAATTGGGGATCCCTGGTATAGAGTGAGCTCAATAGGGGAAGTGGCTTAGTTATGAGTCATCGTAGATCACCTCTTGGCAAACACATTTAATTATATTGACAGTCGTGAACTACGCTAAAGGAGACACAGAACGCGGCTGGGGTTAGAGAACACAATATACAGGACATTTTAGTGTTTGACAACTTCAGGCCCCAATAAACTAGCCTTGTAAACCAGCTTGATCGATACGCTCACCATTCTGTTTTAACTGAAGTACGAGGCAACAGGTAAAATAATAAAGCCAGCACCACGCCACTGTTTTGGTAAACAGCTGAGTGATGGGGCTTGAGAAATGTAACCATTCTCAATTTTATAGACAGCGCTATGGATGCAAGGACTGACCATCAATGAGTTTCAAATTATAGTTCTAACCATGTTTTAAGGCTATTTGGGGGTTGTTTACAATTACATTGTTTACAAGCAATGGAGTAAAACAAGCTTATATTTTTGGTTCTGATGGTAGGACAGTATAACTAAGCTCATATTATTCTTCACTGAGTATACAGTACCAAACATTAGAAACACCTTCCTAATATTGAGTTGGATTTAACAAGTGAAATCAATAAGGGATCATAGCTTTCACTTGGATTCACCTGGTCAGTCTATATAATGGAAAGAGCAGGTGTTCCTAATGTTTTGTATACTTAGTGTATATCATTAATTAAAAATACCAAAAATGAATGTACCAATCCCAGATTGCCCCTTTAAGGGCTGATTCAATCATAACAGGTACAGTGCCTTGCAAAAGTATTCATCCCCCTTGGCGTTTTTCCTATTTTGTTGCAATACAACCTGTAATTTAAATTGATTTTTATTTGGATTTCATGTAATGGACATACACAAAATAGTCCAAATTGGTGAAGTGAAATGAAAACAGATCAGGGTTGGGTTATAAAAAAATATCCGAAACTTTGAACATTCCACGGAGCACCATTAAATCCATTATAAAAAAATGGAAAGAATATGGCACCACAACAAACCTGCCAAGAGAGGGCCGCCCACCAAAACTCACAGACCAGGCAAGGAGGGCATTAATCAGAGAGGCAACAAAGAGACCAAAGAAAACCCTGAAGGAGCTGCAAAGCTCCACAGCGGAGATTGGAGTATCTGTCCATAGGACCACTTTAAACCGTACACTCCACAGAGCTGGGCTTTACGGAAGAGTGGCCAGAAAAAAGCCATTGCTTAAAGAAAAAAATAAGCAAACACGTTTGGTGTTCGCCAAAAGGCATGTGGGACTCCCCAAACATATGGAAGAAGGTACTCTGGTCAGATGAGACTAAAATTGGAAAACACTATGTCTGGCGCAAACCCAACACCTCTCATCCCCCTGAGAACACCATCACTACAGTGAAGCATGGTGGTGGCAGCATCATGCTGTGGGGATGTTTTTCATTGGCAGGGACTGGGAAACTGGTCAGAATTGAAGGAATAATGGATGGCGCTAAATACAGGGAAATTCTTGAGGGAAACCTGTTTCAGTCTTCCAGAGATTTGAGACTGGGACAGAGGTTCACCTTCCAGCAGGACAATGACCCTAAGCATACTCTAAAGCAACACTTGAGTGGTTTAAGGAGAAACATTTAAATGTCTTGGAATGGCCTAGTTAAAGGCCAGACCTCAATCCAATTGAGAATATGTGGTATGACTTAAAGATTGCTTTACACCAGCGGAACCCATCCAACTTGAAGGAGCTGGAGCAGTTTTGCCTTGAAGAATGGGCAAAAATCCCAGTGACTAGATGTGCCAAGCTTATAGAGACATACCCCAAGAGAATTGCAGCTGTAATTGCTGCAAAAGGTGGCTCTACAAAGTATTGACTTTGGGGGGGGGGGGGGGGGGACAAAATAGGAAACATGCCAAGGGGGGTGATTACTTTCGCAAGCCACTGTAAATACTTTGCTAGAATAAGTCATAAACACCATTACTTCCTGTAAAATAATAATGAAATTCAGCTTAGTTTGTTACTGTTTCACACTTAAAATCTTTGTTTTGCTGAGGAAATTAATCAAATTGTGCATTCATGCAGCACAATCAGACATTGTGTTTGACTGATTTAATAATATCCTAAGCAATTGCACTGCTTATTTACAGAAGGGGATAAAACAGAGAAAAACAAAGCTAAGCTAATCCACTAAACTGTTTGTTTACAATTGCCTTAAAGGGACATTATACACCAGAATTTAAATTTCTCAGATGTTTTCAAATCTCCAAAGTAGTCTACTGTCAATATGAGACCATATTCCACTCCAGTAGTCTAATTTCAATATCAGTCCATATCCCACTCCATCAGTGGTGGAAAAAGTACCCAATAGTCATACTTGAGTAAAAGTAAAAATACCTTAATAGAAAATGACTCAAGTAAAAGTGAAAGTCACCCAGTAAAATACTACTTGAATAAAAGTCTAAAAGTATTTGTTTTAAATATACTTAAGTATCAAAAGAAAAAGTATAAATCATTTCAAATTCCTTATCAGACGGCACCATTTTCTTTTTTTTTACGGATAGCCAGGGGCACGCTCCAACACTCAGACATCATTTACGGATAGCCAGGGGCACGCTCCAACACTCGCACTTGTTTAGTGAGTCCGCCAGATCAGAGGCAGTAGGGATGACCAGGGATGTTCTCTTGATAAGTGCGTGAATTTGACCATTTTCCTGTCCTGCTAAGTACTTTTGGGTGTCAGGGAAAATGTATTGGAGTAAAAAGTACAATGTAGTGTAATAAAAGTAAAAGCAGTAAAAAAATATAAATTGTAAAGTAAAGTACACATACAACCCCCATCCCCCCCCCCCCAAAAAAGACTTAAGTAGTACTTTAAAGTATTTTTACTTAAGTACTTTACACCACTGCACTCCATTGGTCTAATGTCAATCTATATGCCTACACCCCAAATGAATGGAAAAGATAAGCACCGCAAATCTGGAAATTACTGTACATGGTGCCTAACTTTTCCATTGTTGATTTAGCTGGATCTACAAAACAGATGGTCTGAGACGTGGACTCACCTTGACATCAAAAAACATCTGACAAAATTGTATTTTGGAGGTTAATGTCTCTTTAATGTCTTATTCCTATTTAACTCATGTTTAACTTGCTGAAACGCTTAGTCAATCTGATCCTTCATTTCCCGTTAAATTCAAGTCCTACCTTAGATCTGCCTAACCTACTCAAAGCTATAGGCCAATTAAAATGACAGACAGAAGCAGATGACGTGATAAAACACATTGCCAACGTCTGAAACACAATTATCATTTCAACACTGGCGAGAGAGCAATTTTCCAAAAAGCTTGGGTCCTTGGATCGAATTCCCTTTTCCACGTACCAGACAATGTTTTTGATATTTTGCTCACAGACGATTAACCATTAGATCAAGTGAATGTCATTATTAGATTAACCACAAGCCAGTGTAATCTGGAACAGTAATATAGAACACTGGATCACCATTGGATCATTGGGTTTACATTGTTTGGGTTCACAATTCACATGAGTGTTGCTGAGCTGCGAGTCCCAGGCTCCCAGGACACCGCCCAGCCTTGTGAAGTGGAATTGACACCCATCGGGAGTTCATCTCTTTCCATAATGACATCCAAAGCTCTCTGGTGTTCATTGGTAAGGGGAAACAAAGCTCTCTGGTGGTCATTGGTAAGGGGAAACAAAGCTCTCTGGTGGTCATTGGTAAGGGGAAACAAAGCTCTCTGGTGGTCATTGGTAAGGGGAAACAAAGCTCTCTGGTGGTCATTGGTAAGGGGAAACAAAGCTCTCTGGTGGTCATTTGTAAGGGGAAACAAAGCTCTCTGGTGGTCATTTGTAAGGGGAAACAAAGCTCTCTGGTGGTCATTGGTAAGGGGAAACAAAGCTCTCTGGTGGTCATTGGTAAGGGGAAACAAAGCTCTCTGGTGGTCATTGGTAAGGGGAAACAAAGCAAGCAGATCTTGTTTGGAATAGAGAGGCCACTCTATGCTCATCACAGAGGTAACAGGGTGTCAGGCTCCCCTCTCCTCTCCTCTCCTCTCCTCTCCTCTCCTCTCCTCTCCTCTCCTCTCCTCTCCTCTCCTCTCCTCTCCTCTCCCTAGCTCAGCCTATTCGTGCATATCTAGGTCACCCAGGCCTGGCCTACTTAACGCTTCCTAGGCTTATGTAATCATTCTGAGAAACATTACATAAGCGGGGGAGAGACTGCCTGCCTGCCCTGTGTGTGTCTCTCTCTTTCTCCATCATGATAATAATGGGGGGGAATGAAAAACGCAGTGTGGCTGTGTTTGTGCACCAAGCCACAGAGAGAGAGGGCGTCAAATGAAAAGGGTTGCTTTGCCTTTGACATTGTGTGTTTCTTTCTCCTTTCCCTCATCATTGGTTTTAAAGGTGAGGTTCGCCTTGCCATCGTCATTGGTTTTAAAGGTGAGGTTCGCCTTGCCATCGTCATTGGTTTTAAAGGTGAGGTTCACCTTGCCATCGTCATTGGTTTTAAAGGTGAGGTTCGCCTTGCCATCGTCATTGGTTTTAAAGGTGAGGTTCACCTTGCCATCGTCATTGGTTTTAAAGGTGAGGTTCGCCTTGCCATCGTCATTGGTTTTAAAGGTGAGGTTCGCCTTGCCCTCGTCATTGGTTTTAAAGGTGAGGTTCGCTTTGCCCTCGTCATTGGTTTAAAGGTGAGGCTCGTCTTGCCATCGTCATTGGTTTTAAAGGTGAGGTTCGCCTTGTCATTGGTATTAAAGGAGAGGTTCGCCTTGCCATCATCATTGGTTTTAAAGGTGAGGTTCGCCTTGCCATCGTCATTGGTTTTAAAGGTGAGGTTCGCCTTGCCATCGTCATTGGTTTTAAAGGTGAGGTTCGCCTTGCCCTCGTCATTGGTTTTAAAGGTGAGGTTCGCCTTGTCATTGGTATTAAAGGAGAGGTTCGCCTTGCCATCATCATTGGTTTTAAAGGTGAGGTTCGCATTGCCCTCATCATTGGTTTTAAAGGTGAGGTTCACCTTGCCCTCATCATTGGTTTTAAAGGTGAGGTTCGCCTTGCCATCGTCATTGGTTTTAAAGGTGAGGTTCGCCTTGCCATCGTCGTTAGTTTTAAAGGAGAGGTTCGCCTTGCCAAAGTCATTGGTTTTAAAGGTGAGGTTCGCCCTGCCATCGTCATTGGTTTTAAAGGTGAGAGCAGGAGGGGAGAGCAGAGCAAGGCCGGCGAACGAACGAACAAACAAACAAATGCAAAGGCCTTTACGATTTAGGCCATGTAACTAAGCCCTGACTAATGTCATCGGACCTCTGAATGAGCTGAGAGTCAGTCGGCCTGAAAGAAAAGAGTGAGAGAGAGAGAGAGAGAGAGAGAGAGAGAGAGAGAGAGAGAGAGAGAGAGAGAGAGAGAGAGAGAGAGAGAGAGAGAGAGAGAGAGAGAGAGAGAGAGAGAGAGAGAGAGAGAGAGAGAGAGAGACAGAGAGGAGAGAGAGAGAGAGAGAGAGAGAGAGAGAGAGGGAGAGAGAGAGAGAGAAAGAAAAGAGTGAGAGAGAGCGAGAGAGAGAGAGAGAGAGAGGGAGAGAGGGAAAGAGAGAGAGAGAGAAAAGAGTGTGAGAGAGAGACAAAGTGAGAGTGAGACAGAGAGAGAGAGAGAGACAGAGAGAGAGAGAGAGAGAGAGAGAGAGAGAGAGAGAGAGAGAGAGAGAAAAGAGTGAGGGGGGAGGCGGGAGGCGGGAGGCGGGAGGCGGGACTGGAATAAGCTAAACAAAATACCAATAAATAGGGCAGTCGACCTCATCCTATAAATAGGGCAGTCGACCTCATCCTATAAATAGGGCAGTCGACCTCATCCTATGAAAGCCCCCATTGGAAAAACAATTACAATTGTTTGGTGGAAAAAAAAAGGATAGCGGATTGGTCTAATGATGGAAATATAAAAAGGTGGTGAAAAAAAGGTACCCTCTGTTCAGATCATTTCCATTTCAGACTGTTGAAACAGCAGCTCACTGCGGGCGATAAACGCAAGGCCTATTGTGATGTTGTCTGCGAATAACACTTTGGTGAGATGGATGACCACAAATGCACCGAAAACGTCCTTGTCTAGATTGATCTGTTTGTGATGTTGACATTGTGACGGGAGAACAGAACATAGGGGCTTATTTATTGGCCCAAATCTCCATGGTGATTCAGTATCAAACAAGAGAACCGGCTGGCACAACATCTTGTTAACCTGTGGAGGAAACACACTGAAATAGTTGTGACGTTTCGCCAAGCATCAACGGAAAAAACATTTACCACATCAATGTACCATCATCTATTTCCCCCACCATGCTATGGATCATTTGGATCAATTTGTAAAATATGATAGTCAGGAAGATAAGCATATGCTGACATTTACCTTTCATTCAAAGACAATAGCTGATATTTTTACATTTACATTTATATCATTTAGCAGATGCTCTTATCCAGAGCGACATACAAATTGGGTATTCAGTCCTTTAGAGCAGGTTTGTTTCAACAGGTGGTCCAGTGCTTTCCTTGTCCCAGTACAGCCTTCAGATCATGGCACTGTAGCCGAACTTCTCCCTAATCCACCCAAAACTGACCCAGTAGCCTAAGCACTTTCCCTCTTTCCACCCTAATCTTCGACCCAATTCCTGGGATTTGGACAATGTCTGGGGTGTTGAGCAATTTAGCAAATGGTACGAATATGTTCCAGTTACCTTTTACTGAAAACGTCTAACTCTATCTGGGAGCTAAATGTTCACTAAAATGAACCTCAATGATTTAGTATTATAACATACATTTCTGTACAGTGCTTGCTGTACGGAATCAGATGTTTTGTGCTCTTTGTGAATTGGATCTTGTGTTGGTAAACAAACTAGGCATCTTATGGCGACCTTAGTCATCTCAAAGGGACACAACAAATAAAAACAGGATGGTGCCATTGAGAGTTTAGCACTTGATTATAGCGAGTGTACCTGTACACAGTGGGTTGGGTGAGTGCGTCCTACAGTGGGGCTTTCTAGGACACCAACTATCGCCACAGCTCTTTGCTCCTGCTCCATTCACAGTCTTATTCAATAGGGCACAGCGCAGCACAACATTTTGCAACGGAAAACGAAATGAATTTTTCTTATTGGACAAGTTCCAATAGTCAATCCCGGTTTCAGTCAGTTTTGCTCCATTTTGCTCCTAATGACTAGGCCACTACCCAGGTGTGTGACACACAAGGCTGACCCTCTGTACCTTTTGTACCTTCTGTCAATGAGGATCAAATCCCCTGGAAGAAGAGATACCCGATAACCAGTCCTTTTAAGGTGACGGAAAATAACATTTATTTATCACTGCACCGCTGACTAAGCCCACAAAAGCCATTTGTACTAGGTCAGACCTTTGCGGCAGCAGAAAGATACACAATATATACACAAAAGTATGTGGACACCCCTTCAAATTAGTGTTTCAGCCACACCTGTTGCTGACAGGTGTATAAAATCGAGCACACAGCCATGCAATCTCCATAGACAAACATTGGCAGTAGAATGGCCTTACTGAAGAGCTCAGTGACTTTCAACGTGGCACGGTCATATGATTCCACCTTTCCAACAGGTCAGTTCGTCAAATTTCTGCCCCGGTCAACTGTAAGTGCTGTTGTGGTTCTCTGTAGCTCAGCTGGTAGAGCACGGCGTTTGTAACGCCAGGGTAGTGGGTTCGATCCCCGGGACCACCCATACACAAAAATGTATGCACGCATGACTGTAAGTCGCTTTGGATAAAAGCGTCTGCTAAATGGCATATTATTATTTATTATTATTATTGTGAAGTGGAAATGTCTAGGAGCAACAACGGTTCAGCCGCAAAGCGGTAGGCCACACAAGCTCACAGAACAGGACCGCAGAGTCCTGAAGCGCGTAGTGCGTCTGTCCTCGGTTGCAACACTCACTACCGAGTTCCAAACTGCCTCTGGAAGCAACGTCAGCACAATAACTGTTTGTCAGGGGCTTCATGAAATGGGTTTCCATGGCCGAGAAACGACAGTCCATCATGGAAGACCCAGAGTTACCTCTGCTGCAGAGGATAAGTTCATTGGAGATGGACTGTCGTTTCTCTTTGCTTATTTGAGCTGTTCTTGCCATAATATGGACTTGGTCTTTTACCAAATAGGGCTACCTTCTGTATACCCCCCCCTACCTTGTCACAACACAACTGATTGGCTCAAACGCATTAAGAAGGAAAGAAATTCCACAAATTAACTTTTAAGAAGGCACACCTGTTAATTTAAATGCATTCCAGGTGACTACCTCATGAAGCTGGTTGAGAGAATGCCAAGAGTGTGCAAAGCTGTCATCAAGGCAAAGGGTGGCTATTTGAAGAATCTCAAATATAAAATGTATTTTGATTTGTTTAACACTTTTTTGTTTAGTACATGATTCCATATGTGTTATTTCATAGTTTTGATGTCTTCACTATTATTCTACAATATAGAAAATACTAAAAAATAAAGAAAAACCCTTGAATGAGTAGGTGTTTTAAAACTTTTGACCGGTGGTGTCAATTACCTCGACTAACCGGTGCCCCCACACATTGACTCGGTACCGTTATTTTACTGCTGCTCTTTAATTATTTGTTACTTTTATTTCTTATTTTTTTATTTAATGTTTTTTTGGTAAGCATTTCACTGTTGTATTCGGCACATGTGACAAATACAATTTGATTTGATTTGATTTGAATTATTGAATCAATCAATCAATCAATCAGTGAATAGATCAGTAAATGGATAGGTAGATGGATGAATGGATGACCCCCTCTCACCTCTTCCTGGCGCAGGCCGTCGATGAGCTCCATGACCTTGGTGGAGTGGTGGCAGCGGTTGGAATGGTCCAGGAAGTGAGTGGGAAAGGGTTGGTTCTGCCAATTTCCACTCCCACAGAGACAGCTCCCTGGTCGGCCTGCTGGAGAGCAGCTCCTCCTACAGCCACACACACACAAACAGGCACAATATAATCATAAAATATAACACTTAGCAGATGCTGTTATCCAAAGAGACATACAGCAAAGTGAGTGCATACATTTGTAGTGTGTGTATATGATTGCGAGGATTTAACACATGACTTACCCGAGGGGGTGAGTCTTCCTGTAGTGAGAGGAAGTGGGACCATCTTAGAGTGGGCGGAGCCTCTTCCTCCCCCAGTTTCATGGTGGACTGAGCATGCTCAGAAGGGCTGAGGAAGCCATCTTCCTTCTCACTCTCCTGGTGCCCCCCTGGAACATTGGAACACGAGAGGGAAGCGATCCGCCTTCACACTCTCCTGGCGCCCCTCTGGAACATTGGAACACGAGAGGGAAGCGATCCGCCTTCACACTCTCCTGGTGCCCCCCTGGAACTTTGGAACACGAGAGGGAAGCGATCCGCCTTCACACTCTCCTGGTGCCCCCCTGGAACATTGGAACACGAGAGGGAAGCGATCCACCTTCACACTGTCCTGGTGCCCCCCTGGAACATTGGAACACAAGGAGGAAGCCACTGTTATACTTTAAACCCGAGAGAGGCCCGTCGTCTGTCTTTCAACTGCTACAAAAGCTTACAACACAGGTACATGGAGAGCCAATACACGTCAAAAGAAAACTATCTAGTTCAAACCAAACATCGCTCTGCTCAGGACAAGGCGCCCAAATACTTGTAGCGTGGTGATAACAACACCAAGGTTATCTATGAGTCTTTGTTGTCGTACATCTCCCAGAGCCCCAATCTCTCTTACCTAGGCCATGAGGATGGATAAGGGCCTCACGGTGGCCCTCCGAGGAGTGGGGCCTGCTTCCCCTCCTGCCCCCGGAGCGCCACCCGCCGTTCTCCCGGTGGTTAAACTGGCCACAGGTTACGTGCATCTTGTGCAGGGCGGGGTGCACCCCCTCAGGCAGCATGCGGTGGCTGTGGGGGAACATGTGGAAGCTGTGGCTGTTCCCCACGATGGACTTGTACACGCTGCACTTGTTGCTCTGGCTCCGATTATAGGTCTGAGAAGCAAACAAAGATGGCCAACAAAAATAGTTGGTGGTTGCTGAGTAGAGGGTCTGATTCATTCCAGAGGCAACAAGAGAAAATGTTTCAGCTGTCCAGCGCTCATCAGGTGAGACAAAACCGGGTAAGCATGGACTGGAGACTTGGCTTGAAGTCTTTCTTAAAGCAGTGCTAGGTAACACAAAGTGCACTTGTCGATGTTTGGCCTGTCTTAGCATAACAAAATAAACTAATATAAACAGTGAGATGCATTAGTGCGTGGGAAAGAGCCAGACAGTAAATCCAGAGCCAAAAGCCATCAGACACAACCAGACTGGATCCGGTCTGGAGGGTTGTGGAGTCTGTCAAGTGGCAACAACACTGCCAACTCTGGAATGCAGTGTACCTGATCAGTCTCCCAATCTCCTCCCATCTGTGTAAATAAATATACGGAAGGATAGTGGGATTCCATTGGCATGGTCCCAGATCTGTTTGTGCCGTCTTGCTAACTCCTATGTTCATTGTCATAGGAATGACCATAGTAGTTGGCTATACAGCACAGATGGGACTATTCCTAGCATTCCAGGCAGGAGTTGTTGCTCACCCTCTCCTCTCGTCGCTCGGCCAGAATGACCACTCTTTCGGCCCTGGCATGCGTCCTCCGAAACACGACCCCGCCAAGCCGCACTGCTTCTTGACACACTGCTCGCTTAACCCGGAAGCCAGCCGCTCCAATGTGTCGGAGGAAACACTGTACAACTGGCGACCGTGTCAGCGTGCATGCGCCCGGACCGCCAGAAGGAGTCGCTAGAGCGCGATGGGAGAAGGACATCCCGGCCAGGCCAAACCCTCCCCTAAACCGGACGACGCTGGGTCGATTGTGCGTCGCCTCATGGGTCTCCTGGTCGCGGCCGGCTGCGACATAGCCTGGGATCGAACCCGGATCTGCAGTGACGCCTCAAGCACTGCAGTGCCTTAGACAGCTGCACCACTCGGGAGGCGGATGGGGCTCTTCTGGGTGTCGAAGCACACGATGAGGTCCACCTCTCCGATGTCCAGCCCCCCTCCCCAAACCGCCGCACCACCTTCAGTACAGATATCGATACATTATATCAGGATGACAGCAATCTTGACTGTGTCTGTATGGGAAGTCAATCACAAACATGGCTGTCCTTTGCTGTGCATGTCATGTGGTTATAATAGGTTTAGTGGGTTAGAGCGTGGTGCTAGCAACATCAGGGTTGTGAATTTAATTCCAGCATCAGGCCCAGATCTGAATGGTGCTGAATGAACAAATTTGTAAAAAAGAAACTTACACACAGTCATACACACACTATGAATATATACCGAACTTTGTTTGCATCAATAAATGCCTAAACCATTATACCGGTAAGTGAATCCAGCGCAGTTCAGGATGAATTTGTCAAAAGGGAAATGTTCCTCTTCTACAGCAGCTGCTCTCATTAACTTTGAGCCAACGCTGCAGTGCTACTGTACTCTGTGACATCACTGACATCATCGTTGCATCCCAAATGGCGCCCTATTCACTGCTACCACATGGCTCTGGTCAAAAGCATTGCGCTATTACAGCGAAAAGGGTGCCATTTGGGGTGCAACCCGTGTCCTCAGTGCCTCGAAAGAGTGGGAGAGGACCAGAACAGCCCTATGCATTAACTGCAGGACTCTGGACAAGCAGAACCCCTAAATTATTCAGGACAAATGCATTTTATAGACGGTCTGTAGAGGAATGATCCTCATGAGCAGCAAACCAACAAAAAAAACAGGGTGCCAAGTTACAATGGGAAAACCAACCTGCTGATTCTTCAAAGGCTACTGTAGGTTATGTGTTCCTTTGAGTTAAAAGGTACAGTGCCCTGCAATAAGTATTCATCCCCCTTGGCGTTTTTCCTATTTTGTTGCGTTACAACCTGTAATTTAAATTGATTTTTATTTGGATTTCATGTAATGGACATACACTAAATAGTCCAAATCGGTGAAGTGAAATGAAAAAAAAATACTTATTCTAAAAAATAAATAACGGAAAAGTGGTGTGTGCATATGTATTCACCCCCTTTGCTATGAAGCCCCTAAATAAGATCTGCTGCAACCAATTACCTTCAGAAGTCACATAATTAGTTAAATAAAGTCAACCTGTGTGCAATCTAAGTGTCACATGATCTGTCACATGATCTCAGTATATATACACCTGTTCTGAAAGGCCCCAGAGTCTGCAACACCACCAAGCAAGCGGCACCATGAAGACCAAGGAGCTCTCCAAACAGGTCAGGGACAAAGTTGTAGAGAAGAGCACAGTTAGAAAGATATAGCATATAGAAGCAAACCGGATGAACATCATGAAAATGATCGGAGAGGTTGAGAGTAGAAGAAGTTCAGGAGAAAAAACAAACAAAATATAATTATTGTAAAATTGACTGTGTGCATAAAATGTATATAGTAAGTATAAGCTGGAAGTAGAGGCCTAAGCATTGTTGTTCACTAGTTTACTCCAATTAGGGAAAGGGTGGTGGAATTGGAAAGTAATAAAGGGGAATATATATTTTTTAAGGATATACGTGTGTGTGTGTGTGTGTGTGTGTGTGTGTGTGTGTGTGTGTATGTGTGTATATATGTGTATGTATATATGTATATATGTGTGTGTGTGTGTATATATATACAGTGGGGAAAAAAAGTATTTAGTCAGCCACCAATTGTGCAAGTTCTCCCACTTAAAGAGATGAGAGAAGCCTGTAATTTTCATCATAGGTACACGTCAACTATGACAGACAAATTGAGGAAAAAAAATCCAGAAAATCACATTGTAGGATTTTTAATGAATTTATTTGCAAATTATGGTGGAAAATAAGTATTTGGTCACCTACAAACAGGCAAGATTTCTGGCTCTCACAGACCTATAACTTCTTCTTTAAGAGGCTCCTCTGTCCTCCACTCGTTACCTGTATTAATGGCACCTGTTTGAACTTGTTATCAGTATAAAAGACACATGTCCACAACCTCAAACAGTCACACTCCAAACTCCACTATGGCCAAGACCAAAGAGCTGTCAAAGGACACCAGAAACAAAATTGTAGACCTGCACCAGGCTGGGAAGACTGAATCTGCAATAGGTAAGCAGCTTGGTTTGAAGAAATCAACTGTGGGAGCAATTATTAGGAAATGGAAGACATACAAGACCACTGATAATCTCCCTCGATCTGGGGCTCCACGCAAGATCTCACCCCGTGGGGTCAAAATGATCACAAGAACGGTGAGCAAAAATCCCAGAACCACACGGGGGGACCTAGTGAATGACCTGCAGAGAGCTGGGACCAAAGTAACAAAGCCTACCATCAGTAACACACTACGCCGCCAGGGACTCAAATCCTGCAGTGCGAGACGTGTCCCCCTGCTTAAGCCAGTACATGTCCAGGCCCGTCTGAAGTTTGCTAGAGTGCATTTGGATGATCCAGAAGAGGATTGGGAGAATGTCATATGGTCAGATGAAACCAAAATAGAACTTTTTGGTAAAAACCCAACTCATCGTGTTTGGAGGACAAAGAATGCTGAGTTGCATCCAAAGAACACCATACCTACTGTGAAGCATGGGGGTGGAAAAATCATGCTTTGGGGCTGTTTTTCTGCAAAGGGACCAGGACGACTGATCCGTGTAAAGGAAAGAATGAATGGGGCCATGTATCGTGAGATTTTGAGTGAAAACCTCCTTCCATCAGCAAGGGCATTGAAGATGAAACGTGGCTGGGTCTTTCAGCATGACAATGATCCCAAACACACCGCCCGGGCAACGAAGGAGTGGCTTCGTAAGAAGCATTTCAAGGTCCTGGAGTGGCCTAGCCAGTCTCCAGATCTCAATCCCATAGAAAATCTTTGGAGGGAGTTGAAAGTCCGTGTTGCCCAGCGACAGCCCCAAAACATCACTGCTCTAGAGGAGATCTGCATGGAGGAATGGGCCAAAATACCAGCAACAGTGTGTGAAAACCTTGTGAAGACTTACAGAAAACGTTTGACCTGTGTCATTGCCAACAAAGGGTATATAACAAAAGTATTGAGAAACTTTTGTTATTGACCAAATACTTATTTTCCACCATAATTTGCAAATAAATTCATTAAAAATCCTACAATGTGATTTTCTTGATTTTTTTTCCTCATTTTGTCTGTCATAGTTGACGTGTACCTATGATGAAAATTACAGGCCTCTCTCATCTTTTTAAGTGGGAGAACTTGCACAATTGGTGGCTGACTAAATACTTTTTTTCCCCACTGTATACATGGGGGATTGGAAGTGATGCAGACAATTACATTGATGGAAGTTACAATCTATCTGCAATATTAAGCTGATCTACCCCCTAAAAAATTAAAAATTAAGTTGTGGAGAAGTACAGATCAGGGTTGGGTTATAAAGAAATATCTGAAACTTTGAACATCCCACGGAGCTCCATTAAATCCATTATTAAAAAATGGAAAGAATATGGCACCACAACAAACCTGCCAAGAGAGGGCCGCCCACCAAAACACACGGACCAGGCAAGGACGCCATTAATCAGGGAGGCAACAAAGAGACCAAAGGGAACCCTTTGGGGCTGCAAAGCTCCACAGCGGAGATTGGAGTATCTGTCCATAGGACCACTTTAAGCCGTACACTCCACAGAGCTGGGCTTTACGGAAGGGTGGCCAGAAAAAAGCCATTGCTTACAGAAAACAATAAGCAAACACGTTTGGTGTTCGCCAAAAGGCATGTGGGAGACTCCCCAAACATATGGAAGAAGGTACTCTGGTCAGATGAGACTAAAATTGAGCTTTTTGGCCATCAAGGAAAACGCTATGTCTGGCGCAAACCCAAAACCTCTCATCACCCCGAGAACACCATCCCCACAGTGAAGCATGGTGGTGGCAGCATCATGCTGTGGGGATGTTTTTCATCTGCAGGGACTGGGAAACTGGCCAGAATTGAAGGAATTATGTATGGCGCTAAATACAGGGAAATTCTTGAGGGAAACCTGTTTCAGTCTTCCAGAGATTTGAGACTGGGACGGAGGTTCACCTTCCAGCAGGACAATGTCCCTAAGCATACTGCTAAAGCAACACTCGAGTGGTTTAAGGGAAACATTTAAATGTATTGGAATGGCCTAGTCAAAGCCCAGACCTCAATCCGATTGAGAATCTGTGGTATTACTTAAAGCTGTACACCAGCGGAACCCATCCAACTTGAAGGAGCTGGAGCAGTTTTGCCTTGAAGAATGGGCAAAAATCCCAGTGGCTAGATATGCTTATAGAGACATATCCCAAGATACTTGCAGCTGTAATTGCTGCAAAAGGTGCCTCTACAAAGTATTGACTTTGGGGGGGGGGGGGGGGGGGGGGGGGGGGGGGTATATAGTTATGGACGCTCAAGTTTTCTGTTTTTTTGTCTTATTTCTTGTTTGTTTCACAATAAAATTATTTTGCATCTTCCAAGTGTTAGGCATGTTGTGTAAATCAAATGATACAAACCCCTCCAAAAATCAATTTTAATTCCAGGTTGTAAGGCAACAAAATAGGAAACATGCCAAGGGGGGTGAATACTTTCGCAAGCCACTGTAGGTGCTACATTTATCCTAGGGCTTAGGCTAACAATTTAGCCATTAATTTTATTCGCTGGTGGTTTTTGAAGAACATGGCTCATAAAATCTTTAATTTATACTTGAATTGGCTCATTACTGCCTTCTTACTTAATCATAAGTACCTTATCTTTTCCATTTAACACAGGACTACCTACAGTATGGAATACCTAATATTATCCATATCATACAGGCCTACCTACATTATGGAATACCTAATATTCTCCATATCATACAGGCCTACCTGGGTGTGTTTGGTGAGGATCTATTTCCACCAGCATGGCAACCTTGAGCCTGTCTATCTTCCTTAGCAACAACCTACAGTAACTATGGGTAGCTCACCAACACACAGCAACACAAGACAGTGCAGGCATATAGGAGAGCAGTCTGTTAGGCCTAACATGATCAATGTTGTAGCCATCTCCAGGACAGCTTCGGTCAGAGCCGCTAAGCAGCTAAATCTTCGGATAACATTGAATGTTTGTGCCGCTTAGCTTTGCTCAATACAGGTATTTGGGAGGCACTTTCCATTATGTTCTGTTTGAGTGTCAATCAAAGCAGTGTCAATCAAATACTACCCTTTTTAATGACGTTATCCTGACGTTACTTTGAGCTTGTGTTATCCGTCTAGTCTCCTGGTGTGACAGTGGCCCATGCATTATGTTTTAAATTTTTTATTGGTCACAAGCATAGGCCCCCTTAAAAAAATAATTTGTTAAGTCAAACCTCCCGCAAGTTTGCATCAACTTTGCTCAAACTAAATAGTGTGCCACAAAATGTTGCCAGAAGTGTGCAAATGTTTGCCACTAGTGGTGAATCTGCGGCAAACCTTTGGGAACAATAATATGTATTGCCACTAGTGCCAAACAGCTTACCAAAAGCCTTTTTGGTGAACAGATGAGTTCCAAGACCAGTAACCATTGCGACCAATCAAGGCGATTAGAAAAATCTGTTGGAAAATGGAAACCAAGCCAACTAGTTAGCTAACTACCAAAGTGTCTAACTTAATATTTACACTTCCTAATAAAACTAAAATGTTGTTAGCTAATTAATGCCTAGTGTCATGGATCCCCCCGGTACTGCTGCTCATTCCGTTCACCAGCTCCGGAGGTCTACGTCACCGGCCTTCTAGGTGCCACTGAACTAGACCTATTACTAGTCTCCTCAGACTTGACTGCCCTTGACCAGCACAAAAACATCCTGTGGCGTACAGCATTAGCATCAAATAGCCCCCGCGATATGCAACTTTTCAGGGAAGTTAGGAACCAATATACACAAGCAGTCAGGAAAGCAAAGGCTAACTTTTTCAAACAGAAATTTGCATCCTGTAGCACTAACTCCAAAAAGTTTTGGGACACTGTAAAGTCCATGGAGAATAAGAGCACTTCCTCCCAGCTGCCCACTGCACTGAGGCTAGGAAACACTATCACCACCGATAAATCTACAATAATCGAGAATTTCAACAAGCATTTTGCTACAGCTGGCCATGCTTTCCATCTGGCTACCACTAACCCGGCCACCAACTCTGCACCCTCTGCTGCAACTTGCCCATGCCCCCCCCCCCCCCCCCGCTTCTCCTTCACACAAATTCAGACAGCTGATGTTTTGAAAGCGCTGCAAAATCTGGACCCCTACAAATCAGCTGGGCTAGACAATCTGGACCCTTTCTTTCTAAAACTAGCCGCCGAAATTGTCGCTACCCCTATTACTAGTCTGTTCAACCTCTCTTTCATAACGTCTGAGATCCCCAGAGATTGGAAAGCTGCCGCGGTCATCCCCCTCTTCAAAGGGGGTGACACTCTAGATCCAAACTGCTACAGACCTATATCCATCCTGCCCTGCCTTTCGAAAGTATTCGAAAGCCAAGTTAACAAACAGATCATCGACCATTTCGAATACCACCGTACCTTCTCCGCTATGCAATCCGGTTTCCGAGCTGGTCACGGGTGCACTTCAGCCACGCTCAAGGTCCTAAATGATATTATAACCGCGATTGATAATAGACAGTACTGTGCAGCCGTCTTCATCGACCTGGCCAAGGCTTTCGACTCTGTCAACCACCGCATTCTTATTGGCAGACTAAATAGCCTTTGTTTCTCAAATGACTGCCTCGCCTGGTTCACCAACTACTTCTCAGATAGAGTTCAGTGTGTCAAATCGGAGGGCCTGTTGTCTGGACCTATGGCAGTCTCTATGGGGGTGCCACAGGGTTCAATTCTTGGGCCGACACTTTTCTCCGTGTATATCAATGATGTCGCTCTTGCTGCTGGTGACTCTCAGATCCACCTCTACGCAGACGACACCATTTTGTATACATCTGGCCCTTCATTGGACACTGTGTTAACAAACCTCCAAACGAGCTTCAATGCCATACAACAATCCTTCAGTAGCCTCCAACTGCTCTTAAACACTAGTAAAACTAAATGCATGCTTTTCAATCGAACGCTGCTGGCACCCGCCCACCCGACTAGAATCACCACTCTCGACGGGTCTGACCTAGAGTATGTGGACAACTACAAATACCTAGGTGTCTGGTTAGACTGTAAACTCAACTTCCAGACTCACATAAAGAATCTCCAATCCAAAGTTAAATCTAGAATCGGCTTCCTATTTCGCAATAAAGCCTCCTTCACTCATGCTGCCAAACATGCCCTCGTAAAACTGACTATCCTACCGATCCTTGACTTCGGCGATGTAATTTACAAAATAGCCTCCAACACTCTACTCAGCAAATTGGATGTAGTCTATCACAGTGCCATCCGTTTTGTCTCCAAAGCCCCATACACTACCCACCACTGTGACCTGTACGCTCTTGTTGGCTGGTCCTCACTACATGTTCGTCGTCAAACCCACTGGCTCCAGGCCATCTATAAATCACTGCTAGGCAAATCCCCGCCTTATCTTAGCTCATTGGTCACCATAGCAGCACCCACCCGTAGTCTGCGCTCCAGCAGGTATATCTCACTGGTCATTCCCAAAGCCAACACCTCCTTTGGCCGCCATTCCTTCCAGTTCTCTGCTGCCAATGACTGGAACGAATTGCAAAAATCTCTGAAGCTGGAGACTCTTATCTCCCTCAATAACTTTAAGCATCAGTTGTCAGAGCACCTTACCGATCACTGCACCTGTACACAGCCCATCTGAAATTAGCCCACCCAACTACCTCATCCCTATATTGTTATTTATTTTGCTCTTTTGCACCCCAGTATCTCTATTTGCACATCATCTCTTGCACATCTAGCATTCCAGTGTTAATACTATTGTAATTATTCTGCACTATAGCCTATTTATTGCCTTACCTCCATAACTTGCTACATTTGCACACACTGTATATATATTTTCTGTTGTATTTCTGACTTTATGTTTTTTACCCCATATGTAACTCTGTGTTGTTTTTATTGCACTACTTTGCTTTATCTTGGCCAGGTCGCAGTTGTAAATGAGAACCTGTTCTCAACTGGCTTACCTGGTTAAATAAAGGTGAAAAAAAACAAACAAACAAAAATAATAATAATCATTACCACCAACCCCGGACTGTCTTGTCTCATTACGCACACCTGGTTCCCATTCCCCCTGATTAGTAGGTGTATATATAGGTATTACGGGTTACATACCGTGGAATTGTGCACTTGTTATTACGGGTCTCGTCCCGTGTATTATTTAGAGGTTTACACCTCGCTCTTTTGTTTGGGTTTCATCCCTTTGTTATATATATATATATATATATATATATATATATATATATATATATATATATATATATATATATATATATGTGTTTGTTTTGGGCTTCGTCCCCGTAGTTTTTTCATGACGTACCTTGTGTTGGGTGGAGTAAAATAAAAACCCTATTATGTATTCCTGTGCCTGTCTCCTATCATTATACAACGTGACACCTAGTTAACAATGTAATGTTTTATGTGACAGTTTGTCAATACCAGTTTCAATCTGTCAGCGCCACTGACTGGCTAGCGCTTAGCTAGCTGGCTAGCACTTAGCTAGCTAATGTTAGCTATCATATTTTTGCACAATTAATGTGATAGCTAGCTAATTAATGATTTGCCTAAACAATTATATTTTTAGGTGAATAAATGTATGTCTTTTAATACCAATATACATGTCAATATGCTAATATCACTGTTCAGTAGCATGTTAGCTAGCACAACAGCTAAGGTAGTAGCAATAATATGAGCTGATTTGACATCAGAGTACACTGACGAAAAATATAAATGCAACAGGTAAAGTGTTGGTCCCATGTTTCATGAGCTGAAATAAAATATCCCCGAAATTTTCCATTTGCACAAAAAATCGTATTTCTCTCAAATTTCATGCGCAAAATTGTTTACATCCCTGTTAGTGAGCATTTCTCCTTTGCCAAGATAATCCATCCACCTGACAGTTGTGGCATATCAAGAAGCTGATTAAACAGCATAATCATTACACAGGTGCACCTTGTGCTGGGGACAATAAAAGGCCACTCTAAAATGTGCAGTTTTGTCACACAACACAATGCCACAGATGTCTCAAGTTTTCAGGGAGCGTGCAGTTGGCATGCTGATTGCAGTAATGTCCACCAGAGCTGTTGCCAGAGAATGTAATGTTAAGTTCTCTACCATAAGCGGCCTCCAACATCATTTTAGAGAATTTGGCAGTACGTCCAACCGGCCTCACATCCGCAGACCACGTGTAACCATGCCAGACCAGGACCTCCACATCCGGCTTCTTCACCTGCGGGATTGTCTGAGACCAGCCACCCGGACAGCTGATGAAACTGCGGGTTTGCACAACCTAAGGATTTCTGCACAAACTGTCAGAAACCGTCTCAGGGAAGCTCATCTGCGTGATCGTCGTCCTCACCAGGGTCTTGACTTGACTGCAGTTTGGCATCATAACCGACTACAGTGGGCAAATGCTCACCTTCGATGGTTCAAGGATGAATCCCGGGTTTCAACTGTATCGGGCAGATGGCAGACAGCGTGAATGGCGTTATGGGGGTGAGCGATTTGATGATGTCAACGTTGTGAACAGAGTGCCCCATGTTGGCGGTGGGGTTATGGTATGGGCAGGCATAAGCTATGGACAATGAAGGAGCTGGAGCAGTTTTGCCTTGAAGAATGGGCAATGGTTTAGATCCTTTCTTCTTTAAGGTTGCAGCCCCTATCATCGCTGAGCCTATCTCTGACCTTTTAACCTGTCTCTCCTCTCTGGGGAGGTTCACATTGCTTGGAAGGCAGCCACGGTGCGTCCTTTATTTAAAGGGGGAGATCAAGATGATCCTAACTGTAATAGGCCAATTTCTATTTTGCCCTGTTTATCAAAAGTGTTGGAAAAACTTGTCAATAATCAACTGACTGGCCTCCTTGATGTATATAGTATTCTCTCTGGTATGCAATCTGGTTTCTGCTCAGGTTATGGATGTGTCACTGCATCCTTAAAGGTCCTAAATGATGTCACCATTGCCCTTGATTCTAAGCAATGTTGTGCTGCTATTTTTATTGACTTGGCCAAAGCTTTTGATACGGTAGACCATTCCATCCTTGTGGGCCGGCTAAGGAGTATTGGTGTCTCTGAGGGGTCTTTGGCCTGGTTTGCTAACTACCTCTCTCAAAGAGTGCAGAGTATAAAGTCAGAACATCTGCTGTCTCAGCCACTGCCTGTCACCAAGGGAGTACCCCAAGGCTCGATCCTAGGCCCCACTCTTTTCTCAATTTACATCAACAACATAGCTCAGGCAGTAGGAAGCTCTCTCATCCATTTATATGCAGATGAGGCAGTCTTATACTCAGCTGGCCCCTCCCCAGATTTTGTGTTAAACACTCTACAACAAAGCCTTCTTAGTGTCCAACAAGCTTTCTCTGCCCTTAACCTTGTTCTGAACACCTCCAAAACAAAGGTAATGTTGTTCGGTAAGAAGAATGCCCCTCTCCCCACCGGTGTGATTACTACCTCTCTGGGTTTAGAGCTTGAGGTAGTCACCTCATACAAGTACTTGGGAGTATGGCTAGACGGTACACTGTCCTTCTCTCAGCACATATCAAAGCTGCAGGCTAAGGTAAAATCTAGACTTGGTTTCCTCTATCGTAATCGCTCCTCTTTCACCCCCAGCTGCCAAACTAACCCTGATTCATATGACCATCCTACCCATGCTAGATTACAGAGACGTAATTTATAGATCGGTAGGTAAGGGTGCTCTCGAGTGGCTAGATGTTCTTTACCATTCGGCCATCAGATTTGCAACCAATGCTCCTTATAGGACACATCCCTGCACTCTATACTCCTCTGTAAACTGGTCATGTCTGTATACCCGTCAGAAGACCCACTGGTTGAGGCTTATTTATAAAACCCTCTTAGGCCTCACTCCCCCCTATCTGAAATACCTGCTGCAGCCCTCATCCTCCACATACAACACCCATTCTGCCAGTCACATTCTGTTAAAGGTCCCCAAAGCACACATATCCCTGGGTCGCTCCTCTTTTCAGTTCGCTGCAACTAGCGACTGGAACGAGCTGCAGAAAACACTCAAACTGGACAGTTTTATCTCCATCTCTTCTTTCAAAGACTCAATCATGGACACTCTCCCATTATGTATTGTTGTCTCTACCTTCTTGCCCTTTGTGCTGTTGTCTGTGTCCAATAATGTTTGTACCATGTTTTGTGCTGCTGCCATGTTGTGTTGCTAACAAGCTGTGTTGTCATGTAATAATAATAATAATATGCCATTTAGCAGACGCTTTTATCCAAAGCGACTTACAGTCATGTGTGCATACATTTTTACGTATGGGTGGTCCCGGGGATCGAACCCACTACCCTGGCGCTACAAGCGCCATGCACTACCAATTGAGCTACAGAGGACCATGTGTTGCTGCCATGCTGTGTTGTTGTCTTATGTCTCTCTTTATGTAGTGTTGTGGTGTCTCTCTTGTTGTGTTATCTCTCTTGTAGTGATGTGTGTTTTGTCCTATATTTTTATTTTTAATCCAAGCCCCCGTCCCCGCAGGAGGCCTTTGCCTTTTGGTAGGCCATCATTGTAAATAAGAATTTGTTCTTAACTGACTTGCCTAGTTAAATAAAGGTTAAATAACAATAAAATAAAACATGTCACCCATTGAGAATATTTGGGATGCTCTGGATCGACGTGTACGACAGCGTGTTCCAGTTCCCGCCAATATCCAGCAACTTCGCACAGCCATTGAAGAGGAGTGGGACAACATTCCATAGGCTACAATCAACAGCCCGATCAACTTTATGCGAAGGAGATGTGTCGCGCTGCATGAGGCAAATGGTGGTCACACCAGATACAGACTGGTTTTCTGATCCACGCTCCTACTTTTTTTTTTTTTAAGGTATCTGTGACCAACAGAAGCATATTTGTATTCCCAGTCATGTGAAATCCATAGATTAGGATCACATTTATTTATTTCAATTGACTGATTTCCTTATATGAACTGTAACTCCGCCATCGCCAAAGTTCACTTAAAAATAGTTCTGACCTGGGTTTGATTTACTTTTTGTTGTTTTAATTATTAAAATGTTGTTAATTATCTTTTAAACTTCCATTGGTTGAAAGCTATTGCTCAGTTCTCATGTAAATTCTGTAGTTGCCCCTTTAAACATCCTAAGGTCAACATCTCCATAGTGTTCACATTTCTCTCATGTAAATGTTGTAGCTACATAAAAATATTAAATAAACAATTTATTTGGGAAATATCCTGTCTTTGCTCTTTTCTTCATTAGCATGCTGATGATTTCAAGTTGTATTGGATTTATTTTGATCTGTTAAGACATTGAATACATGTTGTCTAGTATATTTAGTAAATGTAGTATGATTAGTTCTCTGTGAGAAGCAAGTTATTTAAAGTTATATGTGATTTGGTTTATGTAGATACAACATTTCAATGTTAACACAGTAACCAAAAACATAATCTCATTTGCATATTCATACTGTGTTTGCAGCAAACAGTAGAATGTTCACCACAAGTTTCCCAGAATTGTTTGCCAGAAGTTCACAAGTCGCCGCAAATTTACCGCAACAGTTTTGCCTTGTATTTTTACCTCCCAGCTGCTCGTTCTGGGTGTATCCTGCTGAGGCCCATAAAGGTCATGAGCTTGACCGGGGGCAGATGGCGGTTCAACATTGGCAGCGATCTCCTGCATGCTCTCGTGGAATGACGAAAAGATCAGCACACGCGTGCTCACTTCCAGGGACCCAGAGCCTGGACCAATCAAAGAAGAGATCGAGAAGTTACTTACAACCAATGAAAAAAGGCGACAAGCACTCACCTCATGTAGTTGCAAATTAAGTCTGTTTTAATTTTAGGCAACATGTCCTACTAAAAGACACACTGCATACGTTTCGGTTTGCACCTTCCTTGGCGCGTGTGTGTGTACTTGCAACCAATTAACTGCTTATTAAATGCATCCACCACTACTCAAACAAATATGTAAAAAACAAGGTATGGAGCACACGCTGGCTTCAACCGTGCCATTCGTTCCTGCTGTTTTCCTCGGCTCTAGTTAAATATCTTAAAAGGATGACTCATGGCTAAGAGCCGGGTACAGTTAGCATCTACCAGTAAGACAGTGAGTTACTGCCAGAGCTCTCAGCCCTAGCACCTCCTCCTCCAGCTTCTGTAGCACCTCCTCCTCCAGCTTCTGCAGCACCTCCTCCTCCAGCTTCTGTAGCACCTCCTCCTCCAGCTTCTGTAGCACCTCCTCCTCCAGCTTCTGTAGTTTGGGGTGGCTGTAGATTATGGGCTCCCTCTGGGCCAGGAAGCAAAGGGCAATCAGGTCAATACAGGCCAATCAAGCCAATCAGGGCCCAGGACACCCTTCATAAAGAGCAGCATTCACAATTAGGAGACGTGTTGGAAGATTTATTTTACAGCTCGCTGTTGAACAGGTAGTTTGGAAAATGACTTGTTACAACAGTAATTGCCTTCGGTTTCTTTTGGAGATTCATTTACACAAGCATCACTATGCACTATTTGGTACCAGGTAGTTACCAATCGTGGTGAATTCTTTGAGGTAAGTACCAGATAGTATTCATTGTTAACACCGTTTTTTAGGGCGTTTTTTAATATGAAATTCGGTACCCTCTTCAGATTCTGTGAGAATTCTACAGAATACGTTTAGCTTTCACAAGACCTGAAAATAACAGTTTCAGGGTGTGATTAGCAAGACGCACACGAGCTAGCTTGTTTACAACAGGCAAAAAAGTTCCACTCGACTCGCGCTGCCGCAGCACAATACCTGGTACTCTGGTGCTGGATCTTGGACCCGGCACTCACATACAGTGGGGAAAAAAAGTATTTAGTCAGCCACCAATTGTGCAAGTTCTCCCACTTAAAAAGATTAGAGAGGCCTGTAATTTTCATCATAGGTACACGTCAACTATGACAGACAAATTGAGATTTTTTTTCTCCAGAAAATCACATTTTAGGATTTTTAATGAATTTATTTGCAAATTATGGTGGAAAATAAGTATTTGGTCACCTACAAACAAGCAAGATTTCTGGCTCTCACAGACCTGTAACTTCTTCTTTTAAGAGGCTCCTGTCACGGTTTCGGCCGAGGCTGCTCCTCCTCCTGGTTCGGGCAGGCTTCGGCGTTCGCCATCCCCGGAGTACTAGCTGCCACCGCTCTATGTTTCTGTATTTGATTGCTTTTGTCTGTCTGTCACACCTGTGTCTGTTTGGGTGTTGATTACGTGTCTTATAAGTTCCTTGTTTTGCTCTAGGGTATTTGTGTGTTGTTATTTTGTTGCCACTTTGTCGATGCTACGTGCTTGTATTCCGTTTTGTTTCATGTTTAGTGTTTTACGCGTGTGCGTAATTTTCCCTCGCCACTTCGTGTATTTTCGAGGTCGGGGTTTTCCACTCGTGTTATTTAGACTATTAAAGTCTTGTTGGACTAACCTCTGTTTCCTGCGCTTGACTCCTCCACCACATCCACATCGGTTTAGTGACAGAACAACACACCATCATGGAGTCAGCAGGAACAGCGGCGGCACCCGAATCCCTGCTGGACCGGATCAACTACCAGGACGCCATGATCCGGCAACTCGGGACCGCCATGGACGAGGTGTCCAACACTCTGTGCCGATTGGTGAATCAAGAGGTGGCCAAGGACCCTTACAACCACTCATCACCAATGGCCAGTCCTCCTCTCTCAGCACCGGAACCCAGTGGCATTCGGCTCTCGCTCCCGAGGGCATATGACGGTTCTGCAGCCGGGTGTCAGGGATTCCTCCTGCAGGTGGAACTGTACCTTGCCACCATACACCCGGCGCCCTCGGGATACGAGAGCGTCTCCGCCCTCATCTCCTGTCTCTCCGGCAAGGCGTTGGAGTGGGCCAACGCCGAATAGAGGGGAATAGACGCCGCAACCATCACCTACGCGGAGTTCTCCCGCCGCTTCAGGGCTGTCTTCGATCATCCACCTGAAGGGAAAGCGGCGGGAGAGCGTCTATTCCACCTCCGACAGGGGAAGAGGAGCGCACAGGAGTTCGCACTGGAGTTCCGGACACTAGCGGCGGAAGCGGGGTGGAATGAGAGGGCCCTCATCGACCAGTACCGGTGTAGTCTACGAGAGGACGTTCGTCGGGAGCTGGCCTGCAGGGACACCAATCTGTCGTTTGACCAGTTGGTGGACATTTCCATCCGTCTGGACACCCTGCTGGCTACCCGCGGACGTCCCGAGTGGGGGTCGTCCAGTCCACCCTCCAGCACCCCCGAGCCGATTCCCATGGAGCTCGGGGGTGCTGGCGCTAGAGAGAGGAGGAGAGGGAACCCGAGGGGGGCCATCCCCTGCACCACCTGCGGTCGTGGAGGACACACTGCGGCCAGGTGCTGGGGAGGGTCTCCTGGGAGAGGTGACAACAGGCCACGCACTGGGGAGTCATTTCAGGTGAGTAGGCGCCCCACTTACCCAGAGCTCTCTGTTGGTCACATGAGTATTCCTGTGAGGTTTCCACAGGTGGCACCTCATTCCCAGCATAAGGCGCTAGTAGATTCAGGCGCAGCTGGGAACTTTATTGATCGGGCATTTTGTAGTAGGTTAGGAATTCCCCTTCGGCCGGTAGAAGCTCCATTTCCTGTCCACGCTTTAGACAGCCGGCCGTTGGGGTCGGGCCTGATCAGGGAGGTCACAGCACCACTGACGATGACGACGCAGGGGGGTCATGAGGAGATCATTCAGTTTTATCTGATTGACTCTCCTGCGTACCCCGTGGTGTTGGGCCTTCCCTGGTTAGGCACCCATGATCCTACCATAGCGTGGCAACAGAGGGCTCTTACGGAGTGGTCTGCCCAGTGTGTAGGGAGATGTCTAGGTGTTTCCGTAGGGGCGACCTCGGTAGAGAGTCCGAACCAAGTGCCCGCACTGCGCATTCCCCCCGAGTATGAGGATTTAGCACTCGTGTTTAGCAAATCGAGGGCAACACGGCTACCTCCTCATAGACAGGGGGACTGTGCGATAAATCTCCAAACAGGAGCGGCTCTTCCACGGAGTCGTGTGTATCCCCTGTCTCAAGAGGAAACAGCGGCTATGGAGACATACATAGCCGAGTCCTTGGCACAGGGATACATACGGTCCTCTACTTCCCCAGTCTCCTCGAGTTTCTTCTTTGTGAAGAAGAAGGACGGGGGATTGCGCCCGTGTATTGATTATCGTAGTCTCAATCAGATCACAGTTAAATACAGCTACCCACTTCCACTGATTGCGACGATGACGGAATCATTACGCGGAGCGCGGTTCTTCACAAAGTTGGATCTCAGGAGCGCGTACAATCTGGTGCGCATTAGGGAGGGGGATGAATGGAAGACAGCATTTAGCACCACCTCGGGCCATTACGAGTATCTCGTCATGCCATACGGGTTAATGAATGCTCCTTCAGTCTTCCAATCCTTTGTTGACGAGATTTTCCGGGACATGCATGGGCAGGGGGTAGTAGTTTACATCGACGACATCCTAGTGTACTCTGCTACTCGAGCCGAGCATGTAGCCCAGGTGCGCCGAGTGTTGAGAAGACTGTTGGAGCATGACTTGTATGTCAAGGCAGAGAAATGCCTGTTCTTCCAGGAGTCCGTCTCCTTTTTGGGTTATCGGTTGTCCGCGTCTGGCGTGGAGATAGAGGTAGACCGGGTATCGGCCGTGCGTAATTGGCAAACTCCAACCACTGTAAAAGAGGTGCAGCAGTTCTTGGGTTTTGCTAATTACTACCGGAGGTTTATTCGGGGTTTTGGACAGGTTGCAGCTCCCATTACGTCCCTGCTAAAGGGGGGTCCGGTTCGTTTGCAGTGGTCGGCTGAGGCGGACAGGGCATTTGTCAAACTGAAGAACCTGTTCACCTCGGCTCCGGTGCTGGCGCATCCGGATCCCTCTTTACCATTCCAGGTTGAGGTAGACGCGTCCGAGACCGGTATTGGGGCAGTCCTGTTCACAACGGTCCGGCGCGCCACCTAAACTCCGCCCCTGTGCTTTCTACTCTAAGAAGCTCAGCTCGGCGGAGCGCAACTATGATGTTGTGGACAGGGAGCTGTTAGCCGTAGTCCAAGCCCTAAAGGTGTGGAGGCATTGGCTTGAGGGGGCTCAACACCCTTTCCTCATTCTGACTGATCACCGTAACCTGGAGTACATCCGGGCAGCTAGGAGATTGAACCCTCGTCAGGCTAGGTGGAATATGTTCCTAACCCGGTTTGTTTTTAAGATCACATACATCCCAGGGTCCCAGAATGGTAAGGCAGACGCCCTGTCCCGGCGGTATGACACGGAGGAGAGGTCCAACGAGCCTACTTCCATATTGCCGGAGTCTTGTTTGGTGGCTCCGGTGGTATGGGAGGTCGATGCGGAAATCGAGCGGGCACTGCGTACCGACCCTACTCCCCCCGAGTGTCCTGTGGGGCGGACGTACGTTCCGCTCGAGGTCCGTGATCGTCTTATTTATTGGGCTCATACATCACCCTCCTCTGGACATCCAGGTATTGGCCGGACCGTGCACTGTCTTACCATGAAATACTGGTGGCCAACGTTAGCTAGGGATGTGAGGGTTTATGTCTCTTCCTGCTCGGTGTGTGCCCAGTGTAAGGCGCCTAGACATTTGCCCAGGGGTAAGCTACATCCCCTGCCCGTTCCACAACGACCATGGTCCCACCTATCGGTGGATTTCGTAACAGACCTACCCCCCTCCCAGGGGAATACCACCATATTGGTCGTTGTGGATCGGTTTTCCAAGGCCTGTCGTCTCCTTCCCATGCCGGGTCTCCCTACTGCCCTACAAACCGCTGAGGCCCTATTTACCCATGTGTTCCGGCACTATGGGGTCCCCGAGGATATTGTGTCTGACCGAGGTCCCCAGTTCACTTCCAGAGTTTGGGGAGCGTTCATGGAACGGTTGGGGGTCTCGGTAAGCCTTACCTCGGGGTACCACCCAGAGAGTAATGGGCAGGTGGAACGTGTCAACCAGGATGTGGGTAGGTTTTTGAGGTCCTATTGCCGGGACCGGCCGGAGGAGTGGTCTAGGTTCATCCCCTTGGCAGAGATGGCCCAGAACTCTCTCCGCCACTCCTCCACCAACTTAACACCTTTCCAGTGTGTTTTAGGTTATCAGCCGGTCCTGGCACCGTGGCACGAGAGCCAGATCGAGGCCCCTGCGGTGGACGAGTGGATTCGGCGCTCGGAGGAGACGTGGGACGCTGCCCATGTCCATCTGCAGCGTGCCATCCGTCAACAAAAGGCGAGCGCCGATCGCCACCGCAGTGAGGGACCGATGTACGCACCGGGAGATCGAGTCTGGCTCTCGACTCGAAACCTGCCCCTCCGCCTGCCCTGCCGGAAGCTGGGTCGGCGGTTTGTGGGGCCCTTCAAAGTCCTGAGAAGATTGAACGAGGTGTGTTACAGGTTACAACTGCCTATAGAGTATAAAAATATTAACCCCTCGTTCCATGTGTCTCTTCTCAGGCCGGTGGTAGCTGGCCCACTCCAAGAAGATGAGATAGGAGAGACCCCTCCGCCCCCTTTGGACATCGAGGGGGCCCCGGCGTACCGGGTCCGGACCATCTTGGACTCGAGGCGCCGGATGAGTGGTCTCCAGTATCTCGTGGAGTGGGAGGGGTACGGTCCGGAGGAACGGTGCTGGGTACCCAGGAGGGACATACTCGATCCATCCCTCCTGACTGAGTTTCACCGTGGGCATCCCACGCGCCCGGGTCCGCGTCCTCCTGGCCGTCCCCGAGGCCGGGGTCGGCGCGCGTCAAGGGGGGGGTACTGTCACGGTTTCGGCCGAGGCTGCTCCTCCTCCTGGTTCGGGCAGGCTTCGGCGTTCGCCGTCCCCGGAGTACTAGCTGCCACCGCTCTATGTTTCTGTATTTGATTGCTTTTGTCTGTCTGTCACACCTGTGTCTGTTTGGGTGTTGATTACGTGTCTTATAAGTTCCTTGTTTTGCTCTAGGGTATTTGTGTGTTGTTATTTTGTTGCCACTTTGTCGATGCTACGTGCTTGTATTCCGTTTTGTTTCATGTTTAGTGTTTTACGCGTGTGCGTAATTTTCCCTCGCCACTTCGTGTATTTTCGAGGTCGGGGTTTTCCACTCGTGTTATTTAGACTATTAAAGTCTTGTTGGACTAACCTCTGTTTCCTGCGCTTGACTCCTCCACCACATCCACATCGGTTTAGTGACAGCTCCTCTGTCCTCCACTCATTACCTGTATTAATGGCACCTGTTTGAACTTGTTATCAGTATAAAAGACACCTGTCCACAACCTCAAACAGTCACACTCCAAACTTCACTATGGCCAAGACCAAAGAGCTGTCAAAGGACAACAGAAACAAAATTGTAGACCTGCACCAGGCTGGAAAGACTGAATCTGCAATAGGTAAGCAGCTTGGTTTGAAGAAATCAACTGTGGGAGCAATTATTAGGAAATGGAAGACATACAAGACCACTGATAAACTCCCTCGATCTGGAGCTCCACGCAAGATCTCACCCCGTGGGGTCAAAATGATCACAAGAACGGTGAGCAAAAATCCCAGAACCACACGGGGGGACCTAGTGAATAACCTGCAGAGAGCTGGGACCAAAGTAACAAAGCCTACCACAGTAACACACTACGCCGCCAGGGACTCAAATCCTGCAGTGGCAGACGTGTCCCCCTACTTAAGCCAGTACATGTCCAGGCCCGTCTGAAGTTTGCTAGAGTGCATTTGGATGATCCAGAAGAGGATTGGGAGAATGTCATATGGTCAGATGAAACCAAAATATCACTTTTTGGTAAAAACTCAACTCGTCGTGTTTGGAGGACAAAGAATGCTGAGTTGCATCCAAAGAACACCATACCTACTGTGAAGCATGGGGGTGGAAACATCATGCTTTGGGGCTGTTTTTCTGCAAAGGGACCAGGACGACTGATCCGTGTAAAGGAAAGAATGAATGGGGCCATGTATCGTGAGATTTTGAGTGAAAACCTCCTTCCATCAGCAAGGGCATTGAAGATTAAACGTGGCTGGGTCTTTCAGCATGACAATGATCCCAAACACACCGCCCGGGCAACGAAGGAGTGGCTTCGTAAGAAGCATTTCAAGGTCCTGGAGTGACCTAGCCAGTCTCCAGATCTCAACCCCATAGAAAATCTTTGGAGGGAGTTGAAAGTCCGTGTTGCCCAGCGACAGTCCCAAAACATCACTGCTCTAGAGGAGATCTGCATGGAGGAATGGGCCAAAATACCAGCAACAGTGTGTGAAAACCTTGTGAAGACTTACAGAAAACGTTTGACCTGTGTAATTGTCAACAAAGGGTATATAACAAAGTATTGAGAAACTTTTGTTATTGACCAAATACTTATTTTCCACCATAATTTGCTAATAAATTCATAAAAAATCCTACAATGTGATTTTCTGGAATTTCTTATCTCATTTTGTCTGTCATAGTTGACGTGTACCTATGATGAAAATTACAGGCCTCTCTCATCTTTTTAAGTGGGAGAACTTGCACAATTGGTGGCTGACTAAATACTTTTTTCCCCCACTGTAGGTCCAGGATTCGTTTCAGCCAGGGTTTGTTTGTGTTTCACACATGCTTTATAGAGCAGATCAGGGTACCAAACGCTCCAGGATCCGGATCATAAGGAGATATTTGAAAGCAGCCTTACTTAATAACATGTAAATACCAGGAAGGTACCAGCTTTAACTGGGCTGTAAAATAAAGTGTTTTCATGTGGCTTCAAAGACATGGGGCTGTTGTATTGGAACTGTATCCTACCTGTGGGCTTTATAAACATGGCCTCCATCTCCAGCTTGTTCCAGACATCTGAGTTAATAGAGAATGGAGACAATTACCTGAGCAGCATGCCAGCTAGCACTTATATAGAGTAGTTGTGACTGTGTGTGTGTGTGTGTGCGTGCGTGTGTAGGAAGGTGCTTCCTGCCTTTGGTGCCCTGGAGGAAGAGGAAGTGCAGGCCCATCTGAAGCAGCAGCTTGTAGCCGTGGTTACAGGCTGGCACACAGGGCAAAGTCCCCCTCCAGAGCCCCGTGCTGAGCCCCCTGTCAACACCAAGGATCACCAAGACGGGCTCCTTAAAATAGTTTGACATAACATGACAATAGCATGACATGACATGACATAACTTGCAATTTCACATTTTATTTCCATGCAACGTGGTAATGTGTTGATTGATCATAGAAAGAAATTAATAGGGGTTATTCTGAGGACATTTCTGCTCCGAAGAAGAGCATTAATTGACTATGTGGTACAAAATGGGCATAAAGATACTCAATATATAGTGTAATAAGGCATGCCTTTCCGTCTGTATGTGGTGGCAGTGTGTGTGTGTGTGTGTACGTGCAGGCGTGGTGGCAGTGTGTGTGTGTGTGTGTACGTGCAGGCGTGGTGGCAGTGTGTGTGTGTGTGTGTGTGTGTGTACGTGCAGGCGTGGTGGCAGTGTGTGTGTGTGTGTACGTGCAGGCGTGGTGGCAGTGTGTGTGTGTGTGTACGTGCAGGCGTGTTGGCAGTGTGTGTGTGTGTGTGTGTGTGTGTACGTGCAGGCGTGGTGGCAGTGTGTGTGTGTGTGTACGTGCAGTCATGGTGGCAGTGTGTGTGTACGTGCAGGCGTGGTGGCAGTGTGTGTGTGTGTGTACGTGCAGGCGTGGTGGCAGTGTGTGTGTGTGTGTGTACGTGCAGGCGTGGTGGCAGTGTGTGTGTGTGTGTACGTGCAGGCGTGGTGGCAGTGTGTGTGTGTGTGTGTACGTGCAGGCGTGGTGGCAGTGTGTGTGTGTGTGTGTACGTGCAGGCGTGGTGGCAGTGTGTGTGTGTGTGTACGTGCAGGCGTGGTGGCAGTGTGTGTGTGTGTGTGTGTGTGTACGTGCAGGCGTGGTGGCAGTGTGTGTGTGTGTGTGTACGTGCAGGTGTGGTGGCAGTGTGTGTGTGTGTGTGTACGTGCAGGCGTGGTGGCAGTGTGTGTGTGTGTGTACGTGCAGGCGTGGTGGCAGTGTGTGTGTGTGTGTGTGTACGTGCAGGCGTGGTGGCAGTGTGTGTGTGTGTGTGTACGTGCAGGCGTGGTGGCAGTGTGTGTGTGTGTGTACGTGCAGGCGTGGTGGCAGTGTGTGTGTGTGTGTACGTGCAGGCGTGGTGGCAGTATACCCCGTGTACCCAGAGGCCCCGTGTAGCTCAGTTGGTAGAGCATGGCGTTTGCAACGCCAGGGTTGTGGGTTCAATTCCCACGGGGGGGCAGTATGAAAAATGTATGCACTCACTAACTGTAAGTCGCTCTGGATAAGAGCGTCTGCTAAATGACTAAAATGTAAAATATAAATGTATACCGCACTGTGACTTGGGCCGGAGGGTTGTTGAGGAACTGTTCCCGGGAAAGGATGACCTGGTACTTGGTGAGGGAGTGCAGGTCGCGTTGAGACATGGCCCTGTTCTGGGTCAGATGGCCCGTGAACCACTCCAGCACCTGGAACAATAATGGCCGACTGTCACGGTCGTCTAGTAGCGAAGTAGACCAAGGCGCAGCGTGTGAAAGAAACATGACTTTATTTATTTAATTAAAGTTTCAAAATACAAACAAAACACGACTCGTGAAGTCCAACGGTTAACATACCGACACGGAACAAAAACCCACAACACCCAAAGGAAAACATACAGATTAAATATGGCTCCCAATCAGAGACAACCAGCCGACAGCTGACACTCGTTGCCTCTGATTGGGAGTCATACAGGCAAACATAGAAACAGAACAACTAGAATACCCAACATAGAAAACGAACACATAGAATGCACACACCCTGGCTCAACATATAGAGTCCCCGAGCCAGGGTGTGACAGTACCCCCCCCTAAAGGCGCGGACTGCGACCGCGTCTAAACACCCCAAACAGGGGAGGGCTGGGTGGGCATTCCTCCTCGGAGGCGGCTCCGGCTCCGGCTTTGACCACCACCCCTCCATACTACCCCCGTAGCGCCCCTGGTCCGGTCTGACCCCGCTGGCTGGATCTGGACTGGACATTGACGGAGCGGATTGCTTACGCTCCGTTGTGGAGCAGCTGACCGGTCTTACCAGGCTGACGACTCGCACCCCGGGCTTGGTGCGAGTAGCAGGAACGGGCTGAACCAGGCTGACGACTCGCACCCCTGGCTTGGTGCGAGTGGCAGGAACAGGCTGGACCAGGCTGGCGACTCGCACCCCTGGCTTGGTGCGAGTGGCAGGAACAGACCGGGCCGGGCTGGCGACTCGCACCCCTGGCTTGGTGCGAGTGACAGGAACAGGCCGGGCCGGGCTGGCGACGCGCACCGTAGGTTTGGTGCGAGTGGCAGGAACAGGCCGGGCCGGGCTGACGACGCACACCGTAGGTTTGGTGCGTGGAGCAGGCACAGGCCGGGCTGGGCTGGCGACGCACCCCGTAGGTTTGGTGCGTGGAGCAGGAACAGGCCGGGCAGGGCTGGCGACGCACACCGTAGGTTGGGTGCGTGGAGCAGGAACAGGCCGGGCTGGGCTGGCGACGCACACCGTAGGTTTGGTGCGTGGAGCAGGAACAGGCCGGGCAGGGCTGGCGACGCACACCGTAGGTTGGGTGCGTGGAGCAGGAACAGGCCGGGCTGGGCTGGCGACGCACACCGTAGGTTTGGTGCGTGGAGCAGGAACAGGCCGGGCAGGGCTGGCGACGCACACCGTAGGTTTGGTGCGTGGAGCAGGGACAGGCCGGGCTGGGCTGACGACGCACCCCGTAGGCTTGGTGCGTGGAGCAGGAACAGGCCGGACTGGGCTATGGAGACGGATAGGAGACCAGGAGTGAAGAGCTGCCACAACCCGTCCTGGCTGAATGCCTACCTTCACACACTCTGTGTGAGGCATCAGCACAGGACGTACAGGGCTGTGTACCCGTACTGGCATAACAGCACGTGACACTGGCGCAGGATATCCGGGACCGAGGAGAGGCACTGGAGGCCGCGAGCACTGAGCCGGCACACTCCGTCCTGGCTGCATGCCCACCTTCGCACAACACGTGCGGGGTGCTCGCACAGGACGTACCGGACTATGCCGGACCACTCGCGGCACAGTGCGCATCTCTGCATACCGCGGAACCTGCCCAGTCTCATGCTGCCATGCCTGAGTACGGGGAGTTGGCTCTGCTCTCCATCCAGGCTCCGCCAACCTGCCTTCTGGCCCCCAAAAGCCGGTGGCCTCCTCTCTTAATCTCCCGATTCGCCCTGTGGCAGCCTCCTGCTGCCCAGTCGCCCATGCCGTGTGCCCCCCCCTAAAAAATTCTTGGGGGTGCCTCTCGCCTTTCCGACCACGGCCCGGTTGACGCCGCTTCTCCACTCCTGCCTGGGTCTCCCCCTTCATCGCCTTCCGGTACCGGACGGCCTCCTCCTCGGTAATCTGCCCCCAACCGAGGAGGACATCCACCAGCGTCACCTCCTGCGTGTGTTCCTGGACACGCTGCTTGGTCTTTGTATGGTGGGTTTTTCTGTCACGGTCGTCTAGTAGCGAAGTAGACCAAGGCGCAGCGTGTGAAAGAAACATGACTTTATTTAATTAAAGTTTCAAAATACAAACAAAACACGACTCGTGAAGTCCAACGGTTAACATACCGACACGGAACAAAAACCCACAACACCCAAAGGAAAACATACAGATTAAATATGGCTCCCAATCAGAGACAACCAGCCGACAGCTGACACTCGTTGCCTCTGATTGGGAGTCATACAGGCAAACATAGAAACAGAACAACTAGAATACCCAACATAGAAAACGAACACATAGAATGCACACACCCTGGCTCAACATATAGAGTCCCCGAGCCAGGGTGTGACACCGACAAACAATAGGTCGACCCAGACAGGGTAAGTGGAGCACTCTTCTATTTTCTGTTCCCCATTTCAGAGCGAGGCGGAAGAGTAAATTCGAGTGGCCACAATATTCATATACAGTAAGCTCCAAATGGGACAGCGACAATTTGTTTGTTTGTTTTGGCTCTGTACTCCAGCACTTTGGATTTGAAATGATACAATGACTGAGGTTAAAGTGCAGACTGGGTGAAAATCACTGGATTTTGATTTTGTTTTGAGAGGCTTCTTAAGTGTCAGAAACCTGAAGAAACCCATGGGTTCTATAGTTCTATAGTTCTATAGAGCTGTCTGAAATATTCTAATAAATATTCTATAGAGCTATCTGAAATAGGAGCACAGCATCATCTGAACATCTGGAGACAATAGGAGAGGGTTCAATGAGAGAACTCATCTCAGTGAACTTTTACAGCATAAACATATTAGCTGGAATCATATAGATGTCCTATCAGTGATGAAGACATGGATGTCTCATGGTAGGGGTATGCAAAATGGGTCAACTTTGAACACATCTAGACTTATCTCCTGAATGTTTTGGCATTCAGGTCCAAAAAGTCATTTTCTGACCACTTCTACCATGGGCAAACATGGATGGAAGGTTTTGTTGAAATCAAAAGGGGTGCAATCAGAAAGTGATTGAATTCACATAGAACGACCCGAAAGAGACTAGACCCACTTGCTCTTCCCAAATCCGAAAAGCAAAAAACTATTCTAAAGTGGACTGGTTGGATTTAGCCAAGCTGAATTCTCTGTAATGTAACCTTAAATCAAACAATCATTTGGATGCTTATTAATTATTTATGTAAGAAACCACACAGGCTAATATCACAGGTGTCAGAATTCACATTCAAAAGGCTCAACAATTCGACTATAATTACTATTTAATGAGATATAGCAGGGGTGGTTGGGGTCAATTCGAATTGAAGGCATTCAATTCAGGAAGTGATTTCAATTTAAAATGGAAAAAATTGGAACAACTTTTGCAATAAATATCTGTTACTTTTCAGTTTATTGAAAAGTCATTGAAAATAGATGCCCTTTTTTCAATTGCTGAATTGGAATGACAATTTACTTCCTGAATTGACTGACTTGAATTTGAATAGACCCCAACCCTGAGAGGAACTAATGGCACACTAATGTACGGATGAGGTCTTATTTCTGAGGGTGTCTAATCTAACACTGAGCACTGTGGAGACGTTTGCTGTTACAGGAGGGGGTCGCAGTTCCGGAGTGACCCACTAGGTGTCATCCTCCGACAACCTTAGGCACCTCCTCACTCACAGTCTGGACTAATAATCATCCTATTGGTGTCACCTGTGTCTACCTGTTCACCTGTGTATTAATGCCCTCACTTCCCTTGCTCAGTTTTCTCTGCTAGTTTCTCTATGCTCAGCAGTACTAATCAGTGTCTGATCAGAGAAGTATGTACAGGTACTCGACAAGTGTTCTCCCTGTTTCTTTATTATTTGAGTCATAGTTACTATTTCGTATTTTGGCTGTCAGCCTGTTTTTGGAGACTTATTTGCTCCACCTTTCTTTTATCGTGTTAAGTCCGTTGTTTTGTATCCTGGCTTCGGGACCACCAGTAAAGATCCTTGTTTTACCATCTCTGCCTACTGTCTATCCTGCACCGCACCTGGGTCACACCTCACACCAACCCTTACAGTGTGCCAGCTGGGATTTTTCCACAAATCATTACATAAAAGGATTAGGGGGTCAAATCAACCCTCCTGTAACAAACTCCCCCCTCAACCTTTCCAACAGGGCCAGGGTCAGATTTAGGTGGTGGGGTGAAACTGGCTACTAGGACTAACCCCCCATGGCTCTCATCGCAGACTCACATGCTAGCTGTTAGCACACTACGCTACCCGGTTGATGTCTGACTAATCGGTGACTAATACTGAAGGCTAGCCTGTTTCATCCTGTTTGAAGCCGGTTTTATTCTGTTTGTAGCCTGTTGTATCTGCATGGTTGGGAAGGGCCCATAATTAAGCATTTCACTGTTAGTCTACACCTGTTGTTTACAAAGCATGTGACAACATTTAATTTTGATCCATACCATCTGCCTTACTGGTACCACGCTAACATCAACATGTTGCATCTGCTACAAGACCATGGTGCTTGCCTACGGAGCTGTGAGGGGAACGGCACCTCCGTACCTTCAGGCTCTGATCATACCCTACACCCAAACGAGGGCATTGCGTTCATCCACCTCTGGCCTGCTGGCTCCCCTACCTCTGCTGAAGCATAGTTCCCGCTCAGCCCAGTCAAAACTGTTCGCTGCTCTGGCACCCCAATGGTGGAACAAGCTCCCTCACGACGCCAGGACAGCGGAGTCACTCACCACCTTCCGGAGACATTTGAAACCCCACCTCTTTAAGGAATACCTGGGATAGGATAAAGTAATCCTTCTACCCCCCCCTTACCCCAACCCAAATTAATTTTTTTTTTAAAAAAATAACAAAAAATAACATTAAAAAATAACAAAAAAACATTGTGAAGTGGTGATCCCACTGGCTATAAGGTGAATGCACCTATTTGTAAGTCGCTCTGGATAAGAGCGTCTGCTAAATGACGTAAATGTAAATGTAATGTTAACAATGGTGAAAAGCTGACCTGGGGAAGGTGAACCAAATTATGGGTTGAGTGTTAAGAAGGTCCTTTATTGACAAAGATAGAGAGCCTAGTCACGTTACAATACCAGAATACTAACTTGAAGTGATTTGAAGCAAAATGCTCTTCACAATACAAGATAGGGCCTATATTTATCCATGTAAAAACATTTCATTAGTTCTATGACATCCAGCTCTGCCAATAGCTAGATGAAGTGCAAGAGCCTTTTGCCTGTGCTCCTCCTTGAGATTCTACACATAACCTTGTGTCAAGGCTCCTCCAAGCAACCAAGTCAAAAGTAACATCCGCATGCTGCTATTCTTCCCTCCATTTGATGGGTCATATTTTTAATTCTGCAGTGAGCAGAAGTGGAACAGTTACAATCACAAAGGCTACTGCCAATAGTATAACAATGAGCATGTAACATAATCAACGAGAGGCTGTGGGGTTCTATGGAAAAGATCCCCAATACAGGGAGGTGTTCAGCCAAGATGAGGTATAAAGGCTGTACAGGCTAGAGGAAATGTGTTGTGTTTAGGGCATGGACTCTACAAAGTATCGAAAGCGTTCCACAGGGATGCTGGCCTATGTTGACTCCAATGCTTCCCACAGTTGAGTCAAGTTGGCTGGATGTCCTTTGGGTGGTGGACCATTCTTGACACACACGGGAAACCGTGAGAGTGAAAAACCCAGCAGCGTTGCAGTTCTTGACACACTCAAACTGGTGCGCCTGGCAACTACTACCATACCCTGTTCAAAGGTACTTATATATTTTGTCTTGCCCATTCACCCACTGAATGGCACACATACACAATCCATGTCTCAATTGTCTCAAGGCTTAAAAAATCCTTCTTTAACCTGTCTCCTTCCCTTCATGATTGAAGTGGATTTAACAGGTGACATCAATAAGGGATCATAGCTTTCACCTGGATTCACCTGGTCAGTCTATGTCATAGAAAGAGCAGGTGTTCTTAATGTTTTGTACACTCAGTGTAGTGTTATAATTATAAACAGTGGGTGAAGGTCAGAGACACATATCTCTTTGTGTGATTCTGCTGGCAAAGGTGTTTTAAAGGGCTACAGTCACGGTGTCCAGCAATGGAACAACAAAGATCCTCTGAATCTAAACCTGCTTTGACCAGTTGTGTCTGTGCCCCTTGTGTGTATTTAACCTGAGTGTTTACTCCTCCCGCGATGATATCAGAACCAAACAGTCTGTGTTTTTGTTTACATTTGTGTTTTCTTCCAAACAGTCTGTGTTAATTTGACGCCAGCTTCATCTCATCTGCGTCTCCACCAAAGTTTTCACACAGCAGAAATATCTGCTCTACCCAAAATTACAACCAAATAATTGCAGCATTACCGCAAAAATGGAAGAGGAAAGTGGAAGGGGAAAAAATTAAGGAACTTGTCTGTCGGCCTTGCTTTAAAGAACATAATTGGTTAAAGAAAACTGTGATAAATAAAAAAGTATACCAGTTTCATTGAAGGACCAAAGGATTGACAGCTGTCCAATATAGATTGCAAAATAGTTGGGAAGAGATTTTTAACGTACCGGTCCCATGACATAGTGTTTATGAACTGATACGCAAAACGACGCCGGATTCAAAACTTAGAATTTTTCAATTTAAATTATTATATAAAATTCTTGCTACCAATCGCCGTGTTTGGAGGAGGAGGAATGCTGCCTATGACCCCAAGAACACCATCCCCACCGTCAAACATGGAGGTGGAAACATTATGCTTTGGGGGTGTTTTTCTGCTAAGGGGACAGGACAACTTCACCGCATCAAAGGGACGATGGACGGGGCCATGTACCGTCAAATCTTGGTTGAGAACCTCCTTCCCTCAGCCAGGAAATTGAAAATGGGTCGTGGATGGGTATTTCAGCATGACAATGACCCAAAACACACGGCCAAGGCAACAAAGGAGTGGCTCAAGAAGAAGCACATTAAGGTCCTGGAGTGGCCTAACCAGTCTCCAAACCTTAATCCCATAGAAAATCTGTGGAGGGAGCTGAAGGTTCGAGTTGCCAAACGTCAGCCTCGAAACCTTAATGACTTGGAGAAGATCTGCAAAGAGGAGTGGAACAAAATCCCTCCTGAGATGTGTGCAAACCTGGTGGCTAACTACAAGAAATGTCTGACCTCTGTGATTGCCAACAAGGGTTTTGCCACCAAGTACTAAGTCATGTTTTGCAGAGGGGTCAAATACTTATTTCCCTCATTAAAATGCAAATCAATTTATATATATTTTTTGTTGTTATTCTGTCTCTCACTGTTCAAATAAACCAACCATTAAAATTATAGACTGATCATGTCTTTGTCAGTGGGCAAACGTATAAAATCAGCAGGGGATCAAATACTTTTTTCCCTCACTGTATATTTGCGAGAAAAAAAAACATATGGGGGATTGGAAGTGATCCAGACAATTACATTGATGGAAGTTACAATCTATCTGCAATATTAAAGCTGATCTACCCCCTAAATAAAAAAAATAAAAATGAATAATAGTTTTCACACAGCAGATGTCAGGACCCAGATGGTTGGAGCAGAGTAACGGACTCAACAGACACAGACAGACATTGCGTGTTTACATTCCAAAGTTCATACGCTCATCCTACTGCAACCTAAGTAGTGTGCTAGTGACCTGAAGAAAGCAGTAAGGTCAGGTCACTGTGGCCTGCTGCTCGGTCAGACTACATTACGTGTCTGAAGCTTCTAACGGCCGAAAGACAGGTACATAATCGAATGCGCCTTGATTAAGTAGGACATGCTTTGAAAGGAAGTAGCTCGTTGTTCGCTATGGCAACGTATTTAGCAAAAGCCCCACTGAAGGCAAGCAGAATCTAATGTTGAAATACATTTATGAACTGATCATTTTTAGACTGAAAATTGAAAAATAAAAACCATATGATGGCAGTTTCTCTTTCGTAGCTAATAAAAATGACTGTTGGGAGAAAATAGCCTAAATCTAACACTAGTCGCAATAGCACAGGACTCGACAGCATCCCCTTAATGAGGCGTAGTGCTGGACAGATGGAGAGCCACCGAGCCAAATGTGCCAGTCTAATGACAAGTGAATAAAGGGCTAAGCAACAGGGTATAAGTGCACAGGGCATCAGCGGTCAAATCAGATTACCACTGGGATTACAGGGAAAATGATTGGATGGGTTGGGGGCGGCTTGCTGGACAGAGCCTCTATTAGAGCTGACAGAGCATGTTATGTCTGTCAGTGTCCAGTGTTTAACTAAACAGCTGTAATACGATAAAAAAACCTTAGGCGAGTGGGAAGGGGTGACAAATAAATACAAACGTAAGTCACAAAGAAAGACAGGAATAAAGACAGGAAATGCTTTCATGTGCCGAAAGACAACAATTGTGCCCCAGCTTTCTCATTGGTCGAGTACTGATACTGGACTTTTGGATGTGCTAGCCTATATATCTCATACACTCAGTGATCAGTGACATTCTACACACCACGAAGAACACAAGGAACATATTCATGAGCGGTTAATGATTGGAAATCTAAAATAAGATTTATACCTTAAAACGTAAGAAGGTGAATGGCTCACCCTGTCAAAGGAATATGAGTGTATAAGTGCAAACTGCAGGTGTGAAAGCAAAGACAAGCAATGGAGATTAGTAAATCATTCATTGATCTAGGGAAGTGATAAAAAAAAACAGCCATAAAGAAAGGTGAAGAAATGAAGTAATTTATATTTGTCTGTCAGCTAGTATCATGTGGGTCTTGGATAAAGACACCTCATAAGGGGGATGCACAGAGAAATAAATCACAACTAGGTCTCCTTATTCCCTGCAATGATCACCTTCGCTTTTACTGAAACACATTGCAAATGTATATAAATTATCCTAATTATAGTCTTATCCTTGTAGCCTAACAAGCAGCTTTCCCATGAGTTCCATTTCAGACGTCCACCGGTTAGCAGACGGAACTCATGAGGTGCAGGAAAGGGAGGACGGTGAGCACTGCAACCCACAACACTGAGGCTTACAGAGCAGGCTCAGTGAAGGAGCTCTCTCCTCATTGGCTGAACAAGCATGGAGTTAGGTGACGTGGGAGCCAATCGAGTGGCCCGTGGCTTCTTCTCCATAGCTATTTATATACAGGGGAGCCAGAGTGCCTACACACTCTGCTGCATGTCTACAATGGATGCTGATGCACAGGATCTGGGCCATGGCCCGGGGTAGAGGAGATGATCCTCGACAGTGACATCATTGCAGATTCTGCGAAAAGCAGGAACGAGGTCAATGGGCTTCACTTGACAATAATAAATCAACTGTTTCGGGATTGCAGCCCTACTTGGGGCCAAGTGATCCCAGATGACCACCGTGACTGACCAGCTGGTTGACATAATTGTCATTACGGAGAATTCCAAACAAAAGACAATTCAATGCCAATGTGTCTTTATATCTAGGCTAAACAATATGTGGCCTCATAAACAAAGATGGAATTTGAGGATTTTGGGCACTGGCCTGCCGGTCTAGTAGACTGATTTTGAAACTACCATGAATCACAACAGGCAAATTGCTAGTGCTAAACCAATGAGACACCCGTCACGTCTTGTTGACTGCAGGTCTGTTTTCAACCATAATGTTATCCCCCTCTATGTTGAAACATTGACCCAGTTCTCTCTCATGCTCTGTGCACCGCGCTGAAGGGTGGACTCCAGCAAGGTGGCAGACATGGGCCCTATTGAGTGTGCCCTATGTGTCACACTACAGAGCAGATTATTATATAATGTCCTCCTCCCTACGTTCCCTACGTGCTTAATGGGGCCTGCAGCATGGTGGCAGGCAAAGCTGCGACGGGTGCAAATCCTGAATTTTTCCTGTGCTTTCTCGCTCATGACAGTGGCACGAATGAGCGATAGCACACAACACCCAAACACTGTCCTCCATTACAGTAATGCTCAAAGTCATGTCAGCATATTCTCCATCACTCTATAATAACCCTGTCCCTTCCGATCTCCCATACTCAATGGATTTAATAGAATACCTTCATGATAAGCATTTCTGGCCGAAGATGTGCAAGATAATTTGGAGTGAAGTTCTGCCTTTTATCTATGTTGAAAGCATATAATTTGTGAGTTCATTTTGAAACAGAAGTTATCCTAATATTACCATGAGAACATGGAGAATTTCATGATATTATCCACTATTAACATTAACAATCACCTGCAACAATACAAGTAGGCCTACTCTTTTACGAGTCAGGCCCTACTGGGTTGGAAAATCAGATATACACTAGGGGCCGCACTTCTCCCAGTTGCTGAAAACGAACACCATCCGACTCTGATTTATGTGCAAAACATTTGTACTTCATTTGCTGTATACCTGATTTAAAACAATTGAAATTGATAATAACAAAGGGAAAGCACAACATTTGAATTCAGGCAGGTGAATGAACTTGAGCATTTATCCCGTCTGCGAAATTTCCTTTCGTAGGATAGCCCGAGGCAAAGTTATTCATATTCAGGAGTTGTCGGTGATTGGTTGAGCCTTCTTGGTTGTGTGATGTCACACCGATGCGCTTTTACCTTTACACAAACTTTCTGTTGCTTGAAATGAGCAAATTGACCTAAATGTATCAAATAAAAAATTGGAAATCCACGATTAGCTAACTAGATACATTTCAGTAATTTAGCTAGCCTCCTAAATGCAGTTGTCAGTGGATAAATTAACTATGAGTTAAACATTTATGTCTGAAAACGAACTAGTTGGCAGTAATTATTGTTGCCCATGGGGTTATCATGTCTAACCAGTTGGCTATTGTAGCTCATGAGCTCCCTAGTCTAGCAAGCGGCGTAGTTCGGCGACCACGATTAGCTAACTGTTAGCTAGCTCGTTGGCTACTGCCTGGCCAGTGACAGTGTAAGCCAACACGCTACATTTCAGTCAGTAGCTATCCTTCTAAATGTGGTGATCACTGGATAAACTAGCTTATGAGTTGAACATATTTAGGTGAAAACGAACTAGTTGCCCATGGTGGAATCATATCTAACCAGCTGGCTCCTGAAGCCTATGTGACATGTCTAGTATGTGCCCATGAGCTCCCGAGTAGACGCGGTCTAGCAAACGTTAGTTTTATAAGAAAACGGTTGAGGTGACAAAACCCTGTATAGTTAGCTAACAAGCCCTCATCGGCGAGAATGTTATTAGGGTGCGGGAATATTAGATAGCTATGCATATTCATTTAAAGATAACTGTCATTGAAGTTGGTGGTTATACTGATTTTAAGGTTACCACAACCACAGTCAAGTTTTAGATCCGAGGGCAGGGTTGCCAGGTTCAGCAAAAAATTTCAAGACCATTGACCACTCAAAACCCGTTCAAAAGGCCTGAAAAGTATCCCAAATGTTGTTTTTCACAACAAAAGAGCAGTTAACACATTTATACAATATTGTTAATTTATTTCTATTATAAACTGGTTACCAACGTAATTATAAAAGTAAAAAGTATATTTTTTTATCATACCCATGGTATGCAGTCTGATATACCACGGCTTTCAGCCAATCAGCATTCAGGGCTCGAAGCCAGTTTATAATTATAAATCCCATTTGCGCATGTGCATACCTATAGATAAATCCAATAGGAGAGTTTGAGTGATTAAAGTTGGACAGAGGATCTCGAAATCTCTGAGCAAGAAACACTTGGACGAACTTAAAAAAAACTAATGTTAGGATATTTTCTGGCAATTGTGCCGTTATTATGTGTCAGATGTTTAGACTACAAACTGTTATAAATGACCCATTTGCGAGATTGACTTGTAATTTCAATAGGCTAGAGACTAAAATATGGGTTTATGATTGTAATTCAACTTTGCCATTGTTTGCTTAGATCAGTGCTTCTCAATTATTTTCTGTTACGCCCCCCCTAGGAAGAAGTAAACATTTCGTGCCCCCCAACTCTCCGCCGCGACTGTAAATAATAATATAATAATATGCCATTTAGCAGACGCTTTTATCCAAAGCGACTTACAGTCATGCGTGCATACATTTTTTTTTTTGTGTATGGGTGGTCCCGGGGATCGAACCCACTACCTTAGCGTTACAAGCGCCGTGCTCTACCAGCTGAGCTACAGAGGACCACAATAGTATCATTTGTCTATAAAATTGTTATATGTACACCTCTGCATAACATTGTATCCTTATTAACATTAAAGAAAATAAAAAAAGAAAGAAATATAGATCAACTTACAACAAAGAATAACTTTATCAACATTGTAACAGAAAATACTTAAAGTGCATCAATTTGCCTGAAATTTTAAAAAAAATGCAACCCTTATTTAAACTGTAAATTTTTTTTGACCATTTAATACTGAAAAATAAAATTAAATATAATCAATAAATAATAATAAATTCAAATTGATCAGCAACATTAACTCAGGAGCACAATATATGAAAAACTTTGACCTATAAAACAAAAATGAATAAAACAATTTGTGCTGATTCCTCGTCTCCCACCGTAGTCACAGTGAAGCCAAGCGCTACATACGCTTCTTCATATTTCCTCGTCTTAGCTTTCGGGAGACTTTGTCTCATTATCTCCGTCTCTCTCCGCCTTTCTTTTCATCCCTGTTAAATATTTTTTCCATGGTGTCTCTTAAAGGTTTGTTCTCTGCACTTCATATATCCTGCTCTGTGCTGTGTGCTCTTGTTCAGTGCAAAAAAAAACTACTCCCTGCGGCAAAAAAAAAGCATGTTCCCCGGGGTCACACGCGCCCCCCCTGGCATCGCTCCGCGCCCCACTATTTGAGAAGGACTGGCTTAGATAGATGCAGGTAGCCTATAGCCCCTGATAGGCCTATATCTTATTTCCGAATAGGCCTAGCAGTCTACAGTAGCCTAGGCAAAATGTAGGCAAGATGTAAACTGAACAATTTAGCAGCTTGCTTAGTTCAAATTAACAGACTAATTTATTCAACATGAATAGCTTGGTGATTTCGAGGTAAAACGTGTTTATGTTTCCCAATAGCCCGCTGGAATAGGCTACAGAGGATAGGGTTGTAATTTCAATCACTGAATTATATATTAATAATATGTATATGAACTATGCTTGTCGACAACAGCCAGTGTTTATTTGTGTATTTTTTTAAACCTGTAACCTAATCTGACTGACTGTTACGTCAATCTAATGCCTTCTAACAACTGATCGGCAATTGCGATAGAGCTTTGATAACTTCCAATTTAATTAACTAAACATGGCCATTAATAATAGCATAATAACACAAGGCTACAACAACAATACAATTAAGTTATAGGCTATTTATTAAATCTGTTTGCCAGCTTCGGGTAGGCTACACAAGTGGCACAAATTCATTTGCAATGACTCCAGTGATATAGTCATTTCAACATATTTATTGTATAAAATGGTAACCTACAGTAGCCTACAATGGCATATAAATTAATAGGCTACTTGATGGCCAACAGATGAAAATACATCATTCTCCACATTTAATGTCTGTTTCATTGAGGACTTTAACCCCATACCAGAAGCACGTGAGGGAGTTCCACAACTTCCATTTCAAATTTACACTCGTGCATAATGAGAAGTTAAATAGCCAACCTACAATAGCCAACCTACAACTGGTAAAAAGTATTCATGACGTGCGCGTGTGCTGCTCTGTCTCCTCTCATTCACGTGACTCAGCCAATCGTGGACTAAACTGCATGCTGCAGTGCTCCCTGAACACACACACAACCCTCCCCACTACTCACTCAGCAACAGCCTGCCTCACTTACTGATAGTCAGCAGCAGCAGGTCACAGTTTTTTTTTTTTTTTAAGAGAAATGCCATGGCGGCCGCCGTACAATTTAGAAGTAGCCCAAAAACCCGCAACCCGCGACCAATAAATACATTTTCTCCAGCGATATATTTTTCAAAATCGGCTAATTGTAAGAAATACACGAACATGGCAACCCTGTCCGAGGAAGCGAAATTGTCCGCCATTGTTTTGTTTTGTTTTGGTAAAGCCTCGGAGTGATGTCACGCCCCCAATAAGGCTCAACCAATCATCCGACGGATAATAATGACTTTTCCTCCGCTATCCTATGAAAGGAAAGTTCGCATCCGGTCTTGCAGTGGGAGGAGTGGCCAGGTGTCACGTGGTGTCCGTCATCTCTTATATACATCAAGTTCACCAGTCCACAGAATGCGTCGCGTAAGGACATGCAAGGTATTTGTTTTGCCGTCTTCGACGAGTCAAAAGCAATAGAACAGGTTTGAAGTGGTATCTGTAAATAGAATATAGGTTGCACAGCTCTGTAAAGAAAACAACATGGCTTAATGCGTCGGAATAAACGCCAAGATTAGAGCAAAAATGGCCCTGAAGTTTTCCTAAATTCGGATTTTTCCTTGGGTCCGAATTTACCGCATCAACTGCGACTGTAACGCGCTCGGATCTACCACCAAAAGCGGTCTTTCTTTAGACACAACAGTAGTCCTACTGTACACATTTGCTTTGGAATACTTTTATATCTAGATAGCTGTTCCAAGAGTGGAGAATGGAGCCAGGTAATTGTCGTATGAATGGCGGTGGTGGACTCGACGGTATCGTTGGTGGTGGAGGCGGTGATTCCTCATATGGGATGATCACGCTAGAGGACCTGGAATCTTTTTCGGAAGACCAGCTGTCAGATTCCGGCACTGGGAGTCTGGAAGAGGAGGGTGAGACGATGGAAGACGAAGAGCAGCAAGACAGATTGCTGCGCTACTGGCAGGACGCCGCACGCGGACACCAAGTGGAAGTGCCTAGAGGTAAAGCATTTGGGATTAAGCGCACACACTCTACAGTTCGAATTGAGAAAGTAATACGGGTTTTGAATGGGCAATTCGCTTGTGACGTTGTATAGACAGTATAAACAAAACGGTTCACACTGATTGTGACAACAAAGTGCAATGTTGGCTACTTTGTTTTTATTTCCTGTTTCATTGATTGCCCTAGTTTTCTGCGAGGGAGATCAGATCAGCCAACCAGTTCAAACTATAACTATTCAGGTAGTCGTGGTCATCAACGTGCCTGACATTGTCATTCGCTCACACAAATAAAGTATACCTAATTCAAAAATAGACATCCAGTGACTATTGAAACCCTTAAACCGTTGTCGACACTTTTTACACTGGCGGTCAATGTTGACGGCTGTCAAAACAAACTGTTACAGTGCGTTGTGGGTGATTTGCTGTACCCCAGCCAAGAAACTGGAGACGTTGTAACACACAGAACGCAAATATTAGACACTTTCACATAAAGAGCGCAAACATTACACACTTTCACATCAAGAGCGCAAACATACATGTATACAGTCACTCAGATACAGTACTATTGTAACTTGGTTAGTCACAATGTATACTCAAATTGATTTAACATAATGTACTTCATCTAATGGAAATCCTAGACTGTGAATGGTCTTAGTGACTGACGTGAGAAAATTAGGGTCTGCATGTATTTGTAGCCTACTAAGATACAAGTGCTGCTTGTAGCAGTAACATGACTGTGATGTCACTTAGCTGCAATATGTACCTTTTTGGGTGAGTTATAGATCTGTCATTTTCATTGAAAGCCAGTCTAAGAAGCGGTAGATCTGTTCTGTGTGCACTATTCTATGCTTCCCGTTTAGTTTTTGTATCTTTTTACATTCGGTTTTGTACACAAGCTGAAAATACAATATTTTTGGTTATTGAAAATATAATTCACAGCGGTTTAGATGGTACAATGATTATCAACACACTATACATTGCTTGTTTTGTCACATGAAATTAGGTGAATGTTACAATTTTTGTAACAGGGGAAAAGGCAGAGCAATTTCTGCATATTGCACCTTTTTAAAGCCCCGTTTATACCTCTGATAATTTTCACCCTGTGGCTAGAAGAGGTAGCCTGGGTACCAGTCTAACTAACCTTCCACACAAAAAAATGTAGTAGAAGGACTGGATGCTGACACCTGAGAAATCGTGACTTGTCAAAAATGATTAGTGAGGAAAAATCTGCACATCCAAACAAGTTGTCGTTCGCATCCCAGTCTGTTGACCGATGCCAGTTATATTACGTGCATCGTCCACGAGAGATTAGAGGAAAACCAATTAAACTAGAATGCAAGGGTAGATTTGGACCCATTACATGGGGAGCCTTGGTTACTATAAATGAATGAATGGATTATGGTACTTAGAACTAGGGCCGGAATGATACCAGTATCGCGATACTCCGTTAGTATCGTGGCAAGAAAACAAAACACGAAGCGGATTTCACTTCTTTAGGAAAACAACCCCTAATGTTGGAAACAAAACATTATGTTGTCATCCAGAGTCACATGTATTTATTTTCCAAGCTATAGCACACAATATTTTACATGCAGCAGGTTTTTAAAGGACCAAAGGGTGATTCTGCTTCGTGTTTTAATTTCTGCCATGGAAAAAAATATTGCGATACTGGTATCGCCACAGCTGTACTTAGAACACTAACTAACTAAAAGTAAAACAATTGAAATGTTGAACTTACTCCCTCAGTAAAGAACAAAATATTGAAAGCAATGTTTCAGACTCTGTAAATTGCATAACTTCTTCCTACCCTACCCCTGGGGGAAAATTATAGCCTATAAATTCCAGAATACAGTAATGGCTGAAAAATGATGGAGAAGGTGAATATTTTGGCCTGAATTTAAAGCCCCTGCCCGATGTTAACATGAGGCAACACTGAGTGAGCCAATTACCCCTAACGCTAGAATGCAGATTGCAGCGGACTGAATGTACGTACAGTCAAAGGGATAGAGCTCCTGTTGCACACAGTCAGGTCGGCCGGCTGGTTGAACTGCAACCAGATTTGCACCCAGAATGCTTCTGCCCTGTGCAGAGCACAATGGAGGCAAGTTGCACCTGAACTACTTCTAGGGCCTCTGGAATGCAGACTGGGTGTGCATCGGGCGGCCAGCAGCAGCAACAACAGAGGACTGAAACGGTACACGCAGACTGGGTTGTCTATGCAGCTGTCCCCAGAGTCAAGTCTCAACCTCTGAGCCTGACTAGTACTAATGGTGTTAAAGCTAAACTGAACCAAAAAAATAGAAACACAACATGTAAAGTGTTGGTCCCATGTTTCATGAGCTGAAATAAAAGATCCCAGACATTTTCCAAATGCATAAAAAAGCTTATTTCTCTCAAATTTTGTGCACACATTTGTTTACATCCCTGTTACTGAGAATTTCTCATTTGCCAAGATAATCCATCCACCTGACAGGTGTGGTATATCAAGAAGCTGATTAAACAGCATGATCATTACACAGATGTGCTGGGGACAATAGGACACTCTGAAATGTGCAGTTTTGTCACAACACAATGCCACAGATGTCTGAAGTTTTGAGGGAGCGTGGAATTGGCATGCAGACTGCAGGAATGTCCACCAGAGCTGTTGCCAGAGAATTGAATGTTAATTTCTCTACCAAAAGCCGCCTGTGTATGACAGCGTGTTCCAGTTCCTGCCAATATTCAGCAACTTTGTACAGCCATTGAAGAGGAGTGGGACAAGAATTCACAGGCCACAATCAACAGTCTGATCAACTCTATGCGACGGAGATGTGTAAGAGGCAAATGGTCACACCAGATACTGACAGATTTTCTGATCCACGCCCCCTACCTTTTTTAAAATTATTGTTTTATTTTAATTTTAAGTATGTGACCAACCGATTCAGATCTGTATTCCCAGTCGTGTAATTCATAGATTAGGGCTTAATTTATTGGGGCTTAACTGTAACTCAGTAAAATATTTGAAATGGTTGCGTTTTTTATATTTTTGTTCACTGCAGAGTCTAGGTTTTCATCACAGACCAGTAGGGCAGTATGTTCAGCAGGGTACACCCAGAGTCAAGTCAACCTCGGAGCCTGAATAGTACCACTGGTGTTCAATCTAGATCGTAGGTTATCACTACAGTCTAGTATGTTCAGTAGGACAACCTAGTAAAACATATGGTTATTATTGGACAAATCCGTAGTTGAGTTGAAGTAGGCTAGTGGCAGAGCCACAGGGTAGAAATTCATGCTATTTTGGTTGGAGGTGTAGGCAGCTGAACATTGAGTGACGAGGACTGCTAAATTAAGTTCTATGGTATGCTGCTTAATGAGTTCTGGTTAGACTGGGTCTTGGGCTCCCGCCTGTTCCCTCTCTCTTCTCAGACTAACCGTTGGGGCATTCTGACTCAACGGATTAGCTATAGTTTAGCCTGCTCTGGTTGAGGGAAAACTTGGGCTATTAAATCCTGTCTTAAAATACTGTGTGGGTAAACCTCTTTGCTCACCCTCCCTCCCTCTCTCTCGTGGGCTGTGAAGCACGTTCAAGGTTTAGTTAATTTAGTACCATCGCCTTAAGTGTCCATTGTCACTACCACCCTAGTAAAACACTGTCCATTGTCACTACCACCCTAGTACAACACTGGAATTGCCCTAATCTGATAGGGATTTAGAGGGATCATTCGCAGTATTGTGCTGTAGTCAGTTAGGCTGGTTAGAATTCTTACAGTAAATAAGAAGCATTTAAAAATCTCCCTGAGAGTAGCATATTCAGGTGTTGATTGCACCGTCAGCCCCGTGTGTACAAGGGTGCATGTAGCATGCCTCAACTTCAGGCTCCATAAACAGACAAACGTCAGCCATAATAAAAATGGGCCATCTAGACGTGGATTTCTCTGGAGCCATTGTTCCAGTTCCTATGTTGACATTCCGATCTGATCCCAAGAGCTTAGTACGACTCAGCAACTGGACAAACAAACATCAACAAGTACACAAAACAGCACTTGAATCATTTGTCTGGACATTTAGCAATGACTCTAATCCCCAGATAAATCTGGTAGGCTATTCTTCCATTTTGCAAGAATGTTCCGACTGCCCTAAGACGTGTAAATAATAGATCTCTGGTTTTAGTCGTTTTTAAAGTATATTGAGTTAGTCTCTTACCCCATCGTGTGCCAGAGGTTTGACACGCCTGCCCTAGACCCAGGCTAGTGTGACTGAGTCTGAGACTGAAGATCGTATAGTGCAGGGGTACTCAGTACTATTTGAGAAGGTCCGGTCACACATTTCCTAGGTGGCAAAGGTCCAGATGGATAATGTAATTTGTCGGCGTAGTAACAACCCCCCCCCCCCAAACTGTTCACACCCCTCTTGTTGGCGGAGAGAACATTTTGCAGTTTTAAAGCTAATTTCCCGCAATTCTACAAATTTTTACATGTCTTATGTGTGTTTATATGATACCAGGGGTTGAAGCTCGACGACGTGTAAAAACAAAAAATACACAAAGAAAAACACAAATACAAAAAATAAATCGTAAAATTCATTTATAAAAAATATATGTATGTATGTATATGTTAGCTAAACTGTCCAACGCTGGTCAGAAGTTTCCTAAAGTTACTGGGTGACCAGTGTACACATACACTGTCAGTCCATTTCCAAGTCACTCCCCTGATCAGTGATTTAGAGTTTGCTGTGCTTAGCCCACAGAAAGGGCTGCTTAGCCCACAGAAAGGGCTGCTTAGCTCACTTCACTTGTGTCTTGCTCTCCAACTCCACAAAGCGGCTTCTTTTACAACTCCAATGCTTGTGGCTGCTCGGGTAAACCAAACTGATGGAAAAATATACTGACATTCATATGATTGAAAATCTATGCTATTGAAATAATCTAATTTAATTATTCACACCTCACAGGTTGGAAATTCTGAGTACTATGGTTTCCTATCCTTGGATTCCAGGGTATTTTAATAGCTATTATTCATACATTCAAGATGGCTCTATCTGGTATCAGTGTGGGTAATGCCTGCTGCAGCCAGAAACAGACATGGTGTGACCGACTAAATAGCAGGGCCAGAGACGGAACCGATACTTGTCCAGTCACAGTTGGTATCCAATGCCAAGGAAGGATAGCCTACATTCATTAGGAGTAGTCCTGCTGAATGGGAGAGGTGGGGCGGCTAGAGAAAACACAGCCCCTTGACGACAGCTATAACGGGGAGGAAAGTCGATGGAATTTGTCATTATTAACATCGAAGAGGTGAAGTTGGTGCTTGCTGTGTTTTACAGAGAACCTCTCTTTCGTAACGTCTGAGATCCCCAGTGATTGGAAAGCTGTCGCGATCATCCCCCTCTTCAAAGGGGGTGACACTCTAGATCCAAACTGTTACAGACCTATATCCATCCTGCCCTGCCTTTCGAAAGTATTTGAAAGCCAATTCAACAAACAGATCACCGACCATTTTGAATCCCACCGTACCTTCTCCGCTATGCAATCTGGTTTCCGAGCTGGTCATGGGTGCACCTCAGCCACGCTCAAGGTCCTAAATGATATTATAACCGCAATCGATAAAAGACAGTACTCCGCAGCCGTCTTCATCGACCTGGCCAAGGCTTTCGACTCTGTCAACCACCGCATTCTTATTGGCAGACTAAATAGCCTTGGTTTCTCTAATGACTGCCTCGCCTGGTTCACCAACTACTTCTCAGATAGAGTTCAATGTGTCAAATCGGAGGGCCTGTTGTCTGGACCTCTAGCTGTCTCTATGGGGTTGCCACAGGGTTCAATTCTCGGGCAGACTCTATTCTCTGTGTATATCAATGATGTCGCTCTTGCTGCTGGTGAGGCTCGGATCCACCTCTATGCGGACGACACCATTTTGTATACATCTGGCCCTTCATTGGACACTGTGTTAACAAACCTCCAACGAGCTTCAACGCCATACAACACTCCTTCCGTAGCCTCCAACTGCTCTTAAACACTAGTAAAACTAAATGCATGCTCTTCAACCGAACGCTGCCTAGAGTATGTGGACAACTACAAATACCTAGGTGTCTGGTTAGACTGTAAACTCTCCTTCCAGACTCGCATTAGGAATCTCCAATCCAAAGTTAGATCTAGAATCGGCTTCCTATTTCGCAACAAAGCCTCCTTCACTCATGCTGCCAAACATGCCCTCGTAAAACTGACTATCCTACCGATCCTTGACTTCGGCGATGTCATTTACAAAATAGCCTCCAACACTCTACTCAGCAAATTGGATGTAGTCTATCACAGTGCCATCCGTTTTGTCACCAAAGCCCCATATACTACCCACCACTGTGACCTGTATGCTCTTGTTGGCTGGCCCTCACTACATATTCGTCGCCAAACCCACTGGCTCCAGGTCATCTATAAATCACTGCTAGGCAAATCCCTGTCTTATCTTAGCTCACTGGTCACCATAGCAACACCCACCCGAAGTCTGCGCTCCAGCAGGTATATCTCACTGGTCATCCCCAAAGCCAACACCTCCTTTGGCCGCCATTCCTTCCAGTTCTCTGCTGCAAATGACTGGAACGAACTGCAAAAATCTCTGAAGCTGGAGACTCTTATCTCCCTCACTAACTTTAAGCATCAGTTGTCAGAGCAGCTTACCGATCACTGCACCTGTACACAGCCATTCTGAAATTAGCCCACCCAACTACCCCCATATTGGTATTTATTTTGCTCATTTGCACCCCAGTATCTCTATTTGCACATCATCTTTTGCACATCTATCATTCCAGTGTTAATTACGAAATTGTAACTATTTTTGCACTATGGCCTATTTATTTATTGCCATACCTCCATCACTTACTACATTCGCACACACTGTATATATATTTTCTGTTGTATTTTTGACTTTATGTTTTGTTTACCCCATATGTAACTCTGTTGTTTTTATTGCACTGCTTTGCTTTATCTTGGCCAGGTCGCAGTTGTAAATGAGAACTTGTTCTCAACTGGCTTACCTGGTTAAATAAAAAAATAATAAAAAATAATAAGTGCAGTAGAGTAATTTCATGGCATACTGTTGGCTGTGTATGTCTGCCTTGGGCAGCTTGGCATCCTCCCCTCTGTCAGTGCTCATACATGTCACTCTGTGGTAAACTGGCACTGTGCCCTGGCTGACATGACAAAGCCTTTCTCACGCCATCGCCAGGCAAAGCTGGCTAGTCGTGAGTTATTGGAAGAGCTGTAACAGTAGGTATAGTCTTTAGACTGAACACTATCGTCTATAGACTGCAAGAGGAAACCTAGACTGGTACTAGTAGCAGCTACAGTGGTCTACATGTGACCTCTATTAGACAGGTTGGCAGATAATACCAGTTTTTCTGAATTTATAGAGCCCAAGTCAGGAAATGTAAGAGAACATGTTTAGTTATGTGGTCCTCTGTAGCTCAGCTGGTAGAGCACGGCGCTTGTAACGCCAAGGTAGTGGGTTCGATCCCCGGGACCACCCATACACAAAAAAAAAAAAATGTATGCACGCATGACTGTAAGTCGCTTTGGATAAAAGCGTCTGCTAAATGGCATATTATATATTATATTATAGTTAGTAGGACTATAGCATTGTCAACAAGCATACAACCCCTGACATTTGTTGTACTTGAAGGTAGGTTTGCAAAATTCCCAAAACTTGTGAAGTTTCTGGACTATGGCGACCCTACTTGAACCTTTTGATTTAACTCAATAAAGATTTACCAAGTCTTTGTTTTTCTCACCAAAACAGACATGGCCGAGCCCATCCAGCAGATCACCAGCAACAACAACGGCCAACACGACCGGGAGCGCGTGCCCTTCACCCTCATCACGCGTAAGGAGAAGGCAAGTCTATGATTGACTCATTCACCAACAAACCAATGTCTACTCTGCCGGCCAAGCAACAAGACTATGTTTGGGCGGAAGACCGTGTACCGGGGTATTTTGAAACATAATGATTTTTAATATCTAGGATTTGCCAAGTAAATGCTCCAGCTATGCATTTGGTTTACTAACTTGCTAGGTAAGTGGCTAGCTTGCAAGATAAAGCTTCTTGGTTACATCAGAGATGGATCCATCCTCTCCTGTATCAAGATCCCTACTGTCTAATATTTGTTTTGTGCGTGCAACAAACTGTGAGTAGCCTTTTGAGACAGTTATAGAACTTTTATGAGCTGGGTTGTCTGTCCTTGCAATTAGTTTGTTTGCTTTTGCTTGTTAGCATTTATCTAGCGTCCGCTATGGGAATTCCCTAGTACTTTGTTAGCGTAATTGGACGTTTTTATTTTTTTTGGAACGAAATGGCGCCCCTTAACTGCCGGTTATACCGTATAAAAAAATCTGGATACCGCCCAACCCTTACTAAGACTCATTGTAAAATATGTGGTCCTATTCTCTTAATTCACACAACACGACACGTCACTTCCGGCTGCACGAAAATTAGGCTAGGGTGGGAAACCGAGACCAGAAACCTAGGCAACGCAGTCAAACATGTTGTACTGCAGCGTTCCTGGATGTAACTCCTACAAAGGAGGGAGTCATGCCGAGAATGAACTTTTCACCGTTTCCCCAAAGACCCACACTACGACGCCAATGGGTGGTGAAAAATAAAATTCATGTCGGGCCACATTTGAAGGTAAGATTGTATGTACGCACTCACTAACTGTAAGTCGCTCTGGATAAGAGCGTCTGCTAAATAACTAAAATGTAATGTAATGTAAATGTAAGTTAATGTTGCTGGTTAGCTTAGCTAGCTAGTTAGCTAGCCAGCTAGGCTAACACAGCCACCAGTTAGCTGAGAACGGCTAATGTTGGCCAACTTAGTAGCTAGCTTTGCATCTTACCAATATAGCTAGTTCTGAAGCTTGACAACTAAACTGGATGAAAATTTCCCTACACAGATAACTGATAACACTAAAGTGTGTTCAAAGCACTTTGTGGACTCCTTTTGTTAAAGACCATATGTGGGAAAATGATGCTAAGGGAGCGGGTTGTGCAGACTGTTCACCTGGACGTCCACTCCAAAGCCTGGTAGGCCTACCCTCAAGCTTTTCTGATGATGGTCCTCCTATCTAGTGTAGCTTACCCCCAAACTAGGTAGACTCCTTAATCAACTGTGACGTATTTTTCTGTGTTACAGTGAGACTGCCTGTCATGGAGAGGGAGCACCTGCTGAGGAGCCAGATGAGCTAAGGTAGTCTATTATTACATGTATCTGTTCTGTCATTTTCAATAGTTCATAGCCGATTTTATGTAACCTAACCTTATATCTGCGGTGACCCACTGGATGAGGACCCTCAAGCTGAGAACATGGCTTGCCAAATCTTGCTCAGGTATAGACTTGCTATCAGAACTTCAGTCACTTTAGTGTTTTTTGTGGGTTTGCGTTATTTGGTTTAACCTGTCACTAGCTCCCAATTACAATATTTCACAATGAATACTTAGTTTCTGCCCCGTCTTCTCTAAATATAGGCCATGCAAGTTAATGCAGTTTTTCTGTCAGCGTTTCACTGACAGAAAAGGAACTCCAAGTATCAATTTGCATGGCCTGTATTTGGAATAGAAGATGTAGAGCTGATAGTATTCATTTTAAAAGCATGTAGCTGGGCTTGTCAAAAGCATTTTTGCCTTTTCACCTTACAGTTCTGCCGATGAGGTGGAGGCCAACGTTCCACACCCTAACCATCCATTACGATCAGAATCCTCTGCCTGTGGCGGAGCAGCTTGAAGAGGCACGCAAAGAGGTCGCTCGTCAGGCTGAGGAAATTGAAACACCTCAGGCAAACCAGTTCCTCCTTCAACGCTTCTAGTGTGACAACAAGAAAATCATATTTTTACACTGGATGTAGGGACTACAGTACTCTAAAAGCTGTTTTTCTGCCTTTACAGCCGACAGCAGAAACCATGGTTAGATGGCGTCAGGTACAGCTCTTAAACAAAACAGATTAACACACTTAGACGTGGCCTTAGCACATATAAACCCCTAATGGGTCAGTGCTTCCTCTTTCTGTGCTGTGTTAGACGGACTTCCTTAAACTGGCGTTAGCTGTTTGTTTCAATGAATCACAGTCCACGGTCAGTAGGATATGTGTCACCTGCATGAACTACCTTTTTTATGTCATGCTAGGATCCCTTTCAGTTTGGCCTTCAAGGGGAACTGTTAATGAGCTGATGCCCCTCTGTTTCAGGAACACTTTCCCATGTACCAGAGTAATACTGAAATGCATGTGCAAAGGCCTAGCTCAGAAGTGCTTAACTCAGAAACACTAACTATATTGAACAAAAATATAAATACAACAATTTAATTGATTTTACTGAGTTACAGTTCATATAAGGAATTCGGTCAATTGAAATAAATTCAGTAGGCCCGACTATGGATTTCACATGACTGGGAATACAGATATGCATCTGTTGGTCACAGATACCTTAAAGAAATGGGCCTCACAATGGGCCTCAGGATCTCGTCATTTTTGTGCATTCAAATTGCCATCGATAAAATGCAATTGTGTTCATTGTCCGTAGCTTATGTCTGCCTATACCATAACCCCACCGCCACCATGGGGCACTCTGTTCACAATGTTGACATCAGCAAACCGCTGGCCCACACAACGCCATACACGTGGTTTGCGTTTGTGAGGCCGGTTGGACGTACTGGCATATTCTTTAAAACGACATTGGAGGTGGCTTATGGTAGAGAAATTAGCATTCAATTCTCTGGCAAAAGCTCTGATGGACATTCCTGCAGTCAGCATGCCAATTGCACGCGCCCTCAACTTGACATATGTGGCATTGTGTTGTTTGACAAAACTGCACATGTTAGTGGCCTTTTATTGTCCACAGCGCAAGATGCACATGTGTAAAGATCACGCATAGCTTGCGGTACGGTTTTGGAAGCATAAGGACCTTATCTATCTTATCAGCGACAGATCATTTAAAAAAAAATATGTTACATTGTTACACACCTTTTATAGTGTTCCCACATAGCCATATCGCCATGTTACAACGTGTGTTTATGAAAGAGGGAGGGACCACCTGTGCTAATTAGCTATCTAGCATGCGCCGAACACCTGTGTGTAATGGAAGAAGGCCGGCAGAAACGTATTGTTGCTGAAAAATACTGTCGGCTGAAACTGGGATAACCGGTTAAAAAAAGTATGTGTATATTTAGCATTTATGAAATTATTTGAAAGTGAAGGGCTTTGTTTCTAGAACTGTATCACAATTTGGAATCGATTCATTTTTAGATGGAGTATTTGTCTTTTTGTTGCTTCCAGAGCCAGTCTACCTCTGAAGATCCTTTGGACCTTCAGGAGTAACGGCAGGCTCCTTGAGAGTACATCTTGGGCTAGGGATTATCTAGAAGAGGTACATTTTAAAAATGTGTACGTAAAATAATGTAGAAAGATGAAAATGTATTTTGTTGAGTTGTCTATCCTATTAATTGTAACACTTATAAACAATTCATAAATGTTTGTACTCTAACAATAAACTATGATAATTCATCCTGCGTAGCTGTCCTTTTTACTTGCATAGGGCTAGCATGAAATGCTGGGAAAAGAAATCGCCCAGTTTGCACTTCATCTTTTCCCACTTGTCTGCATCAAAGTTTATTCTCTCCAGGTGATAGTCATCGTTGCATACCACAAAGAAGTCACACCATTTGGTTCCTGTGATACCCATTTGATAGTGATAATCGTGATTCTGTTTTAAGGAGAAAGTACTCTAGATTTGCAACAAGGCTGTCCATGTCTTACCCTCGAGCACACCCTTTTGAAATGAGATTAATGCGCTGAGAGCGCACAATATGCCAGATATTGTTAATTTGCTCTCCTAGTTTCCTTCTGCGTCTGACTTGTCTCCATACCATGTAAGTCCATCTGATCTTGATTCAAAACAGTTGTAAAGCTACTGTGCTGTGAAGGTAGTGGAACGGTGGGGTAGTCATCAGTGTGGGTGGGCTCTGGCACTTTGAGGCTGATAAGTCAACACTGAGTCCAGAGGCAGATCACAATACTGCGAGGGTACTTTTCATATTGAACCAAAATTAAGCCTTCCCGCTCCGTCTATACACGAAGGGATGAATAAAATAATGGCAACATTAATTCTGTCATCTGAGAACTGATTACGCTCCGTATGTTCCCCAAGGACTGAACACCACTTTTGTGGTTAATCACGTTTAAAATCCTGGTCGCAGCACCAACGCATTTCTACTATCACTGTCAATAACCGCCATGTTTCTGTTGACGTGACGCAAATGCTGACCAGGTGTGTTTACAATCTGATGAAAGCTGATAAGAGACGAGGATTGCCATTTTATTTTGGACGGGGGAAGCGGCATTCCCCTCAGCCAATTTCAATAAGCCTCTTAGTCACATGGGGAAAGTATAAATAAAAGGGTCTGATGGGCTTGGCCGGAGAGTATGGTTAAACAAAGGAGAGGTTCTTTTAATATCTGTCAACACTGTAATCTTTCATGTCTGTGTCAATCAACACTGTGTAATCTTTATCTGTGTCAATCAACACTTCCGATACTAGGAGCATGATCACCATGCTGGCTCCTCACGGTACATCTGTTGGTATACACAGTTACCAAATGTTGTCAGTGGCCATGTTTCTATCCACAGTTTTCATGCGAGTTAAGTCATACCGTAAAAATAAAACAATTCACGACAGCTGTGATGGAAACAGGAAGTTTCGGTACAATTGCATAAATGCCGACATTTGTTCATTCGACATGGTGGGATGTTTTTGTCGATTTTAAAATGAATTATGCGAGAAATGGCGGTGGAAACCCCTTTTATGCGCAAATACTGAGATGATATGGTGTGTGTGTGGTCCTCCCACTACGACTCAGGAAAGCATGCAGTTTATTAGGCTACAGATGAAGTAAGTTATGTACTTCACATGATGGTGGAAGTGCACGTGATAAGCTTGATGCTCCTTTCCAATAAGTATTGAGAGTCTTATTCTGGTGACATGATGCTCGATGCTTGGCTGCTGTTTGACAAAAATAAGAGTGGGCACATTTTGCTATATAACGCAATAGTTTTTGTGACAAAACCATCAGTAGAGTTTAAAATGGGATGGAAACCCATTTAACTAGTATTTTTCCTTTCGGGGAATTTAACAGTAAAAGTAATTTTTATGTGCTCTACGTCATCACCAATAAGTCAGTTTGATGGAATCGCATCTCTGGTGGGAAAATGCGCATATTATTTTATGCAGATTTGAGAATATTCGCATGAAAATCTGTCGCAAATTGGATGGAAACCCTAGCTACTGACTGAATCCAATAGGACGCTGAAACAACGTGTTGCTGTTACACTGCATTGGACTTTATGAAACGCATAGGTAGTGACCCAGTTTGTGTGTGTGTACACAGTGTGGGGACGTGCTCTATGAGAAGAGACACTATGAGAAGGCCCACTGGGCGTGCTTCACGGTTCGCGAGGACACCTACGAGCAGAGCATCTGTTACGGCTTCATGAAGCTCATGAGATACATCTGCCAGCAGAACTCCTCAGGTGAGACCAAAGCAGAACTCCTCAGGTGAGACCAAAGCAGCCTTCACAGGAGTCATTGAGACTATATTCTTCTAACGTCATCCATGTTTAGCCAGATCTACTGCAGACTCCTGACTGTCGGTTGTCCATGTCCTGTCCTTAGGTAGCTATCTGGGTATGACTATCCCTATCCTGACTGTGATCCGCACGGACGAGAACCACTCCGTCTTGTCCAGGGACGTCACTGTGGCCTACTACCTGCCCACAGAATATCAAGCCCAGCCACCCCTGCCTTCTGACACTGAAATAAGCATTGAGGAATGGCCTGCCACCATTGTCTACACAAGGTAGGAGTTTGGAATTGTCTTGTGCTGCTTGCTCAATTTTATGGCAATACAATATGAAAGTAGATGCATTATAAACTTCAAATTGTAATCCTTACTGGAGCCACTGTCAGTTTGAGGCATAAACAAGTTCCCAGCTTCTAGCAAAGCGTGAGTGAATTTCAAATATTTTCTGCCTGCAGTTAGTCAAGAAGTTAGCTTGCTGGTTCTCGGAACCCGGAACCAAATCTCACGTACAGTTGAAGTCGGAAGTTTACATACACTTAGGTTGGAGTCATTTAAAACTTGTTTTTCAACCACTCCACAAATTTCTTGTTAACAAACTATAGTTTTGGCATGTCGGTTAGGACATCTACTTTGTGCATGACACAAGTAATTTTTCCAACAATTTACAGACAGATTATTTAACTTAATTCACTGTATCACAATTCCAGTGGGTCAGAAGTTTACATACACTAAGTTGACTGTGCCTTTAAACAGCTTGGAAAATTCCAGAAAATGATGTCATGGCTTTAGAAGCTTCTGATAATGGCTAATTGACATCATTTGAGTCAATTGGTGGTGTACCTGTGGATGTATTTCAAGGGCTACCTTCAAACTCAGTGCCTCTTTGCTTGACATCATGGGAAAATCTAAAGAAATCAGCCAAGACCTCAGAAAACAAATTGTAGACCTCCACAAGTCTGGTTCATCCTTGGGAGCAATTTCCAAATGCCTGAAGGTACCACGTTCATCTGTACAACCAATAGTACGCAAGTATAAACACCATGGGACCCCACAGCAGTCATACCGCTCAGGAAGGAGACGCATTCTGTCTCCTAGAGATTAACGTACTTTGGTGCAAAAAGTGCAAATAAATCCCAGAACAACAGCAAAGGACCTTGTGAAGATGCTGAAGGAAACCGGTATAAAAGTATCTATATCCACAGTAAAACGAGTCCTATATCGACATAACCTGAAAGGCCGCTCAGCAAGGAAGAAGCCACTGCTCCAAAACCGCCATAAAAAAGCCAGACTACGGTTTGCAACTGCACATGGGGACAAATATTGTACTTTTTGGAGAAATGTCCTCTGGTGTGATGAAACAAAAATAGAACTGTTTGGCCATAATGACCATCGTTATGTTTGGAGGAAAAAGGGGGTAGCTTGCAAGCCGAAGAACACCATCCCAACCGTGAAGCACAAGGGTGGTAGCATCATGCTGTGGGGGTGCTTTGCTGCAGGAGGGACTGGTGCACTTCACAAAATAGATGGGATCATGAGGAATGAAAATTATGTGGATATATTGAAGCAACATCTCAAGACATCAGTCAGGAAGTTAAAGCTTGGTCGCAAATGGGTCTTCCAAATGGACAGTGACCCCAAGCATACTTCCAAAGTTGTGGCAAAATGGCTTAAGGACAACAGTCAAGGTATTGGAGTGGCCATCACAAAGCCCTGACCTCAATCCTATAGAACATTTGTGGGCAGAACTGAAAAAGTGTGTGCGAGCAAGGAGGTCTACAAACCTGACTCAGTTACACCAGCTCTGTCAGGAGGAATGGGCCAAAATTCACCCAACTTATTGTGGGAAGCTTGTGGAAGGCTACCTTGAAACTTTTGACCCAAATTAAACAATTTAAAGGCAATGCTACTAATTGAGTGTATGTAAACTTCTGACCCACTGGGAATGTGATGAAAGAAATAAAAGCTGAAATAAATCACTCTCTACTATTATTCTGGCATTTCACGTTCTTAAAATAAAGTGGTGATCCTAACTGACCTAAGACAGGGAATTTTTACTAGGATTAAATGTCAGGAATTGTGAAAAACTGAGTTTAAATGTATTTGGCTAAGGTGTATGTAAACTTCCGACTTCAACTGTATGTAACTAGCAAGCTACTCGATTGGACACAAACATTAAGTCAGTCACGAGGCTATCTAGCTAAAGTTAATTACATTATTTCAGTCGGCCACCAGTCCCAATACATTTATGCTAGCAACGATATCGTTGCATCATGCTTCCAAAAATTACAGTGGCTGCAGTTTTGTTTTCATTTAGCCTATTGTGACATTCACTTTCATAGCATATTGTATTGGACAATCTCAAAGCAGAGTCTGTTCAAAAGCCTCAGGAATTTCCACAGCAGAAGGAGAGTAAGGAAGTTAGAATACCTCCAGTTAGACCTGCACCTGCAAACGCACACCTCCCTTAATTGAAACGCACACCTCCCTTAATTGAATCAAAGCTCATTCGATTCCTGTGTGCCCCTTTCTCCCTCCAGGTCCTTCACTGGGGCCACAAACGAGGTCACCATCATCAATGAGATCAGCGTCATGGCGGAAATGCTTGACTCCCCCGCCACGCACGTGAATGACTCATTCATCGTGGCCGGCTACACCAACCCTGCGGCGGCGAACCGACAGAACGAGATTTGGTTCCTGGAGCGGCCTTGAGGGTCAGCCTAACCTTGGCCCGTCTTCCTAAACATGACCCACCCGACAGCCCCGACCTTATCCGATCCTACTGATTCACCCCTAATGGACACCCTTCCTGTTCTAGAGAGAAGAGACGTAGGGACTTTGCTGAAAAGGGTCCTTATTACCAGTCCTGTGCCAGGCTGCATCCTTTGGGTCCATGAACACCTTTGCGATAGAGCAACTAGTCTAAAGATTTTACTCTGCTGTTTTCCTCACATTGTCAGGGCTTGACATTAACTTTAAGTCAGATTTTCTTACTTGTCCGAAAGCTCAAGTCACTTGTCCCCCCCCAAAAAATGGTCTGCAACAACATTTTTACATCATTGTATGATGCAAGGAACCACTTTACAAAATAAAATAGAGAATCAGATAAACGTGTAGGATACCATCTGCCTATAGGCTTCTTTGCCTGTCTCAAAATACAACACTGCCCATTTAAGGTTCTCCTGGAGGATGGTTGGCCACCCTTGGCCTATAAAATATTGCAGCGTTACAACTACAACCAAATACTTTGTCTTCATTAAATAATTCCCGTAGCCATTTGATCCCTGATTTAATTGAATAAGGTAGGCTACTTCAAAGCAAGGTAACTAACAAATACACATTTATCTATAACCTTGTAAGGCTAAAATATTCAGATTTCAGGGGATATCTATTGACATCCTGTGAGAATATTTTTAACGTTGTCAGAATTACATGGCCAGTGTTGAATAGAGGGGAATCCCAGCTCTCCAACTGTCAGATGTATTTCTCAACTCCCAATTTTGAGCGCTTGAGAGGAGGTTTTACAACAGGAGTATGTAGCATTGTTTTAATAATGCACCCGTTCATCAATTGCGCACTGGAGTGCCGGTGTTTTTTTGTTTTGTTTTTAGGACATCGGACATGACAATGACATTTAATGCATGCTAAAAGCTGAATAGTTAGCTACAGAGAACTAGCCAGGCTAAACAAGATGTTTTGAATTGGCTATGTAGTTAGTCTGTTGTCTCATTATTACAGGTTACCTGCTGCTACAATGTCTGTCTCTCCTCGGGCCCACTCACACTGGCACACACACAGGTGGTTCATACACCATGACCTTTTCCAGGATTTTAATGACCATGCTCTGTTTGCTGACCAAAAAATTAGCTATAACTGGGTAAAAAAAAACATGTGCACACGCTCGTGCCTGTCAATGCAATACAATTCTGCTCCGATGCGAACAGTGCGCAAAACATCGCATCCGGAGGACACTTGTTTTGATAGTGATTTCTGTGTGATCATTTTTTTTACTTGTCCATTCGGACAACTTAAATAGATATTCTGCTTGCCGAACCTTTTTTTAAAGTTTTTTTTTTTTTTTTTACTTGTCCCGGACAAGTGCTAATGTAGAGCCCCGATAGCCTTGACGACCTTCGAAAGGGTGAGGAGCCAAGTGACGTTTACTTGATGTTTTGTGAAAAGTGGATGGATATCAGAGCCATGCCTTTAGGGAGTTGGGCCACCTTTTTTGACATTTTAATATTGTTCTAATTCTAGACATTTAGTTACATAGCATTGTTTTAAATATTCCCCATGTAATATGAATGGGGTGCTAACATGGCTGCCATAGAATATTGTAGTGTCATCAAAATGCAGAAACCTCAATGGCCCAACTCTCTAAAATACATGGTTCTGGTGGATCATAATTATTGCGCCAGTCACACTGTAAACCTCGGAAGAACTGGAATCCTTACCAGGCAATTAACAATCCTGAACGATGACTGCTATTCCAGTCGGCTTTAGGGGGATAAGTGCAGTCTTCACCATGATAAATACCACCTTTTTAGACAATTTAATGCGATAGGAGGGTGGATTTATTAATAAGTAAATCAAGTCATTCTCTTTCTGTCAAGGAAACACTGAACATGACACATAGACAAACACCGGATAAATTAAACAGCCAACAGTCTGAATGTATAAGCACGGCGAGACAGAGAAAATATGTATTACTACAAACCAAAATCACTGACCTTTGCTGTATGACAATCGAGCATGCTATCTGCTGCATACTACATTTTTCTGTGCTCTTTCCGAGAGTCAATGCATTCCTCATTCTTAAAGCCATGATGTTCACAAACTACCTATTTCTGTCTCTTTCAGTTTACCTAATGTTCCAATCCAGACATCGCTTTGTGTCAGTGAGTGTGTGTGTGCACTATTCGCAAATTACCTGGCACTGCTGACGAGAAACGAGTAACATTGGAAAAAGAGTAAAAGCATAGAGCATTTAAATTGAGCTGCCCATCACAGACACTGTTATATATTTTTATGTTCTCTGAGTAAGAAAAGTGATTTGTTTATAGTCCACAGTATTAGGGTTATATACCCCATTTTAACGACAATCCATTAAAGCTCCAAATAACATTTTAGGAGGTATTTTCTATATTCCAAATATTTTGTAATGAAACCAATTACTAAGAGGATGAATTTAACATAAGAAAAGTGATGTGTATCATAATATCTATTTTGTTGACCTCAACAATGCATAGGAAAGATCTAGATCTATCATTCTTGTTTTAAAGGAGAATAGGCCAATACTGCTCAACACCGAGCTGTATATTAAAGTAGCTGTGACACCAGTCACGGTGTGTCAGGAAACTGTACTTTGCCAAATCATCACTATGTAAAGACTTGTTCAGGAGATCCTCTTTCTCATTGCCCAGTGTGGGTTAATGACCATTCATAACCATTATTTTACCCATGTACCGCATTCAGCAGCGTGTAAAACAAACAGCATCTCAATCACTTCAATCGCCAAGTCCAGTCTGAAGGTGGGTAAGAGAAACCGTTGTCTCCATAACTTCATGACCAGTGTAGTGATATTATAACACGAACCTTTAACCAAGTTGTTTCAGTGGTGGTTATTAGTCTGTTTGGCCTCTGCAGCTTTTTACACTTTTACGGGCAGGAAAACAACTAACCTAATCGGAGCTGATGTAGACACCACGTAACGTTAAAGTTAAAAATGTGCACGGAATTGGAGCATGCCGACTGATTTGAACTGGGTGTCTGCCCATGACTCCAACACGTCTAACTAACAGACTGGTCCTTTGGGAACATCCAGGTGGAGCGAAGGCAGTTTGGGGGATTTGTGCTTTTTTCTTTTTTTCAGTGTTTTTCGTAAAAGTCTGCTGTACAGAAAAACATTTGAGGTGCAACGACGAAAGCTACTATGGATTTCTTGATTGTTTTGTTAAAATGTTTTGTTTCCTTTAAGAAATAAAAATGGTATTAAATCTCTTTGGGCCTTCGTGTGATTCTAGCAAGGATGGTGGGGATAGAGATGTCCCTATAAAATATACAATCCTAATAATAATAACCTAGACTACCATTTATACAAAAAAAGCTTCATTAGTCACGTCCAAACATACGAAAGTGGATCAACATCTGTAAAATATGGCTTCAAACCCATCTGGTGCCAGTGAGCACAGAAATGGCACCATACTGGAAATGAGGCTATTGAAACCTGAATGTGAGATGGAGGCATAAGGTTACTAGGACCCAGCTCAGTGCTGTGCCTGAGGGAGCAGGATATCTCCAGAGGGAAACATCTGACATGTACAGATAAATGACCTGATTCACACACAGATCAAGTGTGCACGTTTCTTTCAAAATGCATAGTCTACGAAAGAGGGCAAGGGGCACACCCTTTTTTCTTGAGAACAAATATTATTCTCTATGACAAGGGAACAATTGGGGGCTCAGTTACACAATCAGTTACATAAAGCCTAACAAAAGGGAACCAGGCACAATTTATCACCATACCATATCAGGCAATGGAAATTATGCAATGCCCAGGGAGAGGCAAACCTATGGACTGTAAATTAGACTAGTTGCCCTCAACATTGAGTAAGACCATGAAGGAGATGCTTGCTGAGGCAAACCTATGTTGTGGTCATGGCATCTTGTCTAGACCATAACCCATGAGACGTCCTTACAGGGAAACCAAACCGGCCACACTAAAATAGAACTTGCTTCTATTTGAGAAGCGCAACGCGCTGCAAGTCCCGCCTATCCCATATCATTGGTTTTCACAAGCATACAAACCCAGGAGAGATTAATCAAAGCTAACTAAAAACGAACTAGGTTTCCCCTTTTATCTGTGGATTAATCATTGGAGTAGAGAAACACACAATTTTGTATGACTCCGTGTCAACATTCTGCAAAGAACCAGGAAAAATATATAAGACAATAGCAGTGGAGGCTGGTGGGAGGAGCTATACGAGGACAGGCTCATTGTAATGGCTGAAATGTTATAAATGGAACGGTATCAAACATATCAACATATGGAAACCACATGTTTGACTCCGTTCCATGAATTCCATTTCAGCCATTATAATGAGCCCGTCCTATAGCTCCTCCCACCAGCCTCCACTGTACCATAGGCATGTCAGGTAAAATAACAATCCAATGTTCATCTCCCAGGATAAACTTAGCTAGCAACAGCTAGCTAGCTAAATGTCCATTAATGTTTCATGTGTGTTTCGACCTGCCCCCAAATTAATATAATTGATTCATAGTCTGTTTTGGTATGTCAACCTGCATGTCATGATCACATCTGGTGTAGATGGACAAAATCAACATGCGTATGATGGCCGGTGTGGTCAGGGTGTTCGGAAATTCAGCACATCAGACTAGAGGTGGTGCACTAACAAGGCCATGTTGTTCACCAGCACCACAAGGGTCCGGTCTCCTACTGGGTATCTGAGCATTCATTGGTCTGATTCCCCTAGCAGCCAGCCACTTCAGCTCCAGTGGCCTGATGGCTGTTGACAGTGGCTGAGGAGTAGTTTTGTTGTTGCCTAAATCCATTTTCTCCAGTTTAATTTTTCTCTGGTTTTTACTCGAAATAACACTTGTTTAACAGAAAAACAACCAAATTGGATGTTCTAAGTCCACAACAATGCTTAAACTACATCAGGAGACCACTTTTGAGGTCTGGGAAAAATCTAACATTTAACTTTTTGGTTGTAGATACCCTTTAATTAAAACTGTGCACCAGTAAGACACGTGTTTGGTTAGCGTGTAGCACATGTGATTGCAGAGCTTGCTAAACAGATAGCCACTGAATTGATGCAAATAATCATGATATCATTCTGCCAGGTAGACTACTCTGTAGTTAACATTTAACCAAGAAGGTTTTTGGGAAAGCCTTTCCATCTACCAGAAGACGGTTATCATTATTAGCATAATTAGCATAAAGTGGTAGACAAAACGTGCAAACACAGAGAAGGGCATTCCTGCGTTGCCTCTTCAGAAAGCTGAAGGAAAATATGAATCACTGATGCATTTTGTTAATGTCTTATGATAATCTTGGACAAATTAATACATTTTAGAATAAATTCAATACATTTAGTTGATTTCAATACATTTTTGAATATTATTAAATTCCATTTTAATGTTTGGATTCCGTGATTCCGTCCGCGTTCTCCACAGATTTTGTAGGGCCCTTGTAGTTGCTGGATTGGGCCTTTGCTCTACAGCTGCAACATTCCACCACTCCAGCCAGTTGAGACAGAGTAGTGAGATGGATTCTACAGTACAGAGTCCTCCGCTCCTTGGATTTCTCTCTAATGAGTGAGCACTCAGTGCACCATGACCAGACTCATTTGCACTGACAAACAATGACGGACCACAGTGCACCCTGGGATGCAGCTTTTTGTTATATCTTTAGAATTTATTAATTATGATGAATTAAGTCGTACCACACAGAGATGGAAAACTTACTTCCAAGTAGGGGAGAATTTTAAAAAACATCCTGCAATGATAAATCTCAGCCACAAGATGGCGGCATGCCAAAACAAATGTCACATGACCCAGGGTCAAAAGGGAGGCCACTCCTTTAATGCAGGGTTTCCCAAGGCTTGATGATTAGTTGACCTAATTGAATCAGGTGTGCCAGGGTAAAAAAATAAACAGTTAAACGTCTGGGGGGGCCGAGGAGAGGGTTGGGAAAACCTGCTTTAATGTGATAGGAGGGAAACATGGACATTATTGTGTTTTGGAAGGCTCCAAGGCTGTCATACAGATAGGAAAACGGTCTACCTTTTTAGTTCACATAGGCTACATCACATCTTCAGTAAAACAATATGTGGTACCAAGTCTGATATGACTAGATGTGTGCCGGTACCTACCTGTAGGTCACATGTCTCAAACTCATTCCACGGAGGGCTGAGTGTCTGCGGGTTTTCTCCCTTGTACTTGACTGATGAATTAAGGTCACTAATTAGTAAGGATCTCCCCTCACCTGGTTGTCTAGGTCTTAATTGAAAGGCAAAAACTAAAACCGCAGACACTCTGCCCTCCGTGGAATGTGTTTGACACCCCTGCTGTAGGTAGAGGTCCTGGTGCCCAGCCAGCGACTCCCCCAGGGGAACCACCACCTTCTCCAGGCTGCGCTGGTGGGAGTTGGTCTGGATGTCAGGGCTCTCTTCAGACGGCAGCTCAATGTGGGAGATCAGCAGATTGATATGACTTGCTGCACTGACGGTAGGGCAACACACAAGGGTTTACAGTCAGGAGTGGATATGTTTTTAGACAGTAGGCAATCACTAGCCTACTTAATGTCACAACAATTGAAGTGGTACATAATGTCAGTCCATATGAGACCCATTTATAAGCTTCATGAGGTCATTTTGGCTGCTGGTAATATTGAATTGAATAATAAATGTAAAGAAAGATCGTGAGACCCCGATTGTTCTCCGTCCACTATGCTTCACGAGGTCACAACAATAGTGTTATGACAGATGCTGCTCACGTTAGTGTCTCCACCTGGGGTGGCACTTAGTGCCAGTATGTGAAACTGTTGAGTCTGGTTTCCCAACTGTCTCAACACCTGAGAAGAGAAGTAATCACAACCTGCTATTATTCCTCTGGTGGTAACTTGTGCCACCATATTGAACAGTGGTGAAATTGCTTTGTAATGGACACAGTGCATGGCATGAATGTAAAGTTAAAGCAGAATCATTCTCAGGTAAGTGCTGGGATAGATACCTGGCAGTAGGCATGATTCCCTAGTGTGAGCCTCGTCAAGCACCACACATTTGACCTGCAGTGCGGGGAAGGTGTCTCGAGACAGGTCATTCAACACCTGAGGAGTGAAGAAGAAGATGTGCCTGGACCTCCATAGAGCCCGCCTCTGCAGTGGCTGCGCGCTGCGTGGCGGACAAGGAATGGAAATGTCAGAGAAGACATGTTTTATAGCCTTACCATGGCACTGTTCAAACATGTCTTATGTCCTAACCTTGGCCCCTGTTCAAACATTTTTCAACTCAGCCTGGTCTCATAGACTAGACGTAACATAGTAAAGGTAAATTCGGGACACTCAAATTAGTATGAAATGTTACCTTTGCTGAGGAGCTGCAAAGGCCTGGGAAGTCATTGTAATATGTTGTTCCACTTGAGGTTGTCTGTGTGAGGCTATTAGTGTTCTCAATAGTTGGTGTATGTTGTTGTCCAAAAGTTACATCAATTTGCAAAGACTTCTCAGCCTCATAAACAGTAACTACCATTAAAACATAATGATCTTCATCATCAGCAGCCTCTCACCTCACTGTTAGTTGTGGACCCCCGACCAAATTAACCCCACAATGAGTTACGGGGCGGCAGGGGTGGCAAAGTTATGTCATTATCCTCTGACTCTTGCCTGTGAATGCCGTGCTGCAGTTGGAGTTTGTTTTTCGCCGCCCCGACAAACGTACATTATTCATTTCACTAACCTTTTGCGGAACTGACGTACCCCAAGTCTGGAACAAAGTCATTTGATTTGTACCACTCATTTTCACTTGTGGTGTTGATTTCTAGCAAGAAGCATGTGGAGACAGCGGTGGCATTCCGAAAATTGTACTTCCGGGGTCGCAATAAGGAATTCCGGGGTTGCGGGTAGGCCTAATAATGGCTTTAAATAGTTACTGAAAAACATTTAGGTTTTCATGTTTTGCTAATACAGATGCGTTTCCATTTTTAGTTTTCAGTTCATGTGGCTGGGACACTGGAAAATGAAGAAAACCTTTGTTCAAATTTTGCTATGTTACCATAGCAATGGAGGGAAGTAAATGGCCAATGTTGACGTTCACACGTTTTCAGGTAAAAGCAGCTAGCTAAGCTAGATTTTTAACCAGCTAGTTAGCTAGCTAGATAAATCACAACATTTTCAAAAACATTGTTCCTCTGCTTATTGTAGTATATTATGTGTTGTCTTGCTGTGCTGTGCATATTGCTGGAAAGCCTCTTCAAAGCTACTGTTGTTAGTTAGCGTTGTCAGCAGGGACTGTGGGGGGGTGGACCGGACAAGCTAGTAGGGTGTCCACCACCTCAGTGGTGTCCACCCACTCTGCTCAGTGGGTGAAAACGCGCTTTGGTGATGAAATTTAACTTCCTTATGTTACAAAATAAATTTTACCAAGACAAATATGATTATTTAAGTTCTGGATCGTTCAGAGGCGCCTTTTTCTAACAAATCATATGGAATTGCTTTAAGATGGATCAATTAGCTATTTGATTTAGAATTTGAGGACCCCTGTAGGTATCACATTTCTGGGGGGAGATAAAATATTGAATTTGGCCTGTAATACTATAGCTCATAGAAACACATTGAAAAACAAACCCACAAAAACACAGGCAGTCCCAAAAAAAGGAGTAAGGTTTTGAAGTCTCAGGAAATATTTTAATTTTTTGGACATATATTTAACCCCTTTTTTTTGTTGTCACAAAACTACCTCCATACTATTAACCGGTACTGGGTTACATTCAGACAAATCCCATGACACTTGTGAGCAGGGGTGCAACTTTCACTGGGAACGGGGTGGGGTGGGGGGGGTGGACGACGACTTGCCCCCCCCAATTCTGAAATTGCATTTTTGTCCCCCCCCCCCCCCCCAGTTTTATCATTGGAATGTGATACAAAACGAGGCGACGGTGTGCTTTAGGACCATGCGGACCCCTCCGAGCGGTCGGGTTGTTTGGAGTGTTTACCCCCCCCCCCCCAAAAAAAGGGATGTCCCCCCCCACTTCTAAAACCAAAGTTGCTCCCCTGCTTGTGAGGGTGTTAGAGCAAAACTGAGAACACCATCATGGGGGGGTCATATAAGTTTGTAGCCCAAACGGTTCGGGCACTACAGACAGAAGTTGGCACATCGGCGGTACCGACTTCAAATGAGTCCTGTGGGGCTTCTGGGGGTATTTGTATTTGTATTTATTATGGAACCCCATTAGCTGCTGCTAGTAGAGCAAAACTGATGTTTTCGTGAGAAGACCGATTTTCGGGATGTCTCCTCCTCTGACAAACAGCGCTGTAGCTCTGCCGCTGTAGCTCTGCCGCTGTAACTCTGCCGCTGTAGCTCTGCCGCTGTAGCTCTGCCGCTGTAACTCTGCCGCTGTAACTCTGCCGCTGTAGCTCTGCCGCTGTAGCTCTGCCACTGTAGCTCTGCCGCTGTAACTCTGCCACTGTAACTCTGCCGCTGTAACTCTGCCGCTGTAGCTCTGCCGCTGTAGCTCTGCCGCTGTAGCTCTGCCGCTGTAGCTCTGCCGCTGTAGCTCTGCCGCTGTAGCTCTGCCACTGTAGCTCTGCCGCTGTAGCTCTGCCACTGTAGCTCTGCCACTGTAACTCTGCCGCTGTAGCTCTGCCGCTGTAGCTCTGCCACTTTAACTCTGCCGCTGTAGCTCTGCCACTGTAACTCTGCCGCTGTAGCTCTGCCGCTGTAGCTCTGCCACTTTAACTCTGCCGCTGTAGCTCTGCCACTGTAGCTCTGCCGCTGTAGCTCTGCCACTGTAGCTCTGCCGCTGTAGCTCTGCCACTGTAACTCTGCCGCTGTAGCTCTGCCGCTGTAGCTCTGCCACTTTAACTCTGCCGCTGTAGCTCTGCCACTGTAGCTCTGCCGCTGTAGCTCTGCCGCTGTAGCTCTGCCACTTTCCACGCAGATGCGGAAGACCGACATAAACACAGGGGGATGGCCGACAGGCGGATATCTCTAGCTTAAACTGACGGAGTTTGATGGGGATTTTTAAAATTATGTTACTTAGATTGACGCACAATGCGTCAATAGACTCTTTTTAAGCACCGAGCTCTGTAGGTTTCTCGTAACAACTTTTGAGGATTTTACATTTTGTGGTCATTTTCTTCAAAATTGTTTCCGCGGGACGCAAAAAGGAAAATTAGCATGACATGAGCTGAATTAGGAACAAAAATATAAACGCAACATGCAACAATTTACTGAGTTACAGTTCATATAAGGAAATCAATCAATTGATATAAATTCATTAGGCCCTAATCTATGGATTTCACATGACTGGGAATGCAGATATGCATCTGTTGGTCACAGATACCTTAAAAAACAGTCAGTGTCTGGTGTGACGACCATTTACCTCATGCAGCGCGACACATCTCCTTCGCATAGAGTTGATTAGGCTGTTATTTGTGGCCTGTGGAATGTGGTCCCACTCCTGTTCAATGGCTGCGTGAATTTGCTGGATATTGGCGGGAACTGGAACACGCTGTCATACACATCGATCCAGAGCATCCCAAACATGCTCAATGGGTGATATGTCTGGTTAGTATGCAGGAACTGGGAAATGTTCAGGATTGTGTACAGATCCTTGCGACATGGGGTCGTGCATTATCATGCTGAAACATGAGGTGTTGGCGGCGGATGAATGGCACGACAATGGGTCTCGGGATCTCATCACGGTATCTCTGTGCATTTAAATTGCCATCGATAAAATGCAGTTGTGTTCGTTGTCTGTAGCTCATGCCTGCCCATACCATAACCCCACTGCCACCATGGGGCACTCTGTTCACAACGTTGTCATCAGCAAACCGCTTGTCCACACGACTCCATACACATGGTCTGCGGTTCTGAGGCCGGTTGGACGTACTGCCAAATTCTCTAAAACGACGTTGGAGGCGGTTTACGGTAGAGAAATTAACATTAAATTCTCTGGCAACAGCTCTGATGGAGATTCCTGCAGTCATCATGCCAATTGCACGCTCCCTCAAAACTTGAGACACAGAATCCAGCCTAGCTGACGGATGCAATTTTCCAGATTTTTGAACACTTTCCTTCTCTGGCCTCCATTGATTAAAGAACGTACCGTAAGCTCACTCCACAGCTAGTTTGAAATGTCGGCGATGGAGCTATCCAATTGGTAACTTTTGTTTAGCTCAAACGGTTGGTACGTTGTCAAATACACATTGTCAAATTAAATATTAATTTAATAACGTTTATTTTTGTATGTATCCATTGACTAAATTTGCTTATGTTTTTTTACTACTAATACTGTTGTTGCTACTGGTGCTACAGTAAATATGATGTTGCTTCACAACTACAATTGTTGTCTGCATAACTGCATTTAACTATGGTGATCTCCATTGTTTTCAAATAAGTTATGGGAGAGATTCAAGGGAACTCCCTGCCATAACCATTTTATCTCAGGTGATTCACGCACATTTTTACCATTGAGAACACATACTCAACACAATCATTAAAAAATTGCAGTTATATTATACAACATACTGTTCCTGTCAATGTGGCTATCAAAACAACACAAAAGCTGCATGTGCTTTCCTGACAACCCATACAAGGTCAAGGGAGACTGTTTGAAATGGATGTATGGAAATGGTATTCCCAGTCCCTCTTGTCCCCTCCCAGAGCATGAGCCTCTATCGTAGAAGGGTTGTCCCTGAGATTTTACTGTAAATACTACAGAACTAGCAGCCATTAGGCTACACATGTTGTGAATTCAACAGGCTTTGGTGTAGTTAAAAATATATATATATATAAAAACGATGCATAGGAGGTTCATGGTTTATTTTATTTATTCAGCGTACAACACTTGCATCCTCTCTCTGTCTCTCGCTCTCCCTCTTTTGTTGTTGTTCGTTGCTGCTAATGGTTTGGCCCACAAAGGCAGTCACTGCTGGCTCTGCTGCCATGGCAACCAGGAAACATTCTCGGCTGCCAGAGAGTAGTGTGTGTGTGAGAGAGAGCATGAGTGGGAGAGTCCAGAGCTGTGAGAGACCACCACACAGAACACAACAACAGAAGGGGCTCACCTTCTAATTAGAACATTTCGACACTCTTCTAGCCTTCTCAGGTGGTTAAGGTTTGAGTGGTAGTGGTGGTGGTGGTACCCAGAGCAGACAGGGACCAGAGACAGCAGACAGGGACCAGAGACAGCAGACAGGGACCAGAGACTGCAGACAGGGACCAGAGACTGCAGACAGGGACCAGAGACTGCAGACAGGGACCAGAGACTGCAGACAGGGACCAGAGACGGCAGACAGGGACCAGAGACTGCAGACAGGGACCAGAGACGGCAGACAGGGACCAGAGACGGCAGACAGGGACCAGAGACTGCAGACAGGGACCAGAGACGGCAGACAGGGACCAGAGACTGCAGACAGGGACCAGAGACGGCAGACAGGGTATTTGGAAAAATGGCTTCCAGTGGGTCAGTAACCCTCCTCCTGCCTCCGGTCAAGTGTGTGGTGGTCTACAGGAACGGGGACCCCTTCTACTCCGGCAGGAGGTTTGTGGTCAACCATCGACAGGTTGCCACCATGGAGGTGTTTCTCAATGACGTGACCCACTGCATCCAGGCTCCGCTGGCCGTGAGGACCCTGTACACCCCCCGGCAGGGTCACCGGGTCAGGGAGCTGCATGACCTCCAGAACGGGGCCCAGTACGTGGCGGCAGGCTTCGAGAGGTTCAAGAAGCTGGAGTGAGTAGCCTACCAGGCAGAATTGTCTAGATTAGACATTGTCTTAAAAGGGCAATTCCACCACTTTCTTTCCACATAATTTTACCAGCACAATACCAGTGTCTACACATGTGAAAACGCGATGACATCATCAAAATGTAAACCATTTTGAAAACAGTGATTTTCAAACAGTATAAGGTTCGCAGTGACGTGGGGGAGCAAGAAAATACCCCCCCCACCCCCCCCGGCTACAAACTCGTTGCAGGTTTTTTTTAAATCACTGTTTTTCTTACTTTGAATCCTACCCTATCATATCACAGAGAATTCTTATATTTTTAACCATATATCATAGAAACGCACCATTTTCACATAGACACTGGTGTAGTGATGGAGTTAATGAATATGAGATTGAAAAGTGGCAGGATTTCCCAGTAAACGTAAGCTGTTCAGTGGCATTGCTCCCAGGTCTACCATGTATGTTTGTGTAAATGTCTAGATATGATGTTGTCAAAATGTTTTCTTTGATATTTATTGTTGTGTGCCCTAATAAATGTAGATGGTAACCATTATGTAAATACATACAGTAATGGGATAAGCTGTCTCTCACTGAGGATGACGTGTGAACCTTTATCGTGTCTATTGTTTTTTTCCATGCAGTTATCTGAACACAGGGCTGAAGAAGCTGCCTGTACCCAGGGGGGAAGGAGCTCGGGTAAGCTTCAATGTGGTTTTCTGTCTCTGTCAATGGTACAGTCCGTTACTCATTAATCTAACCTGTCTGTTATACTGACACACACCCACTGAAAATCAGGTAGATCTGAACTGGTGCCATTTGTAACAGAGAACAGGTTTTCTTTCACTGAGCGATGGTAATATTTGAGTATTTATTTGACCACACTTCAGATTCATTGTGATAAAATTTTACATTTATGTCATTTAGCAGACGCTCTTATCCAGAGCGACTTACAGTTAGTGTGTGCATACATTTTCATACTGGCCCCCCCGTGGGAAACGAACCCACAACCCTGGCGTTGCAAGCGCCATGCTTTACCAACTGAGCTACAGGGGACTTGTGGTTTTGGATGTGCTTTGCATGTCATAATACTGGACACTGTGGTAGACCAAAGCATGATAGACCAAAGCAGTAGCATAGCATTGATTTTTGGATACATGTAATCTGTAAATAATGGTCCTCAGCACCAACACAAACTCACAGAGCATGTAGACCACAAATCAATAACAGATCAATGTTCTGTACCGTATTCGAGCTGTCTTACACTGGCTTAGGTCATTCTTGGCCCATTTCAATAGATCTCTCTTCATCATCGGATAGATTCATATAAGAAGGATAGATATTTTATTGATGAGGTCATACACATTTAAACCCATTTCAAGCGCACCGTCTCAATAGCTGTTCGCACAATGGAAAGTGCTTGCTTTGTATTCAGCCCAAATGGCTGGCTGGATGGATAGAGATTAATGTATTTCATTTTCAGCTGTGGAGCGTGTACTGATTCAGAGCAATATCATTTCGATTTTGAAATGCTAACTATGCATAGATAATAAACAGCGAGTAGCAGCAGTGTAAAAACAAAGTGGGGCTCAAATAGATTAATTGTTCAGCAGTCTTATGGCTTGGGGGTAGAAGCTGGTAAAGAGCCTTTTGGACCTAGACTTGGCGTTCCGGTACCGCTTGCTGTGTGGTAGCAGAGAGAAGTCTATGACTTGGGTGACTGGCGTCTTTGACAATTTTCTGGGCCTTCCTCTGACACCGCCTAGTATATAGGTCCTGGATGGCAGGAAGCTTGGCCCCAGTGATGTACTGGGCCGTACGCACTACCCTCTGTAGCTCCTTATGGTCGGATGCCGAGCAGTTGCCATACCAGGCGGTGATGCAACCGGTCAGGATGCTCTCGATGGTGCAGCTGTAGAACTTTTTGAGGATCTGGGGACCCATGCCAAATCTTTTCAGTCTCCTGAGGGGGAAAAGGTGTTGTCGTGCCCTCATCACGACTGTCTTGGTGTGTTTGGACCATGATAGTTTGTTGGTGATGTGGACACCAAGGAACTTGAAACTCTCGACCCGCTCCACTACAGCCCTGTCGATGTTAATGGGGGCCTGTTCAGCCCTCCTTTTCCTGTAGTCCACGATCAGCTCCTTTGTCTTGCTCACATTGAGGGAGAGGTTGTTGTCCTGGCACCACACTGCCAGGTCTCTGACTTCCTCCCTATAGGCCAGGGGTGTCAAACTCATTTTAGCTCAGGGGCCACATGGAGGAAAATCTATTCCCATGTGGGCCGGACCGGAAAAATCATGGTATATATAACTTAAAAAAAACAACTTCAGATTGTTTTCTTTGTTTTAATACGATCAACATACAACATAAAGCTGGAGCCTGAGGACAGTGTGTCCAAAATAGTACAAGCACAACATCACTATTAATCATAAAACACGTCAAGTTTATTTGAAAATTCTAAAGAAAAAGAACACACAAACACACAATGCCTCAGTGATTAACAGAACTGTTTCACAGATCACAGAACTATATCAGGGTGTCATTTCTCAGGCAGAAATGTAGATAAAAATAATGAAATCCTGTTCCCCAAACAAGTGCAAGAACCACAGAGTCAAGAATAGGTTAAATATACAAATAAAATAAAATCAATTAAAAACAATAGCACATCAACATAAAAACATATAAACATAAATCTGAAAGCGTTGCTCAAACTCCCGTAACAGTCCCGTTATTTTATCTTTGAACCGCTTCATGTCTGCCACATGTTGGGTCGCGCACACATTTTTCAGACAGGGGAAGTGAGCTGCATCACCACCGGCAAGTTGCGTCTCCCACAATGACAGCTTCAACTTGAAAGAACGTATGCTGTCATAATACTGCGTGACAACTTTGTTGCGCCCTTGCAGCTGTTTGTTCAAGTTATTCAGGTGCTCTGTAACATCCACCATAAATGCAAGGTCCGGCATCCATTCTGCGGAATGAAATTCTAACACTGGTTTGCCCTTTTCTTCCATGAACTGTTCAATTTCTTCTCGTAAATCAAAGAAACGCCTCAGCACAGCACCTCGGCTTAACCATCTTACCTCAGTGTGGTATGGCAGGCCATAGATGTGGTCTTTCTCTCTGAGAAGGCTGTCAAACTGACGGTGATTCAGGCTTCTGGATCGGATGAAATTAACAGTTTGGATGACCACCTTCATGACGTTATCCATCTTTAATGACTTGCAACACAAAGCCTCCTGGTGCAAAATACAGTGAAAAGTCAAAAAATCAAGTCCTCCATTTGCAGATTGCACTTTCTCTCTGAACTTTGTCACAACGCCTGCTTTTTCCCGATCATTGAGGGCGCACCATCTGTAGCCAGGCTGACAGCGCGGGACCAGTCCACTCCGACCCTGTCCAGCGCGCCGACGAGTGCGGTAAAAATATCAGCTGCTGTCGTTGTATCTGTCATCGGCACCAACTCCACGAACTCCTCGGTGACGGTCAATGTGTCATCAACTCCACGGATGAAAAAATGGCCAGTTGTGCAACATCTGTAATGTCCGTGCTTTCATCAATTGCAACCGAAAACGCAATAAATGACTTTACTTTTTGCTTCAACTGGCTGTCCAAATCCACTGAAAGATCGGAAATCCTGTCTGCAACTGTGTTTCTTGTCAGGCTGATATTTGCAAAAGCCTGCCGCTTTTCAGGGCACACAATCTCCGCTGCCTTCATCATGCATGTTTTTACAAATTCACCCTCACTAAATGGTTTTGAAGCCACTGCGATTTCATTAGCAATGAGGTAGCTAGCTTTCACTGCAGCGTCACTGATGTCTCGGCTGTGAGTAAACACAGACTGCTGTTTCTTCAGACCCGCCAACAGTTCATTCACCTTCTCTCATCTCCGCTGTCCTTGAAAGTTGTCATATTTGTCGGCATGAAGACTCACATAGTGGCGACGAAGGTTATATTCTTTCAGCACTGCAACATGCTCTGAACACACCAAACATACAGCTTTCCCATTCAATTCCGTGATTAAATAGGATGACCATTTTTCTTGGAACACTCTGCACTCTGCGTCCACTTTTCTCTTTTTTGACAGAGACATATTGGGGCAATGAGGGTGCCAAAGCACATAATGTTAAAAGTAGAAGCCGTAATAAATATCGCGGGCAAAACAAAGTAGCTCATTGGCTGCACGTGCTTGACCTACTTGCACTGCCCCGGTATAAACAGTTTGCTTGCTTAACACAATTGCTATTGCGCCATCCAGTGGACGCAATTGGAACAGCAGTTTATTTTATAGAAAAATTGCAGCTCATTTTTATACTTTACTTTTTTTTTTTTTTTTTTTATCATCTCGCGGGCCGGATTAAACCCGTTTGCGGGCCTGATCCGGCCCGCGGGCCGTACGTTTGACACCCCTGCTATAGGCTGTCTCATCGTTGTCAGTGATCAGGCCTACCACTGTTGTGTCATCAGCAAACTTAATGATGGTGTTGGAGTCATGCTTGGCCACGCAGACGTGGGTGAACAGGGAGTACAGGAGGGGACTAAGCACGCACCCCTGAGGGGCCCCAGTGTTGAGGATCAGCGTGGCAGATGTGTTGTTACCTACCCTTACCACCTGAGGGTGGCCCGTCAGGAAGTCCAGGATCCAGTTGCAGAGGGCGGTGTTTAGTCCCAGGGTCCTTAGCTTAGTGATGAGCTTTGTGGGCACTTTGGTGTTGAACGCTGAGCTGTAGTCAATGAACAGCATTCTCACATACAGTGAGGGAAAAAAGTATTTGATCCCCTGCTGATTTTGTACGTTTGCCCACTGACAAAGAAATGATCAGTCTATAATTTTAATGGTAGGTTTATTTGAACAGTGAGAAACAGAATAACAACAAAGAAATCCAGAAAAACGCATGTCAAAAATTTTATAAATTGATTTGTAAGTTTTGATAAGTATTTGACCCCTCTGCAAAACATGACTTAGTACTTGGTGGCAAAACCCTTGTTGGCAATCACAGAGGTCAGACGTTTCTTGTAGTTGGACACCAGGTTTGCACACATCTCAGGAGGGATTTTGTCCCACTCCTCTTTGCAGATCTTCTTCAAGTCATTAAGGTTTCGAGGCTGACGTTTGGCAACTCGAACCTTCAGCTCCCTCCACAGATTTTCTATGGGATTAAGGTCTGGAGACTGGCTAGGCCACTCCAGGACCTTAATGTGCTTCTTCTTGAGCCACTCCTTTGTTGCCTTGGCTGTGTGTTTTGGGTCATTGTCATGCTGGAATACCCATCCACGACCCATTTTCAATGCCCTGGCTGAGGGAAGGAGGTTCTCAACCAAGATTTGACGGTACATGGCCCCGTCCATCGTCCCTTTGATGCGGTGAAGTTGTCCTGTCCCCTTAGCAGAAAAACACCCCCAAAGCATAATGTTTCCACCTCCATGTTTGACGGTGGGGATGGTGTTTTTGGGGTCATAGGCAGCATTCCTCCTCCTCCAAACACGGCGAGTTGAGTTGATGCCAAAGAGCTCAATTTTGGTCTCATCTGACAACAACACTTTCACCCAGTTCTCCTCTGAATCATTCAGATGTTCATTGGCAAACTTCAGACGGCCTGTATATGTGCTTTCTTGAGCAGGGGGACCTTGCGGGCGCTGCAGGATTTCAGTCCTTCACGGCGTAGTGTGTTACCAATTGTTTTCTTGGTGACTATGGTCCCAGCTGCCTTGAGATCATTGACAAGATCCTCCCGTGTAGTTCTGGGCTGATTCCTCACCGTTCTCATGATCATTGCAACTCCACGAGGTGAGATCTTGCATGGAGCCCCAGGCCGAGGGAAATTGACAGTTATTTTGTGTTTCTCTCCATTTGCGAATAATCGCACCAACTGTTGTCACCTTCTCACCAAGCTGCTTGGCGATGTTCTTGTAGCGCATTCCAGCCTTGTGTAGGTCTACAATCTTGTCCCTGACATCCTTGGAGAGCTCTTTGGTCTTGGCCATGGTGGAGAGTTTGGAATCTGATTGATTGATTGCTTCTGTGGACAGGTGTCTTTTATACAGGTAACAAGTTGAGATTAGGAGCACTCCCTTTAAGAGTGTGCTCCTAATCTCAGCTCGTTACCTGTATAGAAGACACCTGGGAGCCAGAAATCTTTCTGATTGAGAGGGGGTCAAATACTTATTTCCCTCATTAAAATGCAAATCAATTTATAACATTTTTGACACTACGTTTTTCTGGATTTTTTTTTTGTTATTCTGTCTCTCACTGTTCAAATAAACCTAACATTAAAATTATAGACTGATCATTTCTTTGTCAGTGGGCAAACGTACAAAATCAGCAGGGGATCAAATACTTTTTTCCCTCACTTTACAGTACCAGTCACATGTTTGGACACACCTACTCATTCTACATTGTAGAATAATAGTGAAGACATCAAAACTATGAAATAACACATATGGAATCATGTAGTAACCAAAAAAGTGTTAAACAAATCAAAATATATTGTGGATTTTAGGTTCTTCAAAGTAGCCACCCTTTGCCTTGATGACAGCTTTGCACACTCTTGCCATTCTCTCAACCAGATTCACCTGGAATGCTTTTCCAACAGTCTTGAAGGAGTTCCCACATATGCTGAGCACTTGTTGGCTGCTTTTCCTTCACTCTGCGGTCCAACTCATCACAAACCATCTCAATTGGGTTGAGGTCAGGTGATTGTGGGGGCCAGGTCATCTGATGCAGCACTCCATCACTCTCCTTCTTGGTCAAATAGCCCTTACACAGCATGGAGGTGTGTTGAGTCATTATCCTGTTGAAAAACAAATGATAGTCCCACTAAGCGCAAACCAGATGGAATGGCGTATCGCTGCAGAATGCTGTGGTAGCCATGCTGGTTAAGTGAGCCTTGAATTCTAAATAAATCACAGACAGGGTCACCAGCAAAGCACCCCCACACCATCACACCTCCTCCTCCATGCTTCACGTTGGGAACCACACATGCGGAGATCATCCGTTCACCTACTCTGCGTTTCACAAAGACACGGCAGTTGGCACCAAAAATCTCACATTTGGACTCATCAGACCAAAGGACAGATTTCCACCGGTCTAATGTCCATTACTCGGGTTTCTTGGCCCAAGCAAGTCTCCTCTTCTTATTGGTGTCCTTTATTGGTGGTTTCTTTCCTGCAATTCGACCATGAAGGCCTGATTCACTCAGTCTCCTCTGAACAGTTAATGTTGAGATGTGTCTGTTACTTGAACTCTGTGAAGCATTTATTTGGGCTGCAATTTCTGAGGCTGGTAACTCTAATGAACTTATCCTCTGCAGCAGAGGTAACTCTGGGTCTTCCTTTCCTGTGGCGGTCCTCATGAGAGCCAGCTTCATCATAGCACTTGATGGTTTTTGCGACTGCACTTGAAGAAACTTTCGAAGTTCTTGAAATTTTCCGGATTGACTGACCTTCATGTCTTAAAGTAATGAAAAACTGTCATTTCTCTTTGCTTATTTGAGCTAGCTGTTCTTGCCATAAAATGGACTTGGTCTTTTACCAAATAGGCCTATCTTCTGTATACCACCCCTACCTTGTCACAACAGGAAAGAAGGAAATAAATTCCACAAATACATTTTTAACAAGGCACACCTGTTAATTGAAATGAATTCCAGGTGACTACCTCATGAAGCTGGTTGAGAGAATGCCAAGAGTGTGCAAAGCTGTCATCAAGGCAAAGGACGGCTACTTTGAAGAATCTCAAATCTCAAATATTTGTTGATTTGTTTAACACTTTTTTGATTAGTACATGATTCCAAATATGTTATTTCATAGTTTTGATGTCTTCACTATTATTCTACAATGTAGAAAATAGTAAAAATAAAGAAAAACCCTTGAATGAGTAGGTGTGTACAAACTTTTGACTGGTACTGTAGGTGTTCCTTTTGTCCAGGTGGGAAAGGGCCGTGTGGAGTGCGATTGAGATTGCGTCATGTGTGGATCTGTTTGGGCGGTATGCGAATTGGAGTGGGTCTAGGGTTTCCGGGATGATGGTGTTGATGTGAGCCATGACCAGCCTTTCAAAGCACTTCATGGCTACCGACGTGAGTGCTATGGGCCGGTAGTCATTTAGGCAGGTTACCTTCGCTTTCTTGGGCACAGGGACTATGGTGGTCTGCTTGAAACATGTAGGTATTTCAGACTCGGTCAGGGAGAGGTTGAAAATGTCAGTGAAGACACTTGTCAGTTGGTCCGCACATGCTCTGAGTACACGTCCTGGTAATCTGTCTGGCCCGCGGCCTTATGAATGTTGACCTGTTTAATGGTCTTGCTCATATGGGCTACGGAGAGCGTGATCACACAGTCGCCCGTAACAGCTGGTGCTCTCATGCATACTTCAGTGTTTTTTGCCTCAAAGTGAGTATAAAAGGCATTTAGCTCGTCTGGTAGGCTCTCGTCACTGGGAAGCTTGCGGCTGGGTTTCCCTTTGTAGTCCATAATAGTTTGCAATCCCTGCCACATCCGACAAGCGTCAGAGCCGGTGTAGTAGGATTCAATCTTAGTCCTGAATTGACGCTTTGCCTGTTTGATGGTTTGTCTGAGGGCATAGCAGGATTTGTGTCCCACTCCTTGAAAGTGGCAGCTCTAGCCTTTAGCTAGCCTTTAGCTCGGAAGTATTTAGTGTTGTGTGCATTGCATCTCTGCACTTAGCTAGCTACCATCCCATAGCCTACATTGCCAAATGAAGTGTGACTGGCTCATCCGTGGATGTACGGAGATTTTTTAAATTAATTTTTTTGTCTCCCCATGTGGGGATTCGTGCTCTCTGATTGGCTCAAAATCCAAGTTGTTGGCCACTGACGAGCATTGCAATTCTACAAGTAGAATCGGTAGGTTCGACGCTACTGAGTCGGCACCAATGACATATACAAACCCTGAATTGCTAATGCTATGTATTGATACGTTTCATCGGAACATTGCAAGTAGAGTGCGAATTACACCATGACATTCGGTGGGGGAGGGGGGGGTCTCTATCGAGTGCACAAAAACTATTTATAGGCCTAATAATAAAGACGTCATTTAAACGGGAAAAATGAATTACCTTTTAATGTGGCATGAACATAACCTGTCATGATATTTTCATCCAATTGTCAAACAAATCATTTCAAAAAGTAGGCTACCTGTACATGTTCACCCCCCCCCCCCTTCTAGTTCTGACTTTGCTGATAGCTACAGTCCTTTATTGAGGAATTGTGTACTTACTATGCCTGTGATATGTGGTTGTCCCAGCTAGCTATCTTAGGATGAATAAGGTGGGGGTGTTCATTTCATTTGGAAGCTTTTATTTTCATATTTACCGCTGTAAAGCATATTTACCACCACATTTTAAAATAGGAGAATGGTTAAATTAGCATTATTTAGAGACCCCCCATAGTTTGACTTATGTTGCTCCCCCGTAATTCACACCTTGGTTGCAAGAACATTCCTGTGTCCAGGTTTCTAAGGGTTTGAAGAATATTCCATCAACGACCCACCAAACATACACAGAACTTGGTTGCCATCTTCTCAGAATATGAGATATTAATGTTCTAGACACGTTTCATGGGAACGTTGCAAGAACGTTCCTGTGTATCAGTCGTCAGGACGTTGCCTGATGGTCCCAAAGAAACGTTCTCCAAAAATGGTTTCGTCAATACACATCAACCCTTGTACTGTGGCTGAGCCCATCAAGGCTCTGATTGGTGAACTACTGATCCATTCACAGCTCTTTGTTGGCAAGGACACTCACACAAACAATGCTTTTAACATAGTGTTTTCAACTTACATATTTGACACACTTTGACATACGTGATTACATTGTGCATGTTCATTTATACAGTCATTATTATTCAACATGTCCTCCGCTGGGATTTGAAATCACAACCTCTTGATTCACAGCATTTCGATCTTCCTGCTGCACCACGTCTGTGTCAGTTATCAGTTATTAATCGGACTATTCTCTCATCATTGATTTGACTGACTTATTTCAGCAATTTTAGGGCTTTTTGTATAGTTGTCTAATGTTGGTGGGGCATATAATCCTGTTTTAATGTTACTCCTGAATCAATATGATCAATAAAATAGTTTTTCTTGAGTGTACTTTTAACAGAGCTGAGATTTACCTAACTTCAAATAATGCTAAATAGGTTCTCAGGAGGTTTTTGATAACATACATAACATGTTCCCTTAACTAACCGAAAACTGGACACTCAAACATCTGGGGAACATTACGGGTAACAAAACAAAAACATTCTCTCTCCCTAGAATTGTTAGCTGGGTAACTCTGTTTAAAGAATTAAGCCATACAGTGGCCCCATCCTGTGTTATCAGGGCTCTGAACATGCCTGGGCAGGCCTAATTCCCAGCATACCCAGCCCCTCGCTGGCAGCCCCATGCCTACTACTCTGTTTAAATACAACAACAATGTTGCATAGTAACACTTCAAAGTGGAAACATTGTGAAACATTGTAGAAACATTTATTATCTAGCTGTGGATGGGTTTTGTTTGAAGTATTGATTTATAGTTATATTATGTGGTCAGACACAATGAGTGATATTAATAGGGCTTGACTTCATAGGGCTTGACTTCATGGGGCTTGAGTTCATAGGGCCTGACTTCATAGGGCTTGACTTCAGAGGTCTTGACTTAATAGAGCTTGACTTCATAGGGCTTGACTTAATAGGGCTTGAGTTTTTCTTTAAATAGGGCTTGACTTCATAGGGCTTGACTTCCTAGGGCTTGACTTCCTAGGGCTTGACTTTAATGACCCATGGGGCGGCGCACAATTGGCCCAGCGTTGTCCAGGGAGGGGGGAGGGAATGGCCGGCAGGGATGTAGCTCAGTTGGTAGAGCACGGCGTTTGCAACGCCAGGGTTGAGGGTTCGATTCCAGTATGAAAAATAATAATAATAATGCACTCACTAACTGTAAGTCGCTCTGGATAAGAGCGTCTGCTAAATGACGTAAATGTAAATGTTAATAGGGCTTGACTTCATAGGGCTTGACTTCATAGGGCTGGACTTCATAGACTCTGGACACAATAGAAAGGTCAGGGACAGTTTAGGGGACAGAGTGGCTATATACAGTTTAGGTATTCAATGAAGTGGAGCACTCAATCGGTCTATGTAGATGAGTTATGTAGATACGTTATTGGCCAGCATGATGATGTGTGTTGCCATGGACACAGCCCTCTGACTGACAAGCAATAATAATAATAGGTCATAACCGCTTATTGTGAAATGTCTGTGGATGTTCTGTTCTGAAATTAATACAATTGGTATTTACTTTGTTTTGGTAAATTATATCAAATGGCGTAGTTGATATCAATGTTTCATCACATGGTTTAATTTGGCATTCACTGATCAGAGGAAGTGATATTTCTTTCTTGTATTTGATTCTGACCGGCAAATCTATCTAAAACTACAGTGCTGTATTCTTTTGTAATGTTGTGTCTTTCTTTCCTAGGCAAGATTACTTCACAGACCAAATGTGTCAGCAAAATGGAGAAAGTATATTCTTCTACCCTGTATCATACAGTAAATGTCCCAATTAACACACTCTCCCATTCATCATCTCAAATACTACACACATATAGAAACACACAACTTATTTGTGTGTTCCTTTACAGTGTTTTCCGCAACGAAGATCTTCGCTGCTCGCCATTCCATTTCATAATTCCCAGGACCTGGCAGCACGACCTGGATCAGATCCTCGGTCTAGTCACAGAGAAGGCCAGTTTACGCACTGGAGCCGTGCGCAGGTCAGATACATACACATACACATACACAGACTCACACATGCATATAGACATACACACACACCCTCACACAGCATGTTTGACCTATATAATGGCAGCCTAACGCCCCCTCAGTGCCCTCAGGTACACAGATGACAGTCTCTCTGACCCCATTAGTGACCCCTGACCCTGTGACCTCTCAGGTTGTGCACTCTAGATGGTGTAACTGTGTCCAGTGCAGACGAACTGGTGAGTGGCCAGTACTACGTGGCTGTGGGAGCGGAGAGGTTCAAGAAGCTTCCCTACGTGCAGCTGTTGGTTCCTAAAGCCTCTGAGAGGTATGGATGGAACTATCATAGTACAGAGATTGTTAGATAATCTGAAAATAGAACAAACAGCTTATAGGCAGACAAGACAAAAAGGCTTTTGTGAACTAACAATCGCACTTGACTTCTCCCTCCTCTCGGATTATGGATGAACTATGCCCCTTTAAGCCTCCCCAAGAGGCTAGAAGCTCTTGATTAAGTCACCACTCTTATTAAAAAGGGATCCAAAAGGATTCTCCTATGGGGATAGCTGAATAACCCTTTTAGGTTCTAGATAGCACCTTTTTTTCTAAGAGTGTAGGTGTTGAACTAAGGTTGCTATTGTAATTTAACAAGAAGATCTACTTTTTTATTACCATTTTTAATTAGCTTTTTATTTTTTATTTTTTTAATCCTCACAAGCTGTTAAACATTTAATAACATTTGTATGGCCTTAGGTAGTGATTGACTTTTTCAACCAATGGATGGCTTATTATAACTGGCCAATTGATTGGTTGATGAATTTATATACTGTACTTGATTGGCTGTTACTATTTTGGGGGTGGTTGTTATGCTGATAGCTGTGGAGCAGAGACACAGTGTCTGCATGCACATTGACTTCCAACATGTTGAGCACTCTGGACAGTAGTTTGGAATGATGGAAAACAGATGTGGGGCCTCCCGGGTTCTGCCCTGCACAGTTCTAACAGGCCTTGCATCAGGAGAGGAGGCAGCTATCTACGCGCCCCCAGCGTGGAAAATATTCTTGCTGTTATGAAATTGTGTTTTGCATGTTTTGTGGTGGTGAAGCCATTTGAATGTAATCAGCTAGGAATGGGGATGACTTATTTTTGTTTCTCTGAGTGTGTGTGTGTGTGTGTGTGTGTGTGTGTGTGTGTGTGTGTGTGTGTGTGTCTGTGTGTGTGTGTGCATGTGTCTAATCAAATCAAATGTTATTGGTCACATACAGTGGGGGAAAAAAGTATTTAGTCAGCCACCAATTGTGCAAGTTCTCCCACTTAAAAAGATAAGAGAGGCCTGTAATTTTCATCATAGGTACACGTCAACTATGACAGACAAAATGAGAAAAAAAAATCCAGAAAATCACATTGTAGGATTTTTAATGAATTTATTTGCAAATTATGGTGGAAAATAAGTATTTGGTCAATAACAAAAGTTTCTCAGTACTTTGTTATATACCCTTTATTGGCAATGACACAGGTCAAACGTTTTCTGTAAGTCTTCACAAGGTTTTCACACACTGTTGCTGGTATTTTGGCCCATTCCTCCATGCAGATCTCCTCTAGAGCAGTGATGTTTTGGGGCTGTCGCTGGGCAACACAGACTTTCAACTCCCTCCAAAGATTTTCTATGGGGTTGAGATCTGGAGACTGGCTAGGCCACTCCAGGACCTTGAAATGCTTCTTACGAAGCCACTCCTTTGTTGCCCGGGCGGTGTGTTTGGGATCATTGTCATGCTGAAAGACCCAGCCACGTTTCATCTTCAATGCCCTTGCTGATGGAAGGAGGTTTTCACTCAAAATCTCACGATACATGGCCCCATTCATTCTTTCCTTTACACGGATCAGTCGTCCTGGTCCCTTTGCAGAAAAACAGCCCCAAAGCATGATGTTTCCACCCCCATGCTTCACAGTAGGTATGGTGTTCTTTGGATGCAACTCAGCATTCTTTGTCCTCCAAACACGACGAGTTGAGTTTTTACCAAAAAGTTATATTTTGGTTTCATCTGACCATATGACATTCTCCCAATCCTCTTCTGGATCATCCAAATGCACTCTAGCAAACTTCAGATGGGCCTGGACATGTACTGGCTTAAGCAGGGGGACACGTCTGGCACTGCAGGATTTGAGTCCCTGGCGGCGTAGTGTGTTACTGATGGTAGGCTTTGTTACTTTGGTCCCAGCTCTCTGCAGGTCATTCACTAGGTCCCCCTGTGTGGTTCTGGGATTTTTGCTCACCGTTCTTGTGATCATTTTGACCCCACGGGGTGAGATCTTGCGTGGAGCCCCAGATCGAGGGAGATTATCAGTGGTCTTGTATGTCTTCCATTTCCTAATAATTGCTCCCACAGTTGATTTCTTCAAACCAAGCTGCTTACCTATTGCAGATTCAGTCTTCCCAGCCTGGTGCAGGTCTACAATTTTGTTTCTGGTGTCCTTTGACAGCTCTTTGGTCTTGGCCATAGTGGTTTGGAGTGTGACTGTTTGAGGTTGTGGACAGGTGTATTTTATACTGATAACAAGTTCAAACAGGTGCCATTAATACAGGTAACGAGTGGAGGACAGAAGAGCCTCTTAAAGAAGAAGTTACAGGTCTGTGAGAGCCACAAATCTTGCTTGTTCGTAGGTGACCAAATACTTATTTTCCACCATAATTTGCAAATAAATTCATAAAAAATCCTACAATGTGATTTTCTGAAAAAAAAATTCTCAATTTGTCTGTCATAGTTGACGTGTACCTATGATGAATATTACAGGCCTCTCTCATCTTTTTAAGTGGGAGAACTTGCACAATTGGTGGCTGACTAAATACTTTTTTTCCCCACTGTACATCAACACATTTTACCTCTGGATTACTGAAGTGGGTGTATTCTATTCTAAAGAGATATTGGTCTCAATGGGACTCCCTGTTCAAATAAGGGTAAAATAAATATATGATAATATGATATAAAATAATCTGATATAATATAATAAATATAATATAATATAATATAATAAATATAATATGATATAATATAATAAATATAATGTTATAATATGATATAGTATAATATAATATGATGTATGATATATTATAATATAATTAATATAATATAATATGATATAATGTATTATAATATAATATGATATGATATAATATGATATAATTACTAAATATGATATAATATAATATGGAATTCTATATCATATGAGTTTCACATTATTTTCCAGAAATTACCCTGGAAATAGAAGGCTGTCAAGGAGATATAAGGTAAGCTACTGTCTGTCTATTACCTACTGTATGTCTAATACTTCATAGTCTAATATATTGTATATTTATTCTGGTCTGTAGGACAGTTGAGCTTGGTTATAAAGGTACACCCAGTAAAGCAATAAAAACAAGTAAGCATCCCAGAAGAAAAGTGCTCAAAATAGCCCACGTTAACATATGTGGCTTAAGAAACAAGGTTAATGAAATCAATAAGTTGCTAGTAACAGATAACATTCATATTCTGACTATCTCTGAAACTCACTTAGATAATACATTTGATGATACAGTGGTAGCAATACAAGGTTCTAACATTTACAGAAAAGATAGAAATGCCAATGGTGGAGGTGTTGATGTATACATAAGGCTGGCCTTGGGCTGTGCAGTTAACTTCTCACCTAATCACCTACTAATAGTCACAATTTGGCACCCACATAATAGGGCAAGCAAAGAGTGCAAGTCCCCACTGGGCACACTGTTTTAATCAATGTTGTTTCCACGTCATTTCAATAAAATTACATTGAACCAATGTGGAATAGACATCTGTGCCTAGTGGGTCTGGTATGGAATGGCGTTTTATTTCACACTTGAAGCAAACAAAGAGAAAGCTAAAATAGTTAATTTATTGACTTGTCATTTTGATATAGTCCTGAATTAGCCAGTCAGCAAAGAGTTAAAGTGACAGTACAAAAGTAGTTTGATTTAGACTTAACATGAGTTCACAGACATCATAGCCTCAGAGTAGGTGTTGTCACCGTCCCCTTTAGCTCAGTTTGTAGAGCATGGCGCTTGCAACGCCAGTGTTGTGGGTTCGTTTCCCACGGGGGGCCAGTATGAAAATGTATGCACTCACTAACTTTAAGTCGCTCTGGATAAGAGCGTCTGCTAAATGACTAAAATGTAAAAGAAATGTTAACTAGGCACTAATTATTTGGTCCCGTGTAGCTGAGTTGGTAGAGCATGGCGTTTGCAATGCCAGGGTTGTGGGTTCGATTCCCACTGGGGGCCAGTATGAAAATGTATGTACTCACTAACTGTAAGTCGCTCTGGATAAGAGCGTCTGCTAAATGACTAAAATGTAAATGCAAAAATATATACAGTGGGGAGAACAAGTATTTGATACACTGCCGATTTTGCAGGTTTTCCTACTTACAAAGCATGTAGAGGTCTGTAATTTTTTATCATAGGTACACTTCAACCGTGAGAGACGGAATCTAAAACAAAAATCCAGAAAATCATATTGTATGATTTTTAAGTAATTAATTTGCATTTTATTGCATGACATAAGTATTTGATCACCTTCCAACTAGTAAGAATTCCAGCTCTCACAGACCTGTTGGTTTTTCTTTAAGAAGCCCTCCTGTTCTCCACTCATTACCTGTATTAACTGCACCTGTTTGAACTCGTTACCTGTATAAAAGACACCTGTTCACACACTCAATCAAACAGACTCCAACCTCTCCACAATGGCCAAGACCAGAGAGCTGTGTAAAATTGTAGACCTGCACAAGGCTGGGATGGGCTACAGGACAATAGGCAAGCAGCTTGGTGAGAAGGCAACAACTGTTGGCGCAATTATTAGAAAATGGAAGAAGTTCAAGATGACGGTCAATCACACTCGGTCTGGGGCTCCATGCAAGATCTCACCTCGTGGGGCATCAATGATCATGAGGAAGGTGAGGGATCAGCCCAGAACTACACGGCAGGACCTGGTCAATGACCTGAAGAGAGCTGGGACCACAGTCTCAAAGAAAACCATTAGTAACACACTACACCGTTATGGATTAAAATCCTGCAGCGCACGCAAGGTCCCCCTGCTCAAGCCAGCGCATGTCCAGGCCCATCTGAAGTTTGCCAATGACCATCTGGATGATCCAGAGGAGGAATGGGAGAAGGTCATGTGGTCTGATGAGACAAAAATATAGCTTTTTGGTCTAAACTCCACTTGCCGTGTTTGGAGGAAGAAGAAGGATGAGTACAACCCCAAGAACACCATCCCAACTGTGAAGTATGGAGGTGGAAACATCATTCTTTGGGGATGCTTTTCTGCAACGGGGACAGGACGACTGCACCGTATTGAGGGGAGGATGGATGGGGCCATGTATCGCGAGATCTTGGCCAACAACCTCCTTCCCTCAGTAAGAGCATTGAAGATGGGTCGTGGCTGGGTCTTCCAGCATGACAACGACCCGAAACACACAGCCAGGGCAACTAAGGAGTGGCTCCGTAAGAAGCATCTCAAGGTCCTGGAGTGGCCTAGCCAGTCTCCAGACCTGAACCCAATAGAAAATCTTTGGAGGGAGCTGAAAGTCCGTATTGCCCAGCGACAGCCCCGAAACCTGAAGGATCTGGAGAAGGTCTGTATGGAGGAGTGGGCCAAAATCCCTGCTGCAGTGTGTGCAAACCTGGTCAAGACCTACAGGAAACATATGATCTCTGTAATTGCAAACAAAGGTTTCTGTACCAAATATTAAGTTCTGCTTTTCTGATGTATCAAATACTTATGGCATGCAATAAAATGCAAATGAATTACTTAAAAATCATACAATGTGATTTTCTGGATTTTTGTTTTAGATTCCGTCTCTCACAGTTGAAGTGTACCTATGACAAAAATTACAGACCTCTACATGCTTTGTAAGTAGGAAAACCTGCAAAATCGGCAGTGTATCAAATACTTGTTCTCCCCACTGTATATTCAGAACCACATTCCTGTAAAGATTAGAGAGGATCTCATGTTAAATACCGTTATAATATGGCTGCAGGTTCATCTGCCTCACCTAAAGCCCATTCTGGTGGGAAGCTGCTATAGACCACCAAGTGCTAACAGTCGGTATCTGGATAACATGTGTGTAATGCTTGATAATGTATCTGATGTCAATAGAGGTATACTTTCTTGGTGATTTAAATATTGACTGGCTTTCATCAGGCTGCCCACTCATGAGAAAGCTTCAAACTGTAACTAGTGCCTGCAACCTGGTTCAGGTTACCAATCAACCTACCAGGGTAGTTACAAACAGTACAGGAATGAAATCATCAAAATGTATTGATCATATCTTTACTAGTGCTGCAGAGATTTGTTTGAAAGCAGTATCCAAATCCATCGGATGTAGTGATCACAATATAGTAGTCATATCTAGGAAAACCAAAGTTCCAAAGGCTGGACCTAATATAGTGTATAAGAGGCATACAATAAGTTTTGCAGTGATTCCTATGTTGTTGATGTAAATAATATATGTTGGTCCGTGGTGTGTAATGAGGAGCAAATAGACACTGCACTTGACACATTTTATGAAATTGCTTATTTCAGTTACTAATAAGCATGCACCCACTAAGAAAATGACAGTAAAAACGGTTAAATTGATGAGGAATTGAACAATTGTATGGTTGAGAGGGATGAAGCAATAGGAATGGCAAATAAGTCTGGCTGCTGTCACACCCGGGCTCTGGGACTCTATATGTTGAGCCAGGGTGGGGTCATTCTATGTGGTGTATTTCTATGTTGGGAGTTCTGGTTTGTTTATTTCTATGTTGGCTAGAGTGACTCCCAATCAGAGGCAACGAGTGTCAGCTGTGGCTGGTTGTCTCTGATTGGGAGCCATATTTATACTGTCTGTTTTCTCTTTGTTATTGTGGGATCTTGTTCTAGTTAGGTTTGTGTTTGACCGTTGGCTGTCACGTTATCGTGTTTGTTGTTTTTGTCGTTATTCACTTAATAAACAAGTATGTTCGCTACTAACGCTGCGCATTGGTCTACTCCATACGACGATCGTGACAGAAGATCCCACCATACCAGGACCAAGCAGTGTGTCCAGGAGCAGGCAGCCTGGACGTGGGAGCAGATTTTGGACGGGCAGGGGTCCTGGACCTGGGAGGAAATCCTGGCCGGGATGGATCGCCAGCCATGGAGTGAGACGGTAGAGGCGCGACGGAGAGAGGAGCAACGGCGTCAACAGTGTCGTCGTCGGACGGACGAGAGGCAACCCCAAAACATTTTTAGGGGGGGGCACAGGGCATGGACGACGGGGCTGACGGAGGCAGAAAAGGGGCGTATTCAGAAGGCCACCAGGTTACGGGGGCCACTGGTCAAAGAAGGGAAAGAAGGTTTAGAGGCACGGCGAGAGGTACTGGGGTGTGTTACCAGTCCGGTCCGGCCCGTTCCAGATCCCGGGGTAGAGCCAGTGGTGTGTGTCCCCAGTATGGTCCGGCCTGTTACGGCCCCTCGCACCAAGTGTACGGTGCGCGTCGCCAGCCCGGCCCGGCCTGTTCCTGCCCCTCGCACCAAGCCTACGGTGTGCGTCGCCAGCCCGGTCCGGCCTGTTCCTGCCCCTCGCACCAAGCCTACGGTGTGCGTCGCCAGCCCGGTCCGGCCTGTTCCTGCCCCTCGCACCAAGCCTACGGTGTGCGTCGCCAGCCCGGTCCGGCCTGTTCCTGCCCCTCGCACCAAGCCTACGGTGTGCGTCGCCAGCCCGGTCCGGCCTGTTCCTGCCACTCGCACCAAGCCTACGGTGCGCGTCGCCAGCCCGGCCCGGCCTGTTCCTGCCACTCGCACCAAGTCTACGGTGCGCGTCGCCAGCCCGGCCCGGCCTGTTCCTGCCACTCGCACCAAGCCTACGGTGCGTGTCGCCAGCCCGGCTCGGCCTGTTTCTGCCACTCGCACCAAGTCTACGGTGCGCGTCGCCAGCCCGGCCCGGCCTGTTCCTGCCACTCGCACCAAAGCTACGGTGCGCGTCGCCAGCCCGGCCCGGCCTGTTCCTGCTCCTCGCACCAAACCTACGATGTGCGTCGCCAGCCCGGCCCGGCCTGTTCCTGCCACTCGCACCAAAGCTACGGTGCGCGTCGCCAGCCCGGCCCGGCCTGTTCCTGCCACTCGCACCAAGCCAGGGGTGCGAGTCGTCAGCCTGGTCCAGACCGTTCCTGCTACTCGCACCAAGCCAGGGGTGCGAGTCGTCAGCCTGGTAAAGCCCGTTGCTGCTCCACGCACCAAGCCAGGGGTGCGAGTCGTCAGCCCGGTAAAGCCCGTTCCGGCTCCACCCACCAAGCCAGGGGTGCGAGTCGTCAGCCCGGTAAAGCCCGTTCCGGCTCCACGCACCAAGCCAGGGGTGCAAGTCGTCAGCCCGGTAAGGCCCGTTCCGGCTCCACGCACCAAGCCAGGGGTGCGCATCGTCAGCCCGGTCCGGCCCGTTGCTGCTCCACGCACCAAGCCAGGGGTGCGAGTCGTCAGTCCGGTGAGGCCCGTTCCGGCTCCACGCACCAAGCCAGGGGTGCGAGTCGTCAGTCCGGTCCGGCCCGTTGCTGCTCCACGCACCAAGCCAGGGGTGCGAGTCGTCAGCCTGGTAAGGCCCGTTCCTGCTCTACGCACCAAGCCAGGGGTGCGTATCGTCAGCCCGGTCCGGTCCGTTCCTGCTCCACGCATCAAGCCAGGGGTGCGTATCGTCAGCCCGGTCCGGCCCGTTCCTGCCACTCGCACCAAGCCAGGGGTGCGAGTCGTCAGCCTGGTCCAGACCGTTCCTGCTACTCGCACCCAGCCAGGGGTGCGAGTCGTCAGCCTGGTCCAGCCCGTTCCTGCTACTCGCACCAAGCCAGGGGTGCGAGTCATCAGCCTGGTAAAGCCTGTTGCTGCTCCACGCACCAAGCCAGGGGTGCGAGTCGTCAGCCTGGTAAAGCCCGTTCCGGCTCCACGCACCAAGCCAGGGGTGCGAGTCGTCAGCCCGGTAAAGCCCGTTCCGGCTCCACGCACCAAGCCAGGGGTGCGCATCGTCAGCCCGGTCCGGCCTGTTGCTGCTCCACGCACCAAGCCAGGGGTGCGTATCGTCAGCCCGGTCCGGCCCGTTGCTGCTCCACGCACCAAGCCAGGGGTGCGCATCGTCAGTCCGGTCCGGCCCGTTGCTGCTCCACGCACCAAGCCAGGGGTGCGAGTCGTCATCCTGGTAAGGCCCGTTCCTGCTCTACGCACCAAGCCAGGGGTGCGTATCGTCAGCCCGGTCCGGTCCGTTCCTGCTCCACGCATCAAGCCAGGGGTGCGTATCGTCAGCCCGGTCCGTCCCGTTGCTGCTCCACGCACCAAGCCAGGGGTGCGCATCGTCAGCCCGGTCCGGTCCGTTCCTGCTCCACGCACCAAGCCGGGGATGCGCGTCGTCAGTCCGGCACAACCCGTGCCTGTGTCACCGGTGCCTGATCAGGGACCGGTCAGCTGCTCCACAACGGAGCTGAAGCTACCCGCTCCTATGAGGTCCAGTTCAGCTCCAGCCGGCGGGGCCAGACCGGACCAGGGGCGCTATGGGGGGGATCATTGGAGGGTGGTGGGCAAGCCCGGAGCCAGAACCGCCGCCGAGGAGGAATGCCCACCCAGCCCTCCCCTGTTTTGTTCAAGTTGAGGCGCGGTCGCAGTCCGCGCCTTTAGGGGGGGGTACTGTCACACCCGGGCTCTGGGACTCTATATGTTGAGCCAGGGTGGGGTCATTCTATGTGGTGTATTTCTATGTTGGGAGTTCTGGTTTGTTTATTTCTATGTTGGCTAGAGTGACTCCCAATCAGAGGCAACGAGTGTCAGCTGTGGCTGGTTGTCTCTGATTGGGAGCCATATTTAAACTGTCTGTTTTCTCTTTGTTATTGTGGGATCTTGTTCTAGTTAGGTTTGTGTTTGACCGTTGGCTGTCACGTTATCGTGTTTGTTGTTTTTGTCGTTATTCACTTAATAAACAAGTATGTTCGCTACTAACGCTGCGCATTGGTCTACTCCATACGACGATCGTGACAGCTGCACAACCGATTGGCAAATGTATTGCAAATTGAGAAATCATGTGACTAAACTGAATAAAAAGAAGAAGAAATTACACTATGAAACAAAGATAAATGACATAAAGAATGATAGTAAAAAGCTTTGGAGCACCTTGAATGACATTTTGGAGGAAAAAACTAACTCAGCTCCATCATTCATTGAATCAGATGGCTCATTCATCACAAAACCAACTGATATTGCCAACTACTTTAATGATTTTTTAAATTGGCATGATTAGCAAACTTAGGCATGACACTACACATCCAGTTATAACTGACCAAATTATGAAAGACAAGCGTTGTAATTTAGAATTCCGTAAAGTGAGTGTGGAAGAGGTGAACAAACGATTGTTGTCTATCAACAATGACAAGCCACCGGGGTCTGACAACTGGGATGGTATATTACTGAGGATAATAGTGGACGATATTGCCACTTCAATTTAAGCCTACTAGAAAGTGTGTGCCCTCAGGCCTGGAGGGAAGCAAAAGTCATTCCGCTACCTAAGAATAGTAAAGCTCCCTTTACTGGCTCAAACAGCCGACCAATCAGCCTGTTACCAACCCTTAGTAAAGTTTTGGAAAAAATTGTGTTTGACCAGATACAATGCTATTTCACAGTAAACAAATTGACAACAAACTTTCAGCACAAGCACAGCACTTACACAAATGACTGATGATTGGCTTAGAGAAATTGATGATAAAAAGATTGTGGGGGCTGTTTTGTTAGACTTCAGTGCAGCTTTTGACATTATTGATCATAGTCTGCTGCTGGAAAAACGTATGTGTTATGGCTTTACACCCACTGCTATAATGTGGATAAAGAGGTACCTGTCTAACAGAACACAGAGGGTATTCTTTAATGGAAGCCTCTCCAACATAATCCAGGTAGAATCAGGAATTCCCCAGGGCAGCTGTCTAGACCCATTACTTTTTTCAATCTTTACTAATGACATGCCACTGGCTTTGAGTAAAGCCAGAGTGTCTATGTATGCGGATGACTCAACACTGTACATGTCAGTTACTACAGCGACTGAAATGACTGCAACACTTAAAGAGTTGCAGTTAGTTTCAGAGTGGGTGGCAAGGAATAAGTTAGTCCTAAATAAAGCACTGCTCAACCTTCTTAACAGCATTATCAACAAGGCAGCTCCTACAGGCACTAGTTTTGTCACACCTTGACTAATGTTCAGTCGTGTGGTCAAGTGCCACAAAAAAGGAGAGATCTATCATGGCTCAAAGGGGAGGAGAGATTGACTTCATCACTACTTGTATTTGTGAGAGGTATTGACATGTTGAATGCACCGAGCTGTCTGTTTGAACTACTGGCACACAGCTCGGACACCCATGCATACCCCACAAGACATGCCACCAGAGGTCTCTTCATAGTCCCCAAGTCCAGAACAGACTATGGGAGGTGCACAGTACTACATAGAGCCATGACTACACAGAACTCTATTCCACATAAAGTAACTGATGCAAGCAGTAAAATTAGATTTAAAAAAAAGAAAAGATAAAAATATACCTTATGGAACAGCGGGGACTGTGAAGCAACACAAACATAGGCCCAGACACATGCATACACACACATGATAACATACGCACTATACACTATGTCTCCCGAGTGGCGCAGCAGTCTAAGGCATTGCATCGCAGTGCTAGCTGTGCCACTAGAGATCCTGGTTCGAATCCAGGCTCTGTCGTAGCCAGCCGCGACCAGGAGACCCATGGGGCGGCGCACAATTGGCCCAGGGTAGGGGAGGGAATGGCCGGCAGGGATGTAGCTCAGTTGGTAGAGCATGGCGTTTGCAACGGCAGGGTTGTGGGTTCGATTCCCACGGGGGGCCAGTATGAAAAAATAAATTTAAAAAATAATAATGTATGCACTCACTAACTGTAAGTCGCTCTGGATAAGAGCGTCTGCTAAACGACTAAAATGTAAATGTAAATACACACACATACACATGGATTTTGTGTTGTAGGTATTTGGTAGTGGTGGAGTAGGGGCCTGAGGTCACACAGTGTGTTGTGAAATCTGTGAATGTATTGTAATGTTTTTAAAATTGTATGAACTGCCTAAATTTTGCTGGACCCCATGGGGATCCATAATAAATACAAAATACACCCTGTCTCCCTTTGTCTTGCTCAGGGGAGGAAGGCAGCCAGTGGCCCTGAGGACAGCTACAGTGACTCTGCTCTCCTGGACTTTCCAGAGGTACTGTCAGAAAACTGTAGCGAAAATGTAGCGGAAAATAATGTTTCTTATTGGACAAGTCCAAGTAGCCCAGCCCGGTTTCAGTCTGTTTTCTTCCATTTGGTGGATAATAAACACAACCCTGGTGTTGTTGTCCCAGTCAGATGGGCGAAGGGTGAAGTCCACTGGGGACAAGGTGGGGGAGATGGCTCTCCCATCCATCCAGAGGAGACCAGTGAAGGAGGAGAGCTCTATCTTCTACGCCAGATCAGTGAAGGTCCGAGCGAGGAACAGAGCCCATCCCCGGCCTCCACCAAAGAGTGGACCAGGTAGGAGCACACACACACTCCAATTACGTTGGGGCCAGTGTCAGTCTTGCTGTTCTCACCAAGGACCTGATTTGCATAGGAATTAGATACCAGAAGGGGAGCCATAAGAAAGCAGCTTGTGGGTCTGGTGTTGCCCTGGCATATGGTCTGGTGTTGCCCTGGCATATGGTCTGGTGTTGCCCTGGCATATGGTCTGGTGTTGCCATGGCATATGGTCTGGTGTTGCCCTGGCATATGGTCTGGTGTTGCCCTGGCATATGGTCTGGTGTTGCCCTGGCATATGGTCTGGTGTTGCCCTGGCATATGGTCTGGTGTTGCCCTGGCATATGGTCTGGTGTTGCCCTGGCATATGGTCTGGTGTTGCCCTGGCATATGGTCTGTTGTTGCCCTGGCATATGGTCTGGTGTTGCCCTGGCATATGGTCTGGTGTTGCCATGGCATATGGTCTGGTGTTGCCCTGGCATATGGTCTGGTGTTGCCATGGCATATGGTCTGGTGTTGCCATGGCATATGGTCTGGTGTTGCCCTGGCATATGGTCTGGTGTTGCCCTGGCATATGGTCTGGTGTTGCCCTGGCATATGGTCTGGTGTTGCCCTGGCATATGGTCTGGTGTTGCCCTGGCATATGGTCTGGTGTTGCCCTGGCATATGGTCTGGTGTTGCCCTGGCATATGGTCTGGTGTTGCCATGGCATATGGTCTGGTGTTGCCCTGGCATATGGTCTGGTGTTGCCATGGCATATGGTCTGGTGTTGCCCTGGCATATGGTCTGGTGTTGCCCTGGCATATGGTCTGGTGTTGCCCTGGCATATGGTCTGGTGTTGCCCTGGCATATGGTCTGGTGTTGCCCTGGCATATGGTCTGGTGTTGCCCTGGCATATGGTCTGGTGTTGCCCTGGCATATGGTCTGGTGTTGCCCTGGCATATGGTCTGGTGTTGCCCTGGCATATGGTCTGGTGTTGCCCTGGCATAGTGTGAAATATTGCATTCATGATTGTGTCTATGCACATTTACAATGATTGATCATTCATGTTCATGTTGGTGTGTGTGTGTTTGAGTTGCAGCCCAGGCCAGTGTGTTCAAAGCTGTACGGAGGAGGAGAGAGGAGGTGCAGGGGGCTGAGGAGGTGCTGGAGGACAAGAACACAGCAGTAGATCTCCCCGTTGACCAGGTAGGCCTATACCTTTTATTGTCCTCTTACCCAAAGCTCTCCGTTCCATGACAGTGACCACGCCCTCCACTCTGAGATCCAGCTCCTACCCTCAGGTTCCAGATACAACTCCCCGGACTAAAAAGCAACCGATACGAGCACTCCTTTGTACCCACCACCATAAACATGTTAAACACAGGGCCCTGGCAGGGAAAGGGAATCAAATGGTCCTGATTTGGACATGCACTCTATTGCCTGAAGTTGCATATAATTATGTTTCTGTGTACTTTGTGGGGTGTTGTTGTTTTTAAACTCTTTTGTATGTGCTCTAAGTTTTTTCATCGTGTTAACCCTGCCTATAACCAAATGTCCTTCTGGGTTACAATCAAGTTTAAACTGTTCGTTCTTCCCTTAGCAGTGCAATGGGACCATTTACCATTTCTCTCCTTGAAATAATGTGTATGAGGGTTATATGTAATGTGTTTAGGTGTGGTTTATAGTTAAGCAAACTGTAGTATTGTGTCTTTATCTTTTAGAGCGTGGCAGAGACAGTGGAGGACGAGGACCTCATTGGGAGAAATCCTCCTCATTCAAACAGCCGAGATCAGGTGGGTTTCTGTCTGGGATAGCCTCATTCCTTGAGTAGCATGAGGTTTTGTAGAAGTCACAGTTTTATACACGTTTATTCACGCCGGTTTTATGATTGGTTGTTGTTAGTGTGAAAGGTTTGACACTTTGTATTTTTCTTCTCTAGACTTTGACCAAGGCTACAGAGGGTAAAATGTTCAGTGAAAAATATCCCCTTCCTCACCCAGAACACCCAGACAAGGTTTGTCTGGTCGAGGATCATCACTCATGATTTGCCAAATCATTCTCAAAATGTTTACCCTACCGAGATATGCTGTGACATTTACATTTTTACATTTGAGTCTGCTGTTAGATGATAGAACCACTCAAACAATTGTGATTCACAAAGGTGGAATCATCGACTGAGAAAGACAGGAACTCACCTGCAAATACCAGCTCTACAATCTGCAAAGAGGATGACGTCAATGGGAGCCCTATGCCTGATACAGAAGCGCCGCAGGTACAGAAAGCTTTCATTCATTAAAGTACAGTGCAATTAAGAAAATAGCACATACCTTTCACAACTTTAGGGCTCATCTTGCCTGTCTGTCTGTAGGTAGAGACTGAGGAAAAGGCATATGTGTGTGTGTGTGTGTGTGTGTGTGTGTGTGTGTGTGTGTGTGTGTGTGTGTGTGTGTGTGTGAGAGAGAGATATATTCATGAGCCAGATAACACAGGCGACAGTGATCGTGTGTGTGTGTGTGTGTGTGTATACATACAGTATACACTGAATGTACAAAGCATTAAGAACATCGTCCTAATATTGAGTTGTACCCTCCCCCCTTTTGCCCTCAGAACAGCCTCAAAGGTGTCGAAAGCGTTCCACAGGGATGCTGGCCCATGTTGACTCCAGTGCTCCCCACAGTTGTGTAAAATTGGCTGGATGTCCTTTGGGTGGTGGACCATTCTTGATACAAACGGGAAACTGTTGAGCGTGAAAAAGCCCGGCAGCGTTGCAGTTCTTGACACAAACCGGTGCACCTAACTAGGGCTGTGGCGGTCACGAAATTTCATCAGCCGGTGATTGTCATGCAAATAACTGTCGGTATCACGGTAATTGACCGTTAATTAACATAAACACATTCAGCATCTCCTGGCTTCCACACATAGCCTACAAGCCACTGATGCACACCTTTGGAACATCTACATTTAAAAAAGTCTAATAAATCTATGTAATATAGCCTACACCTTCACAATTAATCCATGATTTATTTTAGACAGGTCTAAAGAAACATGATATGAAGAAAATGTAGTCTATTTCAGAAGAACAGAATTTCATACTCTGAGTTGTCCTTATGTTAGGTCCTGATCTGGCTATGCCAAATGGCTGTGGGATACACTAGTTCATTTAGCAGACAAGATTTGCTTAGAATTCCGTGGCATTATTTTATATTATAGTATGAAGAATACAAATGAACAAAGCTGAATAAAATAGAAAGGATATTTTCTCCAAACGATTTGACTGAGTGCGCACATGCGGCCATTCCGTGTTGAGCGGTTAACAAAGAAATAGGTACTCCTATATGCTTCATTTAGAGTTATTAATGTAACTTTAGTTGTTCTACAAACGTTGGGCTATATGTTTCGATTTTCAATTACATTTGAGAAGCATTTGATAATGCCTCGAATTTCCCGGCGGCATCCCCTTTGTGTGGCCGTAATGCACCCTAAAAAACATCCATGCCTTTTGCGGCCCTTCTCCCTGAGTGCTGCATGATCCGAAGCACCTGTCACTCACATGGCTCTCCATCTCCAACCACTAGCATCCCCCAAAAACATTTATGCAATGAGGCTGACGCAACAGATCAGAACGTTTAGCTTTAAAATGTTGATAAACAATTAGGCTATTTCTTCACATTATAAGCGCAGCAATGCTCACATGGCAGTAGGCTATAAGTGTGAATGTTCCATTAGCGGGAAAACACCATCATCAAAAGTGATTGCAAATGCGATTTTTGCATGTAATGCTTTTATTATAAAGGTGCGTTTTTATGGTGAAAATTATTTTCCCAAAACTTGAAACTCATGCGCTGCTTATGTATGCCAGTTAGGCTCTACACCCCTTGTAAAGCGGATTCATGTGCTTAATTTTAAGAAGTTATTTGGCCACTTTAGTTGTGATACAAACCTTATCAAAACATATAGGCCTATGGGCTAGGCTACATGAGGTGTGCGACTATGATTAGAAAAAGGCATTGTTTCTTGCCTTATGCTGGGCATCATTCACAAGTGATAATATATAATTCACAAGTGATAGGCTAATGTTGTCACCCATCAGACTATTCTTGATTTAATCTTGTCTTTACATATACTGTGAAATTAATTTTGATTTAGAATGGACCATTATCATGCACCTGTCTTGAAACGGGCTGGGGAAAAAATACATGTCATCTCTGCACTTAAATAGCGAATGGAGGACGCTTTTCCCGTGGTTCATTTTCATGAGGAAAAGGCGCAGTGGTCTAAGGCACTGCATCGCAGTGCTAACTGTGCCACTAGAGATCCTGGTTCGAATCCAGGCTCTGTCGCAGCCGGCCGCGACCGGGAGACTCATGGGCGGCGCACAATTGGCCCAGCGTCGTCCAGGGTAGGGGAGGGAATGGCCGGCAGGGATGTAGCTCAGTTGATAGAGCATGGCGTTTGCAACGCCAGGGTTGTGGGTTCGATTCCCATGGGGGGGGTTACTTAAAATTGTTTTCAACATAACAGTATTCCAAATATATTCAGGAATGTTTAGAATTATTGTTTGAAGTCAACATAACCACTGTTCCACTCACAGGCCTAAGCTGGTAGGTGGGTAAACTGTTTGGGGTTGAGTAGTAATCTTGGCTGAGTGTGGAGCTTTGAGGTGACTGGGGTTGGTTCTGATGTTCTGGGGTATTCAGGGGCAGGGGCGCAGCCTCACTGGATCAACCTGTGACATCGGCACACCCCTTCTTCACCCATCCTACCTCTCCCTGACCACCAGAGAAACATCCTTTGACTGTCCTTCTTTAGGGTGTAGTAGCATGTTGCTATGGCGGTCTGGTGGGAGGCATTACTGTAGTGATCTCCAGGCAGGGGTTGGCGTGTCAGCGGTCCAGCGAGCGTTTCTGGATGGCCTCCGAGACGGCGGTGCGCAGCATTGCGATGACAGAGCGAGGGTCGTCACTGCTTACCACAGCACTGCCCGACACAATCATGTTAGCGCCTGCCTCAGCACACTTATGGATGGTAGAAGGACCCACTCCTCCGTCCACCTCAATGTCCAGAGAGGGAAACTGACTCCTCAGCCAGCTCACCTTGGGCATCATGTCCTCCATGAACTTCTGGCCTCCGAAGCCAGGCTCCACAGTCATGACCAAAGCCATGTTGATCTGTCCAGCCCACGGGGCCAACTCCTCTACTGTAGTCCCAGGCTTTATGGCCAGGCCCACCTTCATGCCGCTCTCTCTGATCTCCTTGATGAGGTTTCCAGAATTGGTGGTGGCCTCTAGGTGGAATGTGTACTGATTGGCTCCTGCTGCTGCCATGGGTTTCACCCACTGCTCTGGCCTTGATACCATCATGTGCATGTCAAAGAAAGGGCCCGGCCCCACACAGTTCCTCAGGCACTCCACCATGGGATGACCGAACGTGATGTTGGGTACAAAATGACCGTCCATAACGTCGAGGTGCAAGAAGTCAGCCCCGCACTCCATCATTCGGACACATTCAGTGCCCAGGCAGGCCAGGTCACTGCTGAGGATGGACGGGCCTATCTTTGCGCTGTAAGACATGTTGGTGCTATCTGCTCTGCTCTCATCAGACTCATCAGACTCTCATCAGACAGATTTGCATTGATGTCAGAGTGATTAGAGGGACAATAGAGTGCTGAGTACAAGGCAGTTAGTAAGTTTGGTAGGCTACTAATGACCATCAGCAGAATCAGAGCTTGGAGAAGCTTAATTACCGTGACTAAACGGTCACGTGGAATTTGACTGCCTTCATGACTCGTGACAGCCGGTGTGGCGGAAATATGGTCACCGCAACAGGCCTGTGCCAGGCACCTACTACCATACCCCGTTCAAAGGCACTTAAAAATGTTGTCTTGCCCATTCTGTCTCCTCCCCTTCATCTACACTTATTGAAGTGGATCAATAAGGGATCATAGCTTTCACCTGGATTCACCTGGTCAGTCTAAAGCCTTGTTCACACTGCAGGCCTTAATGCTCAAATAAGTTTTGTTTTTCAAATCCGTTTTGAACTACTGACTGTCTAAACAGCAAGTTACAAGTAACCAAATCGGATTTGCGTGTTCAGACAGCAGTCATTTGCTGACAAGCCTATGCTAGTTGTCATAGTAATGGCGTGTGTGTGCAGTGGTGTAGGCTGATTGGTGGTGGTGCTTGTGCTTCCTATCACTCAGAAGTTATGTAGCATGCTAAGGTGACAACAATGCCTGCCATGGATGTTTCCCAGTTGCTTTGAATGTTCAAAATCATAGTGTAAGAACACTTTTAATGCCTCAAAGGATAACATGATCCAACTTTCAAAACAAATCCTTTCTGGCTAGCCACAGCAGTCAACTAGCTAGCTAGCTGTTTAGCTTTATAGCACATTCACTAATTTGTTTGTAAACAATTAACAAGCTAGTTAGCTACCACATGTTCTTGTCAAACTGTCAGAGTAGCCAGCAAGCAACAAGATATGCCAAATAACAGTTTAAAAACCACTTGAGGGCAAATAAATCAGATTTGAGCATTCAGACAAAAGTCACATGGCCAGGAATCAGATTTGTATCTGACGTCAAACCACCTACGAAGGTGGTTTTGAAATTTGGCTTGAAATATCAGATTCCATGGGCTTTTTGGCTGTTCAGACTGCAGGAAAATAAACAGATTTGAATCGGAGATGCAAATAAATAGGATTAGAAACTGCCAATGATATGCAAATGTCATGGAAAGAGTAGGTGTTCATAATGTTTTGTACACTCAGTGAATGTGTTCTTGTGCGATATACTCATTCAATGATATATTAATTCACTATCACACTGAAGATGTTTGCTACATTAATAAGGTTAAATGTTTTTCATGGTTTACATGTTCTTCCTCTGACAAAGGTAAACACATCCCTGGAGCATGAGATGCACTCTACCGCAGATCCATCTGTCCACAAAAAACAAGGCGCTGCCTTAGAGAGTTGTGTGTCTGCTACTGAGACACCAGAGGTACACACACACACACACACACACACACACACACACACACACACACACACACACACACACATTGCTATTCAGTACAGTGCATGAATACACAAATACAGAGACGAACACACTCAATGTCTCGAAATTAATTCTGTCTGTACACTCACTCCTATTCAAGGAGCCGAAGACGAAGAATATCCTTAAAATAAAATATCTTATGGCCCTGTCTGATTGGTTTATTCTAGCAAGGGAGTCCTCATACCCCCCACCGACACCGTAATGGAGCAGTCCGGTCCCCCCACCAACACCGTAATGGAGCAGTCCGGTCTCCCCACCAGACACCATAATGGAGCAGTCCGGTCCCCCCACCAGACACCGTAATGGAGCAGTCCTCATACCCCCCACCGACACCGTAATGGAGCAGTCCGGTCCCCCCACCAGACACCGTAATGGAGCAGTCCGGTCCCCCCACCAGACACCGTAATGGAGCAGTCCGGTCTCCCCACCAGACACCGTAATGGAGCAGTCCGGTCCCCCCACAAGACACCGTAATGAAGCAGTCCGGTCCCCCCACCAGACACCGTAATGGAGCAGTCCGGTACGCCCACCAGACACCGTAATGGAGCAGTCCGGTCCCCCCACCAGACACCATAATGGAGCAGTCCGGTCCCCCCACCAGACACCGTAATGGACACACACACACACACACACACACACACACACACACACACACACACACACACACACACACACACACATTGCTATTCAGTACAGTGCATGAATACACAAATACAGAGACGAACACACTCAATGTCTCGAAATTAATTCTGTCTGTACACTCACTCCTATTCAAGGAGCCGAAGACGAAGAATATCCTTAAAATAAAATATCTTATGGCCCTGTCTGATTGGTTTATTCTAGCAAGGGAGTCCTCATACCCCCCACCGACACCGTAATGGAGCAGTCCGGTCCCCCCACCAACACCGTAATGGAGCAGTCCGGTCTCCCCACCAGACACCATAATGGAGCAGTCCGGTCCCCCCACCAGACACCGTAATGGAGCAGTCCTCATACCCCCCACCGACACCGTAATGGAGCAGTCCGGTCCCCCCACCAGACACCGTAATGGAGCAGTCCGGTCCCCCCACCAGACACCGTAATGGAGCAGTCCGGTCTCCCCACCAGACACCGTAATGGAGCAGTCCGGTCCCCCCACAAGACACCGTAATGAAGCAGTCCGGTCCCCCCACCAGACACCGTAATGGAGCAGTCCGGTACGCCCACCAGACACCGTAATGGAGCAGTCCGGTCCCCCCACCAGACACCATAATGGAGCAGTCCGGTCCCCCCACCAGACACCGTAATGGACACACACACACACACACACACACACACACACACACACACACACACACACACACACACACACACACACACACACACACACACACACATTGCTATTCAGTACAGTGCATGAATACACAAATACAGAGACGAACACACTCAATGTCTCAAAATTAATTCTGTCTGTACACTCACTCCTATTCAAGGAGCCGAAGACGAAGAATATCCTTAAAATAAAATATCTTATGGCCCTGTCTGATTGGTTTATTCTAGCAAGGGAGTCCTCATACCCCCCACCGACACCGTAATGGAGCAGTCCGGTCCCCCCACCGACACCGTAATGGAGCAGTCTGGTCCCCCCACCAGACACCGTAATGGAGCAGTCCTCATACCCTCCACCGACACCGTAATGGAGCAGTCCGGTCCCCCCACCGACACCGTAATGGAGCAGTCCGGTCTCCCCACCAGACACCATAATGGAGCAGTCCGGTCCCCCCACCAGACACCGTAATGGAGCAGTCCTCATACCCCCCACCGACACCGTAATGGAGCAGTCCGGTCCCCCCACCAGACACCGTAATGGAGCAGTCCGGTCCCCCCACCAGACACCGTAATGGAGCAGTCCGGTCTCCCCACCAGACACCGTAATGGAGCAGTCCGGTCCCCCCACCAGACACCGTAATGAAGCAGTCCGGTCCCCCCACCAGACACCGTAATGGAGCAGTCCGGTACTCCCACCAGACACCGTAATGGAGCAGTCCGGTCCCCCCACCAGACACCATAATGGAGCAGTCCGGTCCCCCCACCAGACACCGTAATGAAGCAGTCCGGTCCCCCCACCAGACACCGTAATGGAGCAGTCCGGTCCCCCCACCAGACACCGTAATGGAGCAGTCCGGTCCCCCCACCAGACACCGTAATGGCCTGTGGCTGATGAGGAGAGTGGAGGAGAGTAACAAGATCATTGTTTCTATAATCTACCATCTATTGTTTTCATTAGTAAACTGAGAATCCAAAATGTGAATGTATTCTTTATAATATTGACATATTTTGCAGGAAATACTGTGGTACAGTAATCAGGTAATCTATGTAATGTTTCATTAAAAATAATATTAATGATGCACAATGCTTTTACTTTGATGGAAAGCGGCAAACATATTGTAAACAGGAAAAAGTATTTTTGAGACAATAATAGAACAGGTAGGACATAGGGTTCTGTATTATATAGTAATACATTGTATATGTGTTATTTCATAGTTTTCATGTCTTCACTATTATTCTACAATGTAGAAAATAGTCAAAATAAAGAAAAACCCTGGAATGAGTAGGTGTGTCCAAACTTTTGACTGGTACTGTACATTAAAACATTACATTGATTAAAACAAGTGAACTCTAGTTGGTCCATTTTCAAAACCAACACATTGACTGTGATCTTCTGCAGGCCTATAGCCTAGTGTTTCTATGGGCATTCACACAGCATGGCATCAGAATGACAATAATAGCTGGCTTGGCTTTAACTAGATGGGCAATAAATCTGGACCATGGCTGGAATGAACCCTACATGAACTCAGTCTCACAATAGTTGTCAGGGTTGGAGTGTAGTGGGATGTGGAATCACACGCAGGACACAGAGATATAAATCCAAAGCTCTTTAGTGAAGTCCGTAGTGCACGCCAAAACCGGCAACAGGCCACAGGCGAAAACAAACGCACACTAGACAGTCAAAGTAAGTATGCACAACGTGCAGGACTCTCTATTACAACCCGAAAATAAGAGAGAACAAAATACAGAGGACCAAAACCACACGACAGCAGAACAATTACACACAACCCCTGACCTAACACAAGGGAACTAAATAGGGTGCCTAATGAAACTAAACAACGAACAGGTGTGACAAACAGACAAAACCAATCAAACAAGAAACATAGAACGGTGGCAGCTAGTACTCCGGAGACGACGACCGCCGAAGCCTGCCCGAACAAGGAGAAGGGGCCGCCCCGGCCGAAACCGTGACAGTAGTTATAAGGTGTGGGATTAGCCACAGCACTGTGCATGCTGAGTTCCCGCTAAGTTAATTTACATACTAATTTACACAATGTCCAATCACTACTGCCTGGCTGCCAGAGGTCAGGGTTGTGCCAGAGGTCAGGGGTTGTGCCAGAGGTCAGGGTTGTGCCAGAGATCAGGGTTGTGGCAGAGGTCAGGGTTGTGCCAGAGGTCAGGGTTGTGCCAGAGGTCAGGGTTGTGGCAGAGGTCAGGGTTGTGCCAGAGGTCAGGGTTGTGGCAGAGGTCAGGGTTGTGGCAGATTTCAGGGTTGTGGCAGAGGTCAGGGTTGTGGCAGAGGTCAGGGTTGTGGCAGAGGTCAGGGTTGTGGCAGATTTCAGGGTTGTGGCAGAGGTCAGGGTTGTGGCAGAGGTCAGGGTTGTGCCAGAGGTCAGGGTTGTGGCAGAGGTCAGGGTTGTGGCAGATTTCAGGGTTGTGGCAGAGGTCAGGGTTGTGGCAGAGGTCAGGGTTGTGCCAGAGGTCAGGGTTGTGGCAGATTTCAGGGTTGTGGCAGAGGTCAGGGTTGTGGCAGAGGTCAGGGTTGTGGCAGAGGTCAGGGTTGTGGCAGAGGTCAGGGTTGTGGCAGATTTCAGGGTTGTGGCAGATTTCAGGGTTGTGGCAGAGGTCAGGGTTGTGGCAGAGGTCAGGGTTGTGGCAGAGGTCAGGGTTGTGCCAGAGGTCAGGGTTGTGGCAGATTTCAGGGTTGTGGCAGAGGTCAGGGTTGTGGCAGAGGTCAGGGTTGTGGCAGAGGTCAGGGTTGTGGCAGAGGTCAGGGTTGTGGCAGATTTCAGGGTTGTGGCAGAGGTCAGGGTTGTGGCAGAGGTCAGGGTTGTGGCAGATTTCAGGGTTGTGGCAGAGGTCAGGGTTGTGGCAGAGGTCAGGGTTGTGCCAGAGGTCAGGGTTGTGGCAGATTTCAGGGTTGTGGCAGAGGTCAGGGTTGTGGCAGAGGTCAGGGTTGTGGCAGAGGTCAGGGTTGTGGCAGAGGTCAGGGTTGTGGCAGATTTCAGGGTTGTGGCAGATTTCAGGGTTGTGGCAGAGGTCAGGGTTGTGGCAGAGGTCAGGGTTGTGGCAGAGGTCAGGGTTGTGCCAGAGGTCAGGGTTGTGGCAGATTTCAGGGTTGTGGCAGAGGTCAGGGTTGTGGCAGAGGTCAGGGTTGTGGCAGAGGTCAGGGTTGTGGCAGAGGTCAGGGTTGTGGCAGATTTCAGGGTTGTGGCAGATTTCAGGGTTGTGGCAGAGGTCAGGGTTGTGGCAGAGGTCAGGGTTGTGGCAGAGGTCAGGGTTGCGTCAGAGGTCAGGGTTGCGGCAGAGGTCAGGGTTGCGGCAGAGGTAAGGGTTGCGCCAGAGGTCAGGGTTGTGCCAGATTTCAGGGTTGTGGCAGATTTCAGGGTTGTGGCAGAGGTCAGGGTTGTGGCAGAGGTCAGGGTTGCGTCAGAGGTCAGGGTTGCGGCAGAGGTCAGGGTTGTGGCAGAGGTAAGGGTTGTGGCAGAGGTCAGGGTTGTGGCAGAGGTCAGGGTTGTGCCAGAGGTCAGGGTTGTGGCAGAGGTAAGGGTTGTGCCAGAGGTCAGGGTTGTGGCAGAGGTCAGGGTTGTGCCAGAGGTCAGGGTTGTGGCAGAGGTCAGGGTTGTGCCAGAGGTCAGGGTTGTGGCAGAGGTCAGGGTTGTGGCAGAGGTCAGGGTTGTGGCAGAGGTAAGGGTTGTGGCAGAGGTCAGGGTTGTGCCAGAGGTCAGGGTTGTGGCAGAGGTAAGGGTTGTGCCAGAGGTCAGGGTTGTGCCAGAGGTCAGGGTTGTGCCAGAGGTCAGGGTTGTGGCAGAGGTCAGGGTTGTGCCAGAGGTCAGGGTTGTGGCAGAGGTCAGGGTTGTGCCAGAGGTCAGAGTTGTGCCAGAGGTCAAGGTTGTGCCAGAGGTCAGGGTTGTGCCAGAGGTCAGGGTTGTGGCAGAGGTCAGGGTTGTGCCAGAGGTCAGGGTTGTGGCAGAGGTCAGGGTTGTGCCAGAGGTCAGGGTTGTGGCAGAGGTCAGGGTTGTGGCAGAGGTCAGGGTTGTGCCAGAGGTCAGGGTTGTGCCAGAGGTCAGGGTTGTGTCCACAGTAGGAATAAAACCTTTTGAAACGGGGAGGTAGCCTACTACCTGAACAGTCTGACAAGAAGTGCTCGTTTTCATTCTCCGTTACAAAATGTTGTGAAACGCTTTGGACCCTATGGACAACCTAAACACTACTGTAGTTGAAGAAGTATGTTATGTAGTATGAAGCCACTTCTATTGATGACATAACTAAGCCTATGGAAAGGTAGGAGATGAAACCTGTTAAAATGTGTCCAGTCCTTTTTTTGTGTGCAAGACACATAGAGATAGATACAATAGAGTACTGTGCTGGTACATATACTGTTTCTAGTTCTCTGGTGAGACCTGTGTGCCCTTCTGCTGTCCAGTGATGAGGCTCACAATGCAGAGTGATGCCCACTATGGTGAGGACTATTCCTCCAACAGCTCCTGCATCAACAAACACACACACACACACACACACACACGGCATGACCAAAACAACCAAAGGCCGGCACTGTATGCCCATACCAAATGACCAATAATTCTCAATGCAATGTGTGCTAAGGCTAACCAAACTGCCTAGAGAGCGATGGCAATGTTGTACACAATGTGTGCCATTATGTTTGGAAAGTGGTGACATTATAACAACTTTTCCCTCCTAAACTCCCCGAGCAGCTTCCCAGTGAGCAGGGTGAAGAGGGAGGTGAGGGAGTTGGCCACGAGCACAACCAGAGACAGATCTGTATGAGGGGAGGAGGAAGAGGAGGAGGAGGAGGAGGAGGAGGAGGAGGAGGAAGAGGAAGAGGAAGAGGAAGGGGAAGGGGAAGGGGAAGAGGAGGAGGAGGAGGAGGAGGAGGAGGAGGAAGAGGAAGAGGAAGAGGAAGAGGAAAGGGAAGGGGATGAGGAAGAGGAAGATGAAGAGGAGGAGGAGGAAGAAAAGGGGGAGGAAGAGGAGAGATGAACACTGTACTGTCACAGCAGAGCTAGAACACGCTCCTAGGTGAAGTTTCCCCTAGGTACAGATCTAGGATCAGCTTCCCTCCCCCAATCCTAACCTTAACCATTAGTGGGGAAAATGCAATACTGACCCAAGATCGGCATCTAGGGGCAACTTCACCCTACACCCCAGAACACAGGGTAACTGGCATCAATATAGCCGTCAATCATGAGATTTTGAGATAAAAGAAACCTAGAGGATGTGTAAAACAGTCAAACTGTAGTTCAATTAGTCGTATTAGTTAGATGTAGCTCACCTGTGGTGGCAAAAGTGAAGTAGTACACAAAGGACCCACTCTGATTCAGTAGGAATGGAATCAGGTACTGCAAATGTGAAGGGACATGTTGTTATAGGCTGCATCTGCCACAATGATCAGGACAAGCATGGAAATTCACAAACAGTGCATTTGGAAAGTATTCATACCCCATCCCTTTTTCCACATTTTGTTACGTTACAGCCTTATTCTAAAATGGATACCAAAAAAAGATTAATCCAAATCAATCTACAAACAATACCCCGTAATCAAATAGCAAAAACTGTTTTTTATAGATTTTTGCAAATTTATAAAAAATAAAAAAATGTATTATATCACGTTTTCATAAGTATTCAGAACCTTTACTCAGTACTTTGTTGAAGCACCTTTGGCAGCGATTACAGCCTCGAGTCTTCTTGGGTATGATGCTACAAGCTTGGCACACCTGTATTTGGGGAGTTTCTCCCATTCTTCTCTGCAGATTCTCTCAAGCTCTGTCAGGTTGGATGGGGAGCGTCGCTGCACAGCTATTTTCAGGTTTTTTCCTCATCAATCGACACACAATACCCCATAATGACAAAGCAAAAACAGGTTTTTAGACATTATGGCAAATGTATTTTAAAAAGTAAAATAAAAATACCTTATTTACCTTAAGTATTCAACCCTTTGCTATGAGACTCGAAATTGAGCTCAGGTGCATCCTGTTTCCATTGATCATCCTTGAGATGTTTCTATAACTTTTTTTTTTTTTTTTTTTTTTCTCTGGGGGATGGATCAGCTTAATATTGCAGATAGATTGTATCTTCTATCAATGTAATTGTCTGCATCACTTCCAATCCCCCCATGTTTTTTATATATATACTCCCCTTTATTACTTTTCAACCCCGCCATCCTTTCCCTACTTGGAGTAAATTAGTGAACAACAATGCCCAGGCCTCTACTTCCGGCCTATACTTACTATCTACACCTTATGGACACAGTTAATTTTACAATAATTCTATTATATATATATATATATATATATATATATATATTTTTTTTTTTTTTTTTTTTTTGCTCCTGAACTTCTTCTACTCTCAACCTCTCCGATCATTTTCATGATGTCCATCCGGTTTGCTTCTATATGCCATATCTTTCTAACTGTGCTCTTTTCCAAAAGCTCCCAACATACAACCTATATACTTATTATGGACACAGTATGCTTACATTATTAGCTATCTTTGTTATTATTTGTTGTTATTTGTTATTAGTCCCATCCTTCAACTCCATTCAATACCTCCCATCTATCTCTTAACACCATCCATATAGGATTTCTATTTGCCATATATATTTCAACCGTACTGTGATGTTTTTCTAAACCTTTCTATTCTCATTGCTTCTACAGATCGTGAATTAAAAATAAAAAAAATTGCTAAAAGTATTATTATATTATTGATCGATTGACTATGACTTTTCAGATCACCCAGTAATGCTATCTGCAAGGTTAGCTCCAGGTAAATATTGCAATCCTTTAGCCATTCCTGGACCTGTGTCCAAAAACAAGCTACAAATGGACAGAACCAAAACAAATGATCTAATGATTCTGTCTCTTCACAGCAAAATCTGCAGAGCTGGGAAGATTGTATCCCCCATATAAATAACATTATATTGGTAGCAAGAATTTTATATAATAATTTAAATTGAAAGATTCTAATTTTTGAATCCGGTGTCGTTTTGCGTGTCAGTTCATAAACACTATGCCATGGGATCGGTACGCCAAAAATCTCTTCCCAACTATTTTGCAATCTATATGGGATGGCTGTCAATCCTTTGGTCCTTAAGTGAAACTGATATACTTTTTTATTTATCACAGTTTTCCTTAACCAATTATGTTCTTTAATGCAAGGCCGACAGACAAGTTCCTTACTTTCTCCCCCTTCCACTTTCCTCTTCCACTTTTGCGGTAAGGCTGCAATTATTTGGTTGTAATTTTGGGTAGAGCAGACATTTCCATCTATTTTTGTTAGCTGCATGTGCGACATAACTCCACCAGTCCTACCGATGATATCATTTACGAAGATTATACCTTTTTTAAACATTCTGTCAAAAAATTAAGGTTTTTTGTCAATTAGTATATTTGAATTTAACCACAATATTTGCTGCATTATTTGTTCTGTCGTTTCTGGAGGATTAAATTGAAATTGCAACCAACTTTCTATGGCTTGTTTTAGAAATAGTGATATTTGGGAGATTATTTCCTTTTCAAATAACTGCAAATGAGTTGTTGTAATCTGAATAAAGGGAAAAAGGCCTTTCTTGAACATTGGGTGAGACAATCTTACTAATTTGCTTGAGAACCAGTTCGGATTTAAGTATAACTTTTGTATGACTGAAGCTTTTAGTGATAGGTCTAATGCTTTAATATTTAATAATTTCTGTCCTCCGAATTCATATTCATTATATAAATATGCCCTTTTAATTTTGTCTGGTCCAAATAAAATTTTATATTTTTTTCTCATATAATTTAAAAAACTGTTCTCTAGGTGTAGGCAAGACCATAAGCAAATAGGTAAACTGGGATAATACTAAAGAGTTAATCAGGGTGATTTTTCCACAAATTGACAGGTATTTTCCTTTCCATGGTAGTAAGATCTTATCTATTTTTTCTAACTTTCTATTAAAATTTATTGAAGTGAGATCATTTATTTCCTTTGGGATATGTATTCCGAGTATATCCACATCACCATCAGACCATTTTATTGGTAAACTACATGGTAATGTAAAAACTGTATTTTTTAGTGATCCAATACGTAATATAGTACATTTGTCATAATTTGGTTGTAATCCAGAGAGGTTAGAAAATGTATCTAGATCCTCTATGAGGCTGTGGAGGGATTCTAGTTGTGGATTTAAAAGAAAACATGAATCATCAGCGTACAATGACACCTTTGTTTTTAAGCCCTGGATTTCTAATCCTCTGATATTATTATTGGATCTGATTTTAATAGCTAACATCTCGATGGCCACAATAAATAGATATGCCGATAGTGGACAACCTTGTTTCACTCCTCTTGACAGTTTAAAACTTTCTGAGAAATAGCCATTATTTACTATTTTACACCTAGGGTTACTATACATGATTTTGACCCATTTTATAAGAGATTCTCCAAAATTGAAATGCTCCAGGCATTTATATATAAACCCCCAGTCGAACAATGCCTTTTCGAAGTCTGCTATGAATAGCAGGCCTGGTTTCCCATATTTTCCATAGTGTTCTATTGTTTCCAATACTTGCCTTATATTATCTCCAATGTATCTTCCATGTAAAAAACCTGTCTGATTAGAATGAATAATATCCGACAATACCTTTTTAATTCTATGCGCTATACATTTTGCTAGAATTTTTGCATCACAACACTGAAGTGTAAGGGGCCTCCAATTTTGTAAATGGACTGGATCTTTATATTTTCCACTTGTATCCTGTTTCAGTAATAATGAGATCTTCTTCTTGAGTGTCAGATAATCTACCATTTACATAGGAGTGGTTAAAACATGCTAATAACGGTCCTCTTAGTATATCAAAAAAGGTTTGGTATACCTCGACTGGTATGCCATCCAACCCTGGAGTTTTCCCAGACTTAAAGTCTTTAATTGCATCCAGAAGTTCCTCCTCTGTAATTTCGCCTTCACATGAGTCTTTCTGTGTGGCTGTTAATTTGACATTATCAATAGAAAAAAATTCTCTACAATTAGCTTCAGTTAGAGGAGATGGAGGCGACTGAAAATAAAACATATGCTTAAAGTACTTTGTTTCTTCCTTCAAAATATAATTTGGTGAATTATGGGTGACTCCGTCAATTGTAACCAGTTTCATTAAGTTATTTTTGGTAGCATTCCTATGTTGAAGATTAAAAAATAATTTTGTGCATTTTTCCCCATATTCCATCCAGTTTTCTTTATTTTTATAATATATTACACTTGATCTTTCTTGAATAAGTTTCTCCATTTCTTTTTGTTTTTCCTCTAATTTATTCTGAGCCTCTATGTTACAGTTTTTATTGCCATCTATCTGTTCTGTTAGACTTTCTATTTCCTTTGTTAGTATAAACTCTTTTGACCTAAATTGGTTTTGTTTTCGAGATGAGTACTGAATTGCATGGCCTCTAAAGGCACATTTAAAGGTGTCCCATTCAATAAGAGGATTCGCTGTACCTATGTTATGTTGGAAAAAGTCAGTTATAAATTCCTTTGTTCTAATTATAAATAAATTATCATCCAATAGGCTTTGATTAAATTTCCAATATCCTCGCCCACGTGGAAATTCAGTAAGAGTAATGTATATGCCATTTATGATGGTCCGACCGCATTCTGTCCCCTATCAACACTTTTTTTTACTTTTGGTGCCAACGAGAATGACATAAGAAAGAAGTCAAGACGACTAGCTTGATTGAGTCTCCGCCATGTATATCTCACTAGATCAGGATATTTAAGCCTCCATATATCTACTAGTTCTAATGTATCCATGACGTTCACGATTTCCTTAAGAGCATGTGGGTGATTGTTTGTGGTGTGATTTCCTTTACGGTCCATTGAGCTATTTAAAACAGTATTATAATCACCCACCATAATAATATTGTCTTGAATTGCTTGCAGGGTTGAGAATTTATTATATACATTGTCAAAGAATTGAGGATCATCATTATTTGGTCCGTAAAGGTTAATGAGCCATATCTGTTTATGGTCCAATAACATATTTAAAATAATCCATCTACCTTGCGTATCTATTTGGACAATTTGCACATTCGGATCGAAATTACTATTAATTAATATCATCACCCCTTTTGAATTTCTTTGCCCATGGGAGAAGTATATTTCCCCCCCCCCCCATTCTTTTTTCCACGCAACTTCATCTCAAATTGTTGAATGAGTTTCCTGTATACAATAGATATTATATTCCTTCTCTTTGAGCCATGTAAATATTGTTCTTCTTTTGTTATTATCAGCTAAGCCATTACAATTATAACTGGCTATACTTATTTCACCATACACCATAATGAGATACAAGTTTCAAGTCTATTTATCATTATATATGTTTGTAAATTTACCAATAAAAAATACCGTAATGATTGAGTGTCCATATAGCTGTACCGTGATATTTGCATTGCTACGGAGTAACCCTTCAATTGTTCTCCACTAATTCTCCTGCTAAAGCCCCTCCCCATCCCAAGTTGAGCCGTCATCCCAGTGATCAGCATCCCACCCACGTCCCTCCGGATCCCTAAGGCCCCGAGAGGCCAGGACCCATCCATCGAAAACAGCACACAGTGCCACCCACAAAACAGAAGCAGATTAACCGCCAAAAGCATTTCCAATGCTGTCACCTCTATATATATATATATATATATATATATATATAACTATTTAAAAAAAATTATGCATATCCTATTTTCCATCATTATCAATTAATATGCGTAATAATGTCGGCAGTTCACGCGTAGGATTTTAACATATAACCCGGATTACCATTGTATTACATTTAATTCATTGACAAGCAATTATTATCCTAGCAAATAATTCCCGTGGTCCATCCCATACCCCCCCTCCCCCCCAACATCCCCACCCCCCCACAACAGATGCCAGACAAGCACACACGCACATACTCACATACTCCAACACACTCAACCCCCCTCCTCCACAATCCACCATAAAATCAGATACTCAACGGCTGTTATATCCCAGAGCCCAACTCGAGAAATAACCTGATTTACGAGTGCACATACAGTTAAAGCTGATTGAGAAAGTCAGTTATAAATTCATGCAGATTGAGCAGAAATTGATAAGAATGTGAGATTTGATTAATCTACTTAATCTATGTCAAGTCCTAGGTGATGGAGATCAGATCCACCCTCTTCACCTGAGACACAAACACTCTAATCCCCTGTTGTAACCATTTTCCCAAGCATCTCCGTGCGGTCAGACCTTTGATTATTTTGTGCCACCTGGGCCACAATGATAAACCCCCTCTCTGATTGTCCGAGTGTGACCCCCTCCCCATGGGTTACTGCAGCCAGTGTTGCCAGCACTGCCACTACCTGGGTGGGCGTACCCCACCGGAATCCCCACCGGCTAGGTAAAAGGTCGTCAAGGTTCTCATTAGCAGCTTTGAGAATTTCCTTGTATAGTATGCTCTCCCATCAGGGGGCTCTGGCTTTGTAGGACCAACCCTGCCAGGCAGGCTCAGAATCTTGAGGGGGCGGTGCTGCTCAAGTAGGTCTCTGACCGCATTTATTTCTCTGTTTAGGCTGCATACTCACAGCAGGTCCATAAAAGAGATGGGAACTTCTCTTTGGTGTATGGGTTGCTCAGGTGGGTGTTTCTATAACTTGATTGGAGTCCACCTGTGGTAAATTAAATTGATTGGACATTATTTGGAAAGGCACACACCTGTCTATATAAGGTCCCACAGTTGACACTGCATGTCAGAGCAAAAACCAAGCCATGAGGTCGAAGGAATTGTCCGTAGAGCTCCGAGACAGGATTGTGTCGAGGCACAGATCTGGGGAAGGGTACCAAACAATTTATGCAACATTGAAGGTCGCCAAGAACACAGTGGCCTCCATCATTCTTAAATTGAAGAAGTTTGGAACCACCAAGACTTCCTAGAGCTGGCCGCCCGGCCAAACTGAGCAATCGGGGGAGAAGGGCCTTGGTCAGGGAGGTGACCAAGAACCCAATGGTCACTCTGACAGAGTTCCAGAGTTCCTCTGTGGAGATGGGAGAACCTTCCAGAAGGACAACCATCTCTGCAGCACTCCACCAATCAGGCCTTTATGGTAGAGTGGCCAGACGGAAGCCAATCCTCAGTAAAAGGCACATGACTGCCCGCTTGGAGTTTGCCAAAAGGCACCTAAAGGACTCTCAGACCATGAGAAACAAGATTCTCTGGTCTGCTGAAACCAAGATTGAACTCTTTGGCCTGAATGCCAAGCGTCACGCCTGGAGGAAACCTGGCACCATCCCTACGGTGAAGCATGGTGGTGGCAGCATCATGTTGTGGGGATGTTTTTCAGCGGCAGGGACTGGGAGACTAGTCAGGATCAAGGGAAAGATGAACGGAGCAAACTACATAGAGATCCTTGATGAAAACCTGCTCCAGAGTGCTCAAGACCTCAGACTGGGGCAAAGGTTCACCTTCCAACAGGACAACAAACCTAAGCACACAGCCAAGACAATGCAGAAGTGGCTTCGGAATAAAGTCTCTGAATATCTTTGAGAGGCCCAGCCAGAGCCTGGACTTGAACCCGATCGAACATCTCTGGAGAGACCTGAAAATAGCTGTGCAGCGAAGCTCCCATCCAACCTGACAGAGCTTGAGAGGATCTGCAGAGAAGAATGGGAGAAACTCCCCAAATACAGGTGTGCCAAGCTTGTAGCGTCATACCAAAGAAGACTCAAGGCTATCGCTGCCAAAGGTGCTTCAAGAAAGTGCTGAGTAAAGGGACTGAAAACTTTTTGATTTAAAATAAATAAATTTACAAACATTTCTAAAAACGTGTTTTTGCTTTGTCATTATGGGGTATTGTGTGTAGATTGATGGGGGAAAAACAATGTAATCCATTTTAGAAAAAGGCTGTAACGTAACAAAATATGGAAAAAGTCAAGGGGTCTGAATACTTTCCGAATGCACTGTAGAATAATAAATTAAAAAGTTGTAGTCTCTCTCCAAATACAGGTTTGAATTTACCTTGATGTTTAAAAACAGGAACTTGACCTCAGCCAGGAACTGAAGAAACTTGTTCTCCTTTTTAACATGTTCAATCCCCTCTGTGCCTCTCTTCAGATGTGGGTTGGTGCAGCCCCATAGCACAGCTACCAGCAGGAGGCAAAGTACCTCCACTAGAAAGCAAATGTCTGTCAATCATCTGTCAAATCAAATCAAATTTTATTTGCCACATGCGCCGAATACAGCAGGTGTAGACATTACAGTGAAATGCTTACTTACAAGCCCTTAACCAACAATGCAGTTTTTTAAATAAAATTAAAAAATATAAGCAAATAAGTAAAGATCTGTCTACCATCTTCCTTAATTAGCCTACATTTGATTCAAACTTAATTATACATTTCAGTTGAAATGGGTACTCATATTGGACAGACAACAATGCCGGTGGTGTAAAATGTAAAAACAGGTGTTACACGTGTCCCCATATTCCACATCAAAACACAAGCCTGGCTTATTTTAGGTCTGTTGAACTGTTCAAAACGTGCGAATTGAACAATCATGTAAATATATTAAATGTCTTGAAAGCTAGCTACAAGTTACTAACTTTTGACTTTCATTTTCTAGGTAGGTTAAATAATAAATCCAGACTGCTCAGTTTCATTGTGTGATTTATAAAATAAGAGAGCAATCAGGATATACGGTAGTCTACCCGATATGCTAGCTATCTAGATACTTACCCACGGACACCATCGTAAACACAAAAGTACTGAGTAGCATTCAAGTCAACTACGGTAAACAGTTCTGCAACGTTGGCTCCATCAAAGTTAGTAATTATATCTGATGGTTTCATTTCAGAAGCTAACTGTGGCTTCATAGAGCATACAACTAAAATATTTATTTTGTTCAAGTGTGATGGTCTTAATCAATTTAATGTAAAATCGTAAACAACGTCCAAATGCATCGCAACTGCAGCTCATTGAGATCTGTAATGCAGCCTCAAATTTGCCTCAATATCTACTTTCCATCAGATGAGGGCGCCAAATCTTTCAGTTGCCAGTCATTCAAAAAAATATTCTCAAACCCCTGTTGACATCTGTTGTGCATTTAAAGTCAATAAATAGCGTCTACGATTCTATTGTTTTATGTGTGCATCTTATTATGAAAGTATTATCTTGTCATCAAAACTGATGTTGTTCCCAGGCTTGACAGAGCCTCCATCCATTTCACTATTGTCGGATATAGATTGACTGCATCCAAGTGAATTAGTTCATTTTCAAGCAAACTTAGGCAGTGATATAAAAAATGAATATAAAGTGAATAATGTCACCAACTAACCTAGTTGTTCTGTAAAACTGTCCGCTAAATGATGAAATGTAATCATCTTCTAGCAGAAACATGCACACACTTTTAGAAATATCAACATTTCTTTTCAGTATTAATTTCAATTAAAGAACAACAAATAATCACAGGACAGGGTGTGTGTAAAGTGCTAAATACTTTGGTGTCAAACTAATTGGGACTTACTATTTCATAATTGTCTGCTATGTAGAGCTCCACTGGGTTCAAACCATTATTGACTTTTCACAGAAACATTCTGATGATTTTCGCCTGTGTGGTGAAAACCATAACAACATTATTATTACAAAAAAACACTCACATCAGAGTAATGTGAATCAATTCAAAACCCTGTCAACAACTCCCTCCCATAGAACTTTACACACATAGAATAACTAGCCATGTCTTGAATCTTGTACACATCTCTCCTCCAACGCTTATCCTCATGGTTGTTGGAAGCACAGCTATAAATGCACAGACAGCAGGATCATTCTTTCCATGTTCTGAACACTATAGTCGAGAAATAATTGTTTTATGTCCACAGGAGTGTCCATTGCTTCCCTATGGCACCACTTTGTTCATCATTTGTTTTCAAGCATGATATGCTGACTTTGTCCCCTGTCCAATAAGTTAGAGGTCTGCTATGTATTTCCTAGTGATGGAGTATCATGTATGGTGACCACTGTGGAATCGCTGATCGTACTCTGCTGCTCCAAGTTGTTGTGGTCCAGGCTGTTTAGTTCCACTCGGGGTAGCCGGAATCCATTTTCTGACATACTACTCGACAGAGCAAAGCTACCAGACACAGAGCTGGCTCCTAAATTTCCCAAGGGTATGCTGGTCTGCATTGTAGAGGAAGACATCTTCTGACGAGGTGGACCTTTGGAGCCTCTACCCAGCACTCTGGATGCATGTGTCCGCCTTGTGAAGGAGAAAGACATTTGAATATGTTACATTTTTTATCTGAATGCTTTAAAAAATACGTTTCCTAAATTATTCTATTCTATTCTAAAGGGCCCACACTATAACAAAACATACCATAGTTATAAATTGCATTTTTAAATGTTAGTTCATTTCTAATGAATAATCAGGAAAAGTCAGCAACATCTGGATTAGGACAACATATACAGTTAATACCATCTGGATTAGGACAACATATACAGTTAATATCATCTGGATTAGGACAACATATTCAGTTAATACCATCTGGATTAGGATAACATATACAGTGAATTCCATCTGGATTAGGACAATATATACAATTCAATAGTAAATGTGCTAAAATGTTATTTGTTATAGCACAGATATTTTATGCGACCCATTTAATGTTCAGAAGCATCAACATCACCAGTGTGCTGGAGTTTTGCTTTCTATTCAGTGTATTCCATTTTTCATACAACACAATGCCACTGATGTCTCAAGTTTTGAGGGAGAGCTGCTGATTGGCATGCTGAATGGAATGTCCACCAGCTGTTGACAGAGAATTGAATGTCAATTTCTCTACCGTAAGCTGCCTCCAACGTCGTTTTAGAGAATTTGGCAGTACGTCCAACCGGCCTCACAACCGCAGACCACGTGTAAAAACGCCAGTCCAGGATCTCAGCATGCAGCTTCTTCACCTGCGGGATAGCCTGAGACGAGCCACCCGCACAAACTGTCAGAAACTGTCTCATAAAATCTAATCTGCGTGCTTGTCGTCCTCACAGGGGTCTTGACCTGACTGCAGTTCAGCGTCGTAAATGACTTCAGTGAGCAAATTCTCACCTTCGATGGCCACTGGCACGCTGGAAAAGTGTGCTCTTCACGGATGAATCCCAGTTTCAACTGTAGTACTGGGCATATGACAGCATGGCGTCATGTTGGTGAGCGGTTTGCTAATGTCAACGTTGTGAACAGAGTGCCCCATGGTGGCGGTGGGGTTATGGTATGGGCAGGCATAAGCTACGGACAACGAACACAATTAAATAGTATCGATGGGAATTTGAATGCACAGAGATACCGTGACAAGATCCTGAAGCCCATTGTCGTGCCATTCATCCGCCACCATCACCTCATGTTTCAGCATGATATTGCACAGCTCCAAGCCATAAGGATCTGTACACAATTCCTAGAATCTGAAAATGTCCCAGTTCTTCCAAGTCCTGCATACTCACCAGACATGTCACCCATTGAGCATGTTTAGGGTGCTCTGGATCGACGTGTATGACAGCGTGTTCCAGTTCCTGCCAATATCCAGCAACTTCGCACAGCCATTAAAGAGGAGTGGGACAACATTCCACAGGCCACAATCTACAGCCTGATCTACTTTATGAGAAGGAGATGTGTTGCGCTGCATGAGGCAAATGGTGGTAACACCGGATACTGACTGGTTTTCTGATCCACGCCCCTACTTTTTGTTGTTGAGGTATCTGTGACCAACAGATCCATATCTGTATTCCCAGTCATGTGAAATCCATAGATTAGGACCTAATTAATTTATTTCAATTGACTGATTTTCTTATATGTGACTCGTTTCAGGAAACTAGGCGTATGTCACGCGTCACTACTTCACACTTTTTTTAAAAATCCAAATGCATTTTTTGGCAAAAATGCCTTCTGGAACATGTGAACTTTCATGTGCCTTAATATCAAACTTGTATGCCATCTGTAAATACGAATACAATTGTTAAATTACAAGCCTAGGTTGTTTAGCCACAGAAAAAGACAGCAACCTTCCCGCTAGCTATGATTGGCTGAGATAATGAGTAGGCTGGACATGCCGAAAGATGAGTTCGGATTGGTCTGCCATTTAGCCCACTATTTGAGCTGGTCAGTATGTGTAGGTAATCCTGTCTAACGCGGCTTTAAAAATATATATATATTGCGTAGTAGAACTGCATAAGTTTTGCTCTCCACTTTCTGCAGGACTGATTTTTGAAATCAGTGGAATTAGAGTATGATAGCTAAGGAGATGGAGAAAACACCTGTCTCCGGATTACATCTTCAAACTAAGGGAAACCATGGCATCCGTGACAGAGAGGGAGAAGCGTCCATCCATGTATACGGGTAAGATAGTCTAGCTAGCTACATTTTCAGATATTACACATTTCTAATTTTGTCAGAAAGTCGTTTTCATTTCAAGTTAAAGTGTACTGTTAGCTAGCTAGCTAACGTTAGCTGGCTAACATTAAACCTGGTTGGTTAGCTAACTGCAGATTCATGCAGGGTAGTAAAGTCATGAATTGAGATTATGGTTAATTGTTTAGCTAGCTAGCTACATGTCTTAACAAAAGACTCCACTATTAGTATCCATTTCAATAGAATGTTCATGATGTCACTGCGACAACTTAAAAAGATGGGTGGGGCTAAAGCTTTAGAGGGTGTGAACGATGCTGAATGGTTGTACCAAAACATTCAAAGGCCATTTTCTCAAAAGTGAGGTTACAAGTTTATCAACTTTAAAAGCAGAATTACTTTCCCATTGTTCCTCGACTGTAGTGTTTGATATACCATTTTCTAGCTCTGGGTCTCTACTTTTATAGAATGTAAAAAACACAATTTCAAATGTTGCTACATCAGAACGAATCGAGTCGGTCGGTCACATATGAACTATAACTCTTTGTAAAATCTTTGAAATTGTTGCATATTGCATTTATATTTTTGTTCAGCGTAGATATACTAACATAGTGGAAGCTAATAGATTGAATTTACATAGTTAAAAGATGAGACCTATAGTGATAATTATAATTTGAAGATAATATTAACATGTAAATTTTATTGGTAACAGAATAAATAGCAGAAGAATAATGCAGATTAATGCATTATTGTTGTAATTGAAAATTGTACACCAAATGTAGGCTACTGGCCCGTTAAAAAGATAGCTGATTTTGTGGTTAGTGCTATGCTGGATCTTTGAGACATCCCTACCCTAAATCCTAACCCTAATCTTAACCCCTTACCTTAACCATAACCATTTCCTAACCTTAACCCTTACCTTAACCATTTTAAATGTCAACTTCAATGGGGTAACGTCAGAGTTGTGACGTCCCAAGGATTTCAGATAGCAGGGACCTTGATGTACCCTATGTTGTGATTCTCAACAAATATGTTGTTGTCTTCTCACACTATTCAAACCCAACCATCAAATAAACAGCGTATGAAGCTTTACTGGCCTATACTAGAACACATATTGCAAACAAATAATCTGAACATCGTGTCAGTACAAAACTCCACACACATTTTGGCATTTCTGTGCATCCTTGACAATCGCTAATCAATATTCAAAAACAGCACAAGTTCTTCCACTAACCTGCTCATCATAATCTTCTCTCTTTTGTGGCACACATGTGAGCGGTTATGTCAGTAGTCTAGTGTGAGGGATTATGGCAGTAGTCTAGTGTGAGGGGTTATGGCAGTAGTCTAGTGTGAGGGGTTATGGCAGGGGAAAAGGTGTTGCAGTAGTCTAGTGTGAGGGGTTATGGCAGGGGAAAAGGTGTTGCAGTAGTCTAGTGTGAGGGGTTATGGCAGGGGAAACAGTGTTGCAGTAGTCTAGTGTGAGGGGTTATGGCAGGGGAAACAGTGTTGCAGTAGTCTAGTGTGAGGGGTTATGGCAGTAGTCTAGTGTGAGGGGTTATGGCAGGGGAAACGGTGTTGCAGTAGTCTAGTGTGAGGGATTATGGCAGGGGAAACGGTGTTGCAGTAGTCTAGTGTGAGGGATTATGGCAGGGGAAATGGTGTTGCAGTAGTCTAGTGTGAGGGGTTATGGCAGGGGAAAAGGTGTTGCAGTAGTCTAGTGTGAGGGGTTATGGCAGTAGTCTAGTGTGTGGTGCGGGAATAATGACAAGCGAACCTGGGGAGCTTTGTGTTCACGTTGCCCTAAAAAAGGGAACTGGATCGCGGAATTCAAGAGAACCGAACTCAGACCACCTCCAGAGACGGTTTCAGTTTGGTTCACTTCGGGGGCTTTTTTGAGGGGTCTGAGTTCCTTTGGAATGTTCACGCTGAACAAAAAATGAAGCAAACCGCACTGAGTTCAGAGAAATTGGCTGAAAGGGACCAAGTGTGAAAACACTCTGAGAATGTCATGGAGGCCTATTTATATGGAATGCAGCCTGACCTGTTGTATGTCTTCAGGATGACAAGCAGTATAGTTACGAGAATAATGATGCCAATGACGATGACAGCAATCATAGCCCCTGAACCTGGAAAATGAGCAGAGAGGAAACACGTTATTTATTTGTGATAGTGAATGGTAATTTAGTACCCTGTCATCAACATTCCTTGGTCAGCCATCTTGCATGCTGTGTTGAGCCTTTCATTGTTGATAGATGGCATAGTTAGGAGGGATTGTAGGTGTATCCTTTAGTGAAAGGGTTAAGTTTAAATTGTTTCCAATCCCTTACAGTACATCTTGATTAGATGGTGTGACATCTAATCAGCACATGCTTATCTTAACTAGGGCCATACTATCCTATTGATTTGAACTTCCATAGGGGAGATGTTTTGTTTGATGATAACCACTTGGTGAAATTTAGAAAATATTCGGAATAGTTTATTAACTACTGAATCTTTTTTTAATTTGAACTCCAAATAAAATGATGTAAAAAAAAATTTAAATGGTTCTCACACACACCAGCCAGGTCACACACACGCACACGCACACACACACACACACCAATGGAGGCTTCTGAGGGGAGGACGGCTCATAATAATGGCTGGAACGGAGCGAATGGAATGGATTCAAACCATGTGTTTGATGTATTTGATACCATTCCACAAATTTCCCTCCAGTCATTACCACGAGCCCGTCCTCCCCAATTAAGGTGCCACCAACCTCCTGTGACACAAACGCCTACTTACTCTGGGTGAGTATTTGTTCTTTGGACTTGGTGGTGGTCGTGGTATTGGAGAAGACTGTAGTGAAGTTGGTCTCATGTGAGACAGTTGAAGTCATCTTCAACAATATCCTGTGCAGAGAGAGAAAACACGTAGCATGTCTTTTGATACATTCACGACCTGCAGTAAACCTTCACATTGAGCATGATGTTGATTCCTTCTAACTACAGTTTGCGCCCATTAAAAAGGTAAAAACATGTTCTACAAAGTGGCTATATGTTCATTTTATTACATAGGTTATTGTTAGATGATTGCTAATGAACTTGGTGCTTGGCGTCACCCTGCGAGAGAGTCTGTCATATTAACGTTGTACCTGCTGCACAGGCATTTTAAATCTAAGCATGGAGGCTATTCAGTCATAGGAATGATATGAAAATTGACTTGAGTCAGAGTATGAGTCATGAGTCACTTATGAGTCCAAGAGCCACCTGAGTCATGCCTGCCATATCCTCTCCAACAAAATGGGCGAGGACGAGAGAGAGAGAGAGAGAAAGAAGAGAGAGAGAGAGAAAGGAAGAGAGAGAGAGAGAGAGGAGAGAGAGAGAGAGAGAGAGAGAGAGAGAGAGAGAGAGAGAGAGAGAGAGAGAGAGAGAGAGAGAGAGAGAGAGAGAGAGAGAGAGAGAGAGAGAGAGAGAGAGAGAGAGAGGGAGAGAGAAAGGAAGAGAGAGAGAGAGAGAGAGAGAGAGAGAGAGAGAGAGAGAGAGAGAGAGAGAGAGAGAGAGAGAGAGAGAGAGAGAGAGAGAGAGAGAGAGAGAGAGAGAGAGAAAGGAAGAGAGGGAGAGCGGACAGAGGAAGACAAAACACAAGGGGGCGAAATGAATGAACACGTGCCAAAAGCCACAGGAATGAAGTTGGCCTACTTTGGGCAGCCTTTTAGGCTATGCCTGAGCATTAACTATTACTAGGACCAAGATATTGTACAATAAAGTGGTGATACGGTCTGTCTCTCCTTGTTCAACACTGTTGACAATACAGTTTACAGAACAATGCAGATGACAGTCAGCGCTATTTATTTTGGCACGGAACCTTCCCTTTATGAAGGGCACATTTCCTTAAATGCTGGTTTAGAAACTGTTGTGTAGTTTGAGGTGCTCTCTCCAAATTAGAAACTGTTGCGTAGTTTGAGGTGCTCTCTCCAAATTAGAAACTGTTGCGTAGTTTGAGGTGCTCTCTCCAAATTAGAAACTGTTGCGTAGTTTGAGGTGCTCTCTCCAAATTATAAACTGTTGTGTAGTTTGAGGTGCTCGCTCCAAATTAGAAACTGTTGCGTAGTTTGAGGTGCTCTCTCCAAATTAGAAACTGTTGTGTAGTTTGAGGTGCTCTCTCCAAATTAGAAACTGTTATGTAGTTTGAGGTGCTCTCTCCAAATTAGAAACTGTTGCGTAGTTTGAGGTGCTCTCTCCAAATTAGAAACTGTTGCGTAGTTTGAGGTGATGAAAGAAATAAAAGCTGAAATAAATCATTCTCTCTCCATTTATTCTGACATTTCACATACTTAAAATAGAGTGATGATCCTAACTGACCTAAAACAGGGAATTTTTACTAGGATTAAATGTCAGGAATGTTGAAAAACTGAGTTCAAATGTATTTGGCTAAGGTGTATGTAAACTTCCGACTTCAACTGTAAATTGAATCCAGCCCTGACTGTTTTGTAGTTTATCTTGTCTAGCCCCTTGCCTCATTGCTGGTTTGACCTTTGACCTGGTCTGTATAGTAGAAAAGTAGTATCAGAGATATTTATAAGAAGGAGGGAGATGCTAAACAGCGGGGAGAATGAATGGAGAAATGCATAACGCTTAGATAATGGGGAATCTTGACCAATCACGTTTATGTTGTCATAATGCGTCATGAGGTTGCTAAGCCATTCGCCACGCACTCCCTTCTAGAAAGTCAGGGTATGAGTCGAGTAACTTCTAATTTTCTTCTAAAGTACATAATGTCACGATTCATAATCAAATCAATCAAATGAAGGGTGTGTTTGTACATTCAATCTGGAGTGCCAGAGTGCACTCTGGGCGTTCGTAAATTCAGAGCGTTGTCAGATTGTCCATTCATAAATTCAAACGCTCACTGGACGCTCTGGCCGAGGAGTAGGGTTGATCCGAGCGTTCTGACCTCACAATGGCAGTAAAGCGCCCAAGCTAGCAGGCTAACGTTGGCTAGCTTGCTCACTACTTCCAGACACAAATGAGAGGACACCTCACTCTGACCATTTGACACTGGCCATATTCAACGGGTGTTGAGTGTTCGTAAATTCATTAGTTATTCTTACGAACGCACCCTAAATTGTATTTGTCACATGCACCGAATACAACAGGTGTAGACTTTACCGTGAAATGCTTCCTTATGAGCCCTTTCCCAACAGTTAGGAAGGATGCCTGTATCTTTGTATTGACTTGGTGTATTGATAAACCATCCAAAGTGTAATTAATAACCACCATGCTTAAAGGGATATTTAATGTCTGCTTTTTTTGATTTTATTTACCCATCTACCAATAGGTGCCCTTCTTTGTGAGGCATTGGAAAACCTCCCTGGTCTTTTTGGTTGAAACTGTACAATATACAATATTACAGAGAACAAGTTAACAGTAAACATCTCATGCTAATGTTGGCTGGTTGAACTAGTGCCCAAATGACTCCTTAAAGGAGTGCTCTCCTTGACCCAGAATGCACCACGCGGTTAACATTCTCACTGGCGTTACGGCTAATGCTAATAAGTTTAGCATCTTCTTAGAATATTTCTGGTAGTAGATCACTGACTTACTCCTAGTGCTCAAAGGGACAGCTTACTTTATTTTGGGAAGTTTTTTATATATATATTTTCAACATGCTTCAAAAATGCTTGCCAGCTTAATAAAAAAATATAAAAAAATGGCTTGGATGAAATGACAACACCCAAAATTAATCTAAAACTTCTTAAAAGTGAACTATCCCTTTAATCAAACAGTAAGTGTGTTTTGTGTAACAGTTGTGTATGAAATGGATGCCAGAGTGGCTTCTGGGTTACTGTGTGGCGGCTACTGAGAGTTCAATACAATGGAACGCAATCTGAACAGGTGCTTCAAAAGATAACAACATTTGCATCGGCTATAAAAAGCTGAAAACCCTGGAACACGGAAGAGCAGCCTCTGTACCATTACATGCAGCTAGTCCTACACCCCCACACACTCTATCACACACGCACGGAAGCTTGCACACACGTTGCGGGAGAGGTTATTTTCCTGGCACCACTCCGCCAAGGCCCTCACCCCCTCCCTGTAGGTTGTCTCCTGATTATGACGACGAGACAGCCTACAGGGAGGTGGTGAGGAACCTGGTGGAGTGGTGCCAAGAAAATAACCTCAACGTCAACAAAACGAAGGAGCTGATCGTGGACTTCAGGAGACAACAGACGGAGCATGCCCCCATCCACATCAACAGGGCTGCAGTGGAGAAGGTGAAAAGCTTCAAGTTCCTCAGTGTGCACATCACTAACAATCTGAAATGGTCCACCCACACAGACAGTGTGGTGAAGAAGGCGCAATAGAGGTTGAAGACATTTGGCTTGGCCCCTAAGACCCTCACAAACTTTGATAGATGCACCATTGAGAACATCCTGTCGGGCTGTATCACCGTCTGGTACGGCAACTGCACCATCCGCAACCGCAGGGCTCTCCAGAGGGTGGTGCGGTCTGCTCAACGCATCACCGGGGGCACACTGCCTGCCCTCCAGGACATCTACAGTACCTGTGTCACAGGAAGGCCAAGAAGCTCAGCAAGGACCTCAGCCACCCGAGCCACGGCCTGTTCACCCCGAACTTAGTCACTGTCACACCCGGTTACTCTACTGCACCTTAGAGGCAGCTGCCCTATGTATACTGAACAAAAAGATAAACACAACATGTAAAGCGTTGGTCCCATGTTTCATGAGCTGAAGTAAAAGATGTTCCATACGCACAAAAAGCTTATTTTTCTCAAATGTTGTGCACAAATTTGTTTCCATCCCTGTTAGTGAGCATTTCTCCTTTGCCAAGATAATCCATCCACCTGACAGGTGTGGCATATTAAGAAGCTGATTAAACAGCATGATCATTACACAGGTGTACCTTGTGCAGGGGACAATAACTAAACTCTAAAATGTGCAGTTTTGTCACACAACACAATGCCACAGATGTCTCAAGTTTTGAGGGAGCGTGCAATTGGCATGCTGACTGCAGGAATGTCCACCAGAGCTGTTGCCAGAGAATTTAATGTTCAATTCTCGACCATAAACCGCCTCCAACGTTGTTTTAGAGAATTTGGCAGTACGTCCAACCGGCATAACAACCGCAGACCACGTGTAACCACGCCAGCCCAGGACCTCCACATCCGGCTTCTTCACCTGCGGGGTCGTCTGAGACCAGCCACCCAGACAACTGATGAAACTGTGGGTTTGCACAACCGAATTTCTGCACAAACTATCAGAAACCGTCTCAGGGAAGCTAATCTGCGTGCTTGTCGTCCTCACCAGGGTCTTGACTTGACTGCAGTTCAGCGTCGTAACCGACTTCAGTGGGCAAATGCTCACCTTCGATGGCCACTGGCATGCTGGAGATGTGTGCTCTTCACGAATGAATCCCGGTTTGAACTGTATCGGACAGATGGCAGTATATAGCGTCGTGTGGGCGAGCGGTTTGCTGATGTCAACGTTGTGAACAGAGTGCCCCATGTTGGCGGTGGGGTTATGGTATGGGCAGACATAAGCTATAGACAACGAACACAATTGCATTTTAGCTATGGCAATTTGAATGCACAGAGATCCTGAGGCCCATTGTCGTGCCATTCATCCGCCGCCATCACCTCATGTTTCAGCATGATAATGCATGGCCCCATGTGGCAAGGATCTGTACACAATTCCTGGAATCTGAAAATGTCCCAGTTCTTCCATGGTCTGCATACATTCACATTTACATTTTAGTCAGTGCATACATTATTTTCTTATTTTTACTTTTCATACTGGCCCCCCGTGGGAATCGAACCCACAACCCTGGCGTTGCAAACGCCATGCTCTACCAACTGAGCTACATCCCTGCCGGCCATTCCCTCCCCTACCCTGGACGACGCTGGGCCAATTGTGCGCCGCCCCATGGGTCTCCCGGTCGCGGCCGGCTACGGCAGAGCCTGGATTCGAACCAGGATCTCTAGTGGCACAGCTAGCACTGCGATGCAGTGCCTTAGACCACTGCGCCATACTCACCAGACATGTCACCCATTGAGCATGTTTGGGATGCTCTGGATCGACGTGTACGACAGCGTGTTCCAGATCCCGCCAATATCCAGCAACCTCACACAGCCATTGAAGAGGAGTGGGACAACATTCCACAGGCCACAATCAAAAGCCTGATCAACTCTATGCAAAGGAGATGCGTCGCGCTGCATGAGGCAAATGGTGGTCACACCAGATACTGATTCATTTTCTGATCCAGGCCCCTACATTTAAAAAAAAAGTATCTGTGACCAACAGATCCATATGTGTATTCCCAGTCATGTGAAATCCATAGATTAGGACCTAATTTATTTATTTAAATTGACTGATTTCCTTATATGACTTGTAATTGTGGCATGTTGCATTTATATTTTTGTTCAGTGTACATAGTCATGGAACACTGGTCACTTTAATATTGTTTACATACTGTTTTACCCATTTCATATGTATATACTGTATTCTAGTCAAGGCCTATTCTATTTAACTATTGCTGTACATATACTATTCTTCAGATATACCACATGCAATTATTCAGACTCCTTCCCTTTTTCTAAAATGGATTAAATTGCTTGTTTTCCTCATTAATCTACACACAATACTCCATAATGACAAAGCGAAAACAGGTTTTTAATTTTAAATAAATAAATAACAGAAATACCTTATTTACATAAGTATTCAGACCCTTTGATGTGAGACTCGAAATTGAGCTTAGGTGCATCCTGTTTCCATTGATCATCCTTGAGATGTTTCTACAACTTCATTGGAGTCTATCTGTGGTAAATTCAATTGATTGGACATGATTTAGAAAGGCACACACCTGTCTATATAAGGTCCCACAGTTGACACTGCATGTCAGAGCAAAAACCAAGCCATGAAGTCAAAGGTATTATCGGTAGAGCTCTGAGACAGGATTGTGTCGAGGCACAGATCTGGGGAAGGGTAGCAAAACATTTCTGCAGCATTGAAGGTCCCCAAGAACACAGTGGCCTCCATTATTCTTCAATGGAAGTTTGGAATCACTAAGACTCTTCCTAGAGCTGGCTGCCCGGCCAAACTGAGCATTTGGGGGAGAAGGGCCTTGGTCAGGGAGGTGACCAATAACCTGATGGTCACTCTGACAGAGCTCCAGAGTTCCTCTGTGGAGATGGGAGAACCTTCCAGAAGGACAACCATCTCTGCAGCACTCCACCAATCAGGCTTTTATGGTAGAGTGGCCACATGGAAGCCACTCCTCAGTAAAAGGCACATGACAGCCCGCTTGGAGTTTGCCAAAAGGCACCTAAAGGACTCTCAGACTATGAGAAACAAGATTCTCTGGTCTAATGAAACCAAGATTGAAGTCTTTGGCCTGAAAGCCAAGCGTCACGCCTGGAGCAAACCTGGCACCATCCCTACGGTGAAGCATGGTGGTGGCAGCATCATGCTGTGGGGATGTTTTTCAGCGGCAGGGACTGGGAGACAAGTCAGGATCGATGGAAATCTGAACGGAGCAAAGTACAGAGAGATCCTTGATGAAAACCTGCTCCAGAGCACTCAGGACCTTAGACTGTGGAGAGGGTTCACCTTCCAACAGGACAACGACCCTAAGCACACAGCCAAGACAATGCAGGAGAGGCTTCAGGACAAGTCTCTGAATGTCCTTGAGTGGCCCAGCCAGAGCCCGGACTTGAACCCGATCTAACATTTCTGGAGAGACCTGAAAATAGCTGTGCAGCGACGCTCCCCATCCAACCTGACAGAGCTTGAGAGAATCTGCAGAGAAGAAGAATGGGAGAAACTCCCCAAATACAGGTGTGCCAAGCTTGTAGCGTCATACCCAAGAAGACTCAAGGCTGTAATCGCTGCCAAAGGTGCTTCAACAAAGTACTGAGTAAAGGCACTGAATACTTATGTAAATGTAATTTAATGTAGTTTTGTATTTTTTATAAATTTGCAAAAATGTATAAAAACCTGTTTTTGCTTTGTCATTACGAGGTATTGTTTGTAGATTGATGAGGATCATTCTTTTTATCCATTTTAGAATAAGGCTGTGACATAACAAAATGTGGAAAAAGTCAAGGGGTCTGAATACTTTTCGAATGCACTGTGTATTGTATTGTGTGTATTGTTGTGGAGCTAGGAACACAAGCATTGCGCTACACCCGAAATAACATCTAAATATGTGTACAGTGGGGAAAAAATGTATTTAGTCAGCCACCAATTGTGCAAGTTCTCCCACTTTAAAAGATGAGAGAGGCCTGTAATTTTCATCATAGGTACACGTCAACTATGACAGACAAATTGAGATTTTTTTTTCCAGAAAATCACATTGTAGGATTTTTTATGAATTTATTTGCAAATTATGGTGGAAAATAAGTCTTTGGTCACCTACAAACAAGCAAGATTTCTGGCTATCACAGACCTGTAGGCTCCTCTGTCCTCCACTCGTTACCTGTATTAATGGCACCTGTTTGAACTTGTTATCAGTATAAAAGACACCTGTCCACAACCTCAAACAGTCACACTCCAAACTCCACTATGGCCAAGACCAAAGAGCTGTCAAAGGACACCAGAAACAAAATTGTAGACCTGCACCAGCCTGGGAAGACTGAATCTGCAATAGATAAGCAGCTTGGTTTGAAGAAATCAACTGTGGGAGCAATTATTAGGAAATGGAAGACATACAAAACCACTGATAATCTCCCTCGATCTGGGGCTCCACGCAAGATCTCACCCCGTGGGGTCAAAATGATCACAAGAACGGTGAGCAAAAATCCCAGAACCACACGGGGGACCTAGTGAATGACCTGCAGAGAGCTGAGACCAAAGTAACAAAGCCTACCATCAGTAACACACTACGCCGCCAGGGACTCAAATCCTGCAGTGCCAGACGTGTCCCCCTGCTTAAGCCAGTACATGTCCAGGCCCGTCTGAAGTTTGCTAGAGTGCATTTGGATGATCCAGAAGAGGATTGGGAGAATGTCATATGGTCAGATGAAACCAAAATAGAACTTTTTGGTAAAAACTCAACTCGTCGTGTTTGGAGGACAAAGAATGCTGAGTTGCATCCAAAGAACACCATACCTACTGTGAAGCATGGGGGTGGAAACATCATGCTTTGGGGCTGTTTTTCTGCAAAGGGACCAGGACGACTGATCCGTGTAAAGGAAAGAATGAATGGGGCCATGTATCGTGAGATTTTGAGTGAAAACCTCCTTCCATCAGCAAGGGCATTGAAGATGAAACGTGGCTGGGTCTTTCAGCATGACATTGATCCCAAACACACCGCCCGGGCAACGAATGAGTGGCTTCGTAAGAAGCATTTCAAGGTCCTGGAGTGGCCTAGCCAGTCTCCAGATCTCAACCCCATAGAAAATCTTTGGAGGGAGTTGAAAGTCCGTGTTGCCCAGCGACAGCCCCAAAACATCACTGCTCTAGAGGAGATCTGCATGGAGGAATGGGCCAAAATACCAGCAACAGTGTGTGAAAACCTTGTGAAGACTTACAGAAAACGTTTGACCTGTGTCATTGCCAACAAAGGGTATATAACAAAGTACTGAGAAACTTTTGTTATTGACCAAATACTTATTTTCCACCATAATTCGCAAATAAATTCATTAAAAATCCTACAATGTGATTTTCTGGATTTTATTTTCTCATTTTGTCTGTCATAGTTGACGTGTACCTATGATGAAAATTACAGGCCTCTCTCATCTTTTTAAGTGGGAGAACTTGCACAATTGGTGGCTGACTAAATACTTTTTACCCCCACTGTATGTGACCAATAACATTTGATTTGATTAGACACACGCACACACACAGACACACACACACACACACACACACACACACACACACACACACACACTCAGAGAAACAAAAATAAGTCATCCCCATTCCTAGCTGATTACATTCAAATGGCTTCACCACCACAAAACATGCAAAACACAATTTCATAACAGCAAGAATATTTTCCACGCTGGGGGCGCGTAGATAGCTGCCTCCTCTCCTGATGCAAGGCCTGTTAGAACTGTGCAGGGCAGAACCCGGGAGGCCCCACATCTGTTTTCCATAATTCCAAACTACTGTCCAGAGTGCTCAACATGTTGGAAGTCAATGTGCATGCAGACACTGTGTCTCTGCTCCACAGCTATCAGCATAACAACCACCCCCAAAATAGTAACAGCCAATCAAGTACAGTATATAAATTCATCAACCAATCAATTGGCCAGTTATAATAAGCCATCCATTGGTTGAAAAAGTCAATCACTACCTAAGGCCATACAAATGTTATTAAATGTTTAACAGCTTGTGAGGATTAAAAAAATAAAAAATAAAAAGCTAATTAAAAATGGTAATAAAAAAAGTAGATCTTCTTGTTAAATTACAATAGCAACCTTAGTTCAACACCTACACTCTTAGAAAAAAAGGTGCTATCTAGAACCTAAAAGGGTTCTTCAGCTATCCCCATAGGAGAATCCTTTTGGATCCCTTTTTAATAAGAGTGGTGACTTAATCAAGAGCTTCTAGCCTCTTGGGGAGGCTTAAAGGGGCATAGTTCATCCATAATCCGAAAGGAAGTTGTGTATCTCTTTAATGGAAGCCTGAAGACATACGTAATGTTTGCTTTAATTGTGCAATTTTTCAGTACAACTTTTCAGATGTTATTGTTGAGAAAGGTAAAGGGTGGCATCTGTTAGACATTTCATAAAATGTGCATGGTCTAACAGTATTATAGATAGGCACTAACCCTGAGGGAAAAGTACACAGCACATATCCTGAATCACAGGCCAGTCAAGTATTGCCCCCATTTTTCAGACCTGAGCCTCCATGCAGCCTGTTCTCTAGCTCGGGAGATCATGTTGGATTTAACACACAGATCTGAAGTCTTCATAAAGTCAGTCACTATGGAGACTTTGATTGTAAAAGGATCAGAAATTAATATTATCGCGACATCATGTTAGCCCTAATTACATAGATATTTACAGTTGGTAAGAAAGGAAGAACGATGATTCTATGACGCCAGATCCTACTCCGTCTCAAGACCTTTAATTCTTGGTAAGACACCCTTGCTCGAACAAAACCTCAATAACATACTAGAAAAGTTAGTCTGAGGATCAGTGGGGAACCTCCTTGGTCAACCATTCTCTGTGGTCAACCATTCTCTGTGGTCAACCATTCTCTGTGGTCAACCATTCTCTGTGGTCAACCATTCTCTGTGGTCAACCATTCTCTGTGGTCAACCATTTGTTGACAGCAGCCAGTTAAACAATACCAAAGCGTGGATTGTGTCTCTCCTTGTCCAAAGACTAAGTCATTTTGTAATTTGGGTGAACTGTCTTTTTAATCAGCCATTTCCTGTGTTGCCCATGGTTATAATGGAATCAAGTCAGTATTGCTGTCTCAGCAGTATCTGAGATTTATTTAGGACCCTTCAGGTTAACAGAGTCCAACGCCCACAACTATCCTCACTACCCCTGTGACAGCCCATGCCATATCCTAATAACCAAGCTACCTATAGGTTACTGATCTGATCCTGGACCTGCCTTACCAACCACAACACTAACTAAAACCATCACAACAATATTTAAAAAGCTGGCTACAGACCAGTGCTTCCGGGTACTTTTTGTCTGGCAGCACCCACTGCTAGGTTCACCCACAGGTCAGACAGCTTGATTCCACTTCCAGGGCCACTTCCTATTGGATAAGATCCCCTTTTAAGCTGGTCAATCAGGAAGCTAGGTGAGATGCGGTTTACGACCCCCACGCATGGCTTTTCTATGAAACCCAACTGACGCTGGACACGGAGATTTTACCTTTCTCTGTGTTTCGAATGCACAGCTGGAATTATCTAATATAGTGGAATAGGGTTAGTTGGTATAGTCAAAGAGGATGAGGATGTGTTTTGTACTAAGACTAAGAAGTGCTCCAAAGGGGGTTCCCTCCATGTACACATTGTTTGTTCAAGGTTGCGACCAAGAGTGTGCAGGAGATTTTAAACAAAATTACAACAATTTGATTCTCAACTGTTTGAAACAGTATCTCAGGCAATAGTCAATTAGTCTTTTGTTTTCAGACAGTCAAAATAGAGAATAATGGACCTCAACTAACGCTTCCAATTCCAATTTCACCACTCTTCCTCTGTCTGCTTCCTCTTCAGCAAGTATCACACAACTCCGTATCTGTTGGTGACTCAACATTAAGTCATGGTCGAATCAGGGCGATTACTAATTACATATTTACTGAGGTGACAGCCATTAATAACTTTATGATCACATGCTGTATAGCTGAGTCATGGACGTTGTAGGGATGTTCTCTGGACATTGTAGGGATGTTCTCTGGACATTGTAGGGATGTTCTCTGGACGTTTGGAGATCAATATGACATTAAAATTGAAACATTTTCTGTTTCAGGAGTACGTTATACAATTAGCTCAAGAAAGGAAGTAGGCCGATACAACAATGCCCTACCAATCACCTGCATTTATTCAACAACCAATAGTCTACTGAACATAAACCCGACTATAAACTCTGACTTCAACTGTACCTTTTGTTCTATTTGCTGTTCTTCCTCTTTCTCCATCTAACCCCTCTCTGACTCCTCTCTGACCCTCTCTAACTCCTCTCTGACCCTCTCTAACTCCTCTCTGACCCCTCTCTAAACCCCTCTCTGACTCCTCTCTAACTCCTCTCTGACTCCTCTCTGACCCTCTCTAACTCCTCTCTGACCCTCTCTGACTCCTCTCTAACTCCTCTCTGACCCCTCTCTGACCCCTCTCTAACTCCTCTCTGACCCCTCTCTAACTCCTCTCTGACCCCTCTCTAACTCCTCTCTGACCCCTCTCTAACTCCTCTCTGACCCCTCTCTAAACCCCTCTCTGACTCCTCTCTGACCCTCTCTAACTCCTCTCTGACCCCTCTCTGACTCCTCTCTAAACCCCTCTCTGACTCCTCTCTGACCCTCTCTAACTCCTCTCTGACCCCTCTCTGACCCCTCTCTGACTCCTCTCTAAACCCCTCTCTGACTCCTCTCTGACCCCTCTCTAACTCCTATCTGACTCCTTTCTGACCCCTCTCTGACCCCTCTCTAACTCCTCTCTGACCCCTCTCTAACCCCTCTTTGAACCCGCTCTAACCCTTCTCTGACCCCTCTCTGACCCCTGTCTAACTCCTCTCTGACCCCTCTCTAACTCCTCTCTGACCCCTCTCTGACCCCTCTCTGACTCCTCTCTGACCCCTCTCTGACCCCTCTCTAACTCCTCTCTGACCCCTCTCTGACCCCTCTCTAACTCCTCTCTGACCCCTCTCTAACTCCTCTCTGACCCCTCTCTGACCCCTCTCTGACCCCTCTCTGACCCCTCTCTAACCCCTCTCTGACCCCTCTCTAACCCCTCTCTAACTCCTCTCTAACCCCTCTCTGACCACTCTCTAACTCCTCTCTAACCCCTCTCTGACCCCTCTCTAACTCCTCTCTGACCCCTCTCTAACTCCTCTCTAACCCCTCTCTGACCCCTCTCTGACCCCTCTCTAACTCCTCTCTGACCCCTCTCTAACTCCTCTCTAACCCCTCTCTGACCCCTCTCTGACCCCTCTCTAACTCCTCTCTGACCCCTCTCTGACCCCTCTCTAACCCCTCTCTAACTCCTCTCTAACCCCTCTCTGACCCCTCTCTAACTCCTCTCTGACCCCTCTCTAACCCCTCTTTGAACCCGCTCTAACCCCTCTCTGACCCCTCTCTGACCCCTCTCTAACTCCTCTCTGACCCCTCTCTGACCCCTCTCTAACCCCTCTCTAACTCCTCTCTAACCCCTCTCTGACCACTCTCTAACTCCTCTCTAACCCCTCTCTGACCCCTCTCTAACTCCTCTCTGACCCCTCTCTAACTCCTCTCTAACCCCTCTCTGACCCCTCTCTAACTCCTCTCTAACCCCTCTCTAACCCCTCTCTGACCCCTCTCTAACCCCTCTCTAACTCCTCTCTAACCCCTCTCTGACCCCTCTCTAACCCCTCTCTAACTCCTCTCTAACCCCTCTCTGACCACTCTCTAACTCCTCAAGCCACATGTGTGTACTGTATGTTGTTCCACAAAGCTAATATCCTCTCCATTTCCCTCAGCAAACAAATATGGTTTTATTGTTCTTTTCATACAATTGGCTTCCAACAGACAATTTAGTTTCCTCAACAACAAAAAAGCCTAGCGTTGTTAACCGGCTAAACTTTCTACACAGTACAATGAACTGAGCAACCTAACCCTAACCCTTAATCAAATGCAGGTCTGAGTCAATATTGAACCAGTCAATCAAAGACAGTCAGCTCTGAAGCTGTAATATGGCACAGGTGCAGCTAGTCGCTCTTCATATAATATCACGCAGCTATAACATCAGCGATGTTCGGGCTCTTCGTCACACGCTAAAATTACAGAAACGTTTGTTGACTCCTAGTTTTCCACTGCATGTTTGATGAATTGTTCCCAAAGCAGTTCACCGTTCACCCACAGCCCACTTTTCAGGCCCTGGTGTCTGGGTACTTGAAGGGCTCCATCTAGTCCCCGGGCAAACAAGCCTTTCCTGAGAGGCAAAGAGATCACTCCTTCTAGAAGTGATGAGAATGTATTGAATCCAAATCCAAAATCAGGGTTATATTTAATCTTGACATTTCATTATGCAATACATTAAGAACATAATTTTGTAATGGCAAAATATATTAAATGTATCAAATGTATCAACAGGGATTTCTGGTAGTATAGATATACAATTGACTATTGATATATGTGATACATACAGTGGGGAGAAAAAGGATTTAGTCAGCCACCAATTGTGCAAGTTCTCCCACTTAAAAAGATGAGAGAGGCCTGTAATTTTCATCATAGGTACACGTCAACTATGACAGACAAATTGAGCATATTTTTTTCAGAAAATCGCATTGTAGGATTTTTTATGAATTTATTTGCAAATTATGGTGGAAAATAAGTATTTGGTCACCTACAAACAAGCAAGATTTCTGGCTCTCACAGACCTGTAACTTCTTCTTTAAGAGGCTCCTCTGTCCTCCACCCGTTACCTGTATTAATGGCACCTGTTTGAACTTGTTATCAGTATAAAAGACACCTGTCCACAACCTCAAACAGTCACACTCCAAACTCCACTATGGCCAAGACCAAAGAGCAGTCAAAGGACACCAGAAACAAAATTGTAGACCTGCACCAGGCTGGGAAGACTGAATCTGCAATAGGTAAGCAGCTTGGTTTGAAGAAATCAACTGTGGGAGCAATTATTTGGAAATGGAAGACATACAAGACCACTGATAGTCTCCCTCGATCTGGGGCTCCACGCAAGATCTCACCCCGTGGGGTCAAAATGATCACAAGAACGGTGAGCAAAAATCCCAGAACCACACGGGGGGACCTAGTGAATGACCTGCAGAGAGCTGGGACCAAAGTAACAAAGCCTACCATCAGTAACACACTACGCCGCCAGGGACTCAAATCCTGCAGTGCCAGACGTGTCCCCCTGCTTAAGCCAGTACATGTCCAGGCCCGTCTGAAGTTTGCTAGAGTGCATTTGGATGATCCAGAAGAGGATTGGGAGAATGTCATATGGTCAGATGAAACCAAAATAGAACTTTTTGGTAAAAACTCAACTCGTCGTGTTTGGAGGACAAAGAATGCTGAGTTGCATCCAAAGAACACCATACCTACTGTGAAGCATGGGGGTGGAAACATCATGCTTTGGGGCTGTTTTTCTGCAAAGGGACCAGGACGACTGATCCGTGTAAAGGAAAGAATGAATGGGGCCATGTATCGTGAGATTTTGAGTGAAAACCTTCTTCCATCAGCAAGGGCATTGAAGATGAAACGTGGCTGGGTCTTTCAGCATGACAATGATCCCAAACACACCGCCCGGGCAACGAAGGAGTGGCTTCGTAAGAAGCATTTCAAGGTCCTGGAGTGGCCTAGCCAGTCTCCAGATCTCAACCCCATAGAAAATCTTTGGAGGGAGTTGAAAGTCTGTGTTGCCCAGCGACAGCCCCAAAACATCACTGCTCTAGAGGAGATCTGCATGGAGGAATGGGCCAAAATACCAGCAACAGTGTGTGAAAACCTTTTGAAGACTTACAGAAAACGTTTGACCTGTGTCATTGCCAACAAAGGGTATATAACAAAGTATTGAGAAACTTTTGTTATTGACCAAATACTTATTTTCCACCATAATTTGCAAATAAATTCATTAAAAATCCTACAATGTGATTTTCTGGATTTTTTTTCCTCATTTTGTCTGTCATAGTTGACGTGTACCTATGATGAAAATTACAGGCCTCTCTCATCTTTTTAAGTGGGAGAACTTGCACAATTGGTGGCTGACTAAATACTTTTTTCCCCCACTGTATACTCTGAACCTGGACTAAAAAAACACTTGAGCGTGTCTCTGTTTGAGTTGTGAAAAGGGTGTGCTTGTACAATGACTTCACTCAGTTCAAAATTCATTGTTAGCAGCCTTTCAAAAGACAGTCAGGACAAAACTATATATTTATAGTATTTCCCAAAAGGAGACTGCCAACGACGAACTGTGCCACAAACAAGACATTAATCTAGTACTATCTAACACTGTTCATCGGATAGTAGACACATATTGAGTTTATCAAACCACTTAAACATAGGGGAAATGTGTGTGTGGAAGAGCATCCTCAAAAACAAGGGCTAGATGACATTTTCTATAGCAGCTGGAGAGAAGCCAAAGACAGCAGAATGGCAGGTCACTGATCTGCTTTTAGAACAATACTGAGAGGAACCAGTCTTCATATACAATCAAATTAACACATTTTCTAAATTCAAGGCTATTGGAATAATTGTTGATTGTAAAAAAAAAAGAAGTATTTATTGCTCTCTTAAGAAAGATCGACCGGCATTTCTGTTCCACCTGAGAATCACCTGCTGCCTGGCAGTCGCCACAACGTCTGGGACCACCCCTCGCCCCCGTCTCCCCCGTCTCCCCCATCTCCCCTACCCGGTTCTATCCCACTCCCAGATTAGTCAGAATTGTGACCAACTCACTCACAGATACAACAGAGACTGGTAGAGATATAGTATGTGGGAAAGAAAGCCCTTTGTCACTACTTTCCCTCTTTCAGATTGCTCACCTAGCTGTCTCCGCTGTCTGTCAAGTTCTGTCCCAGACCATTCTTCTAGGAGCCTCAAAAGCAGCACTTGGCGCCCACTCACTCAGCCGAGGGGGGCATAGTCCACTCAGAGACCGTTGCAGCTGGGGGAGGGGTTTTGAGGGGAGAGGAGTGGGATACAATGCCAGTCGAAGAAGAAAAAGAAAATCATAAAATCCCACGAGACGCAGAAACCACAGAAACTACACACAGAATGTTGGATGGTTTCTGTTACTTCTCTGTGGAGTGTGTGTGGAAGCTGGTAATGCTGGTAAGTGTAATTCAGAGCAGCTGGTTTTTCAGGTCTGCATGCCTGGCCCTAGGCGTTAATCAAAACGACGCACATCCAGTCTCAGGCTGCCTGACTGGCAAGATATACCTCCGCTCCAGTCCTGTTTCAAATACCCCGGATTTCTCAATGGCATCCCACACAGAGGGTGTGGCTGTGTGTGAGTATTGTGCGTGTGTGTGTGTGTGTCTGTGAGTGTGTATCGCGTGTGTTTGTGTGTGTGCCCCAACCTCGGAAGAGCAAAACCATTACAGTCCATGTAAGGATGGAAGTTATGCTATAACTATGTAAATGAAGTGTGAAAAATAAAAAAACGATCCCCACATCTAAAGAGGAAGCAAATGAAGACTGGCTAAATGCCTGTTACATGATATAGTTCCAGGATTTGGTGTCCCACAAAGTTATGATAAAGACAGGGGGGAACATTTAAACTCGAAGATAATGAAAGAACTGTGTGACATGAGGCAAGTTAAGAGAAATCAGCCATGTACCGTTTCACCCGAAAAAGTTCTGGACTTGTATAATGTTACAATGGCGTTGTGAAAAATAAACGGGCAAATGTATGTGCTCGAACAGGACTTACCTGGGTGGATGCGCTACCCATAGCCTGGTTTTCAATGCGTTCCACCCCAGTCCGGAAAACTGGCCTCAGTCCACATGAGGTACTGATGGCCCATCCCATGAGGACCCCCGCTTCACCACCAGCTGCAGTCCCAGATCTTCATCTGTTGGATGACACTATGATGAAGTACTGTACAGTGAGGGAAAAAAAGTATTTGATCCCCTGCTGATTTTGTACGTTTACCCACTGACAAAGAAATGATCTGTCTATAATTTTAATGGTAGGTTTATTTGAACAGTGAGAGACAGAATGACAACAAATAAATCCAGAAAAACGCATGTCAAAAATGTTATAAATTGATTTGCATTTTAATGAGGGAAATAAGTATTTGACCCCCTCTCAATCAGAAAGATTTCTGGCTCCCAGGTGTCTTTTATACAGGTAACGAGCTGAGATTAGGAGCACACTCTTAAAGGGAGTGCTCCTAATCTCAGCTTGTTACCTGTATAAAAGACACCTGTCCACAGAAGCAATCAATCAATCAGATTCCAAACTCTCCACCATGGCCAAGACCAAAGAGCTCTCCAAGGATGTCAGGGACAAGATTGTAGACCTACACAAGGCTGGAATGGGCTACAAGACCATCGCCAAGCAGCTTGGTGAGAAGGTGACAACAGTTGGTGCGATTATTCGCAAATGGAAGAAACACAAAATAACTGTCAATCTCCCTCAGCCTGGGGCTCCATGCAAGATCTCACCTCGTGGAGTTGCAATGATCATGAGAACGGTGAGGAATCAGCCCAGAAATACACAGGAGGATCTTGTCAATGATCTTAAGGCAGCTGGGACCCTAGTCACTAAGAAAACAATTGGTAACACACTACGCCGTGAAGGACTGAAATTCTGCAGCGCCCGCAAGGTCCCCCTGCTCAAGAAAGCACATATACAGGGCCGTCTGAAGTTTGCCAATGAACATCTGAATGATTCAGAGGAGAACTGGGTGAAAGTGTTGTGGTCAGATGAGACCAAAATCGAGCTCTTTGGCATCAACTCAACTCGCCGTGTTTGGAGGAGGAGGAATGCTGCCTATGACCCCAAGAACACCATCCCCCCAAACATGGAGGTGGAAACATTATTTTTCTGCTAAGGGGACAGGACAACTTCACCGCATCAAAGGGACGATGGACGGGACCATGTACCGTCAAATCTTGGGTGAGAACCTCCTTCCCTCAACCAGGGCATTGATAATGGGTCGTGGATGGGTATTCCAGCATGACAATGACCCAAAACACACTTGGCCAAGGCAACAAATGAGTGGCTCAAGAAGAAGCACATTAAGGTCCTGGAGTGGCCTAGCCAGTCTCCAGACCTTAATCCCATAGAAAATCTGTGGAGGGAGCTGAAGGTTCGAGTTGCCAAATGTCAGCCTCGAAACCTTAATGACTTGGAGAAGATCTGCAAAGAGGAGTGGAACAAAATCCCTCCTGAGATGTGTGCACACCTGGTGGCCAACTACAAGAAACGTCTGACCTCTGTGATTGCCAACAAGGGTTTTGCCAGAGGGGTCAAATACTTATTTCCCTCATTAAAATGCAAATCAATTTATAACATTTTTGAAATGTGTTTTTCTGGAATTTGTTGTTGTTATTCTGTCTCTCACTGTTCAAATAAATCTACCATTAAAATTATAGACTGATCATGTCTTTGTCAGTGGGCAAACGTACAAAATCAGCAGGGGATCAAATACTTTTTTCCCTCACTGTATAGCTCTGACTAACTCCAAGCTGTTCACTGACAGGTCTCTGCTGCCCAAACTCCCCTTGAGACCGTCCCCATCACGATCTCCAGCCTGGATATTGGGTAGTGATCAGGAGGCACGAAAGAGGTAAAGAACCTGTAAAACCCAGGTGGAAGGGACCACATCAGATCGCCCTCACCACCCCAACAGCGGTAAAGTGCTTAGGGAAAGACACCTGGATCCACGCCTCCCACTGTAAGGAAGTAGCAGAGCCAGAAGAAGAAGATGTTACAGAAGAAGATGTTACTCCTTTCACTCCCACAAGTAGAGGCACTCTGCTTACCCTAGTTGTGGGCATCCTCTGGGTGGTAGCAGACTTCGAGCAAGAGGCTGGTGAATGTGCGAGTAACCTCTCCCCGACCTCTCTGCTCCAACGAGGCCCGGCTTCCACAGGGGGAAGCACAGAAGTAGATGACCCCGCTGACCTGAACCTTGACCTTGATGACCCCGCGGACGTGAAGAGAAGAAAAACAGGACATGAATATTATGGGGTTTTCCCCGGGTCAAACACTGTCTTACAGTTAGCTAGTAATGTGTCTGTACTACAGAATGTATCAGATTGTTGGTGTGTGTGTGTGTGTGTGTTTTCGACTGTGTGTGTGTGTGACTGTGTGCCTGCACCTATGTGTGTCGCTCAGAGATGTTATCTCATAAACACAATTTCAACAGACCAATCAGGGAGCACATCAGTGCTGTGTCCAGTTGGGTACCGACCAACCACATTAGGACGTCAACTCTACATTGGATGTACACAGAAATCAATCTGCATGTTCACTGTATAAAGTCTCTCTGAAACGTTCCATTGCCGGTAACTTCAAGGAATGAATGCATGTTTTGGACTGGTCCCCGCACATTGAGTCGGTACCTGTACCCCCTGTATTTAGCCTCGCTATTGTTATTTTTACTGCTGCTCTTTAATTATTTGTTACTTTTATTTCATATTACTTTATATTGTATTTTTTGTGATTTTAAAATTGCATTGTTGGTTAAGGGCTTGTAAGTAAGCATTTCACTGTAAGGTCTACACCTGTTGTATTCGGCGCATGTGACAAATAACATTTGATTTGATTTGATTTTGAAAGGTCCCCAACTGAAAGGTCCCCAACTAAAAGAAAAGGTGCCAAACTAAAAGGTCTCCAACTAAAAGGTCCCCAACTAAAAGGTCCCCAACTGAAAGGTGCCAAACTAAAAGGTCCCCAACTAAAAGGTCCCCAACTGAAAGGTCCCCAACTAAAAGGTCCCCAACTAAAAGGTCCCCAACTAAAAGGTCCCCAACTAAAAGGTGCCAAACTAAAAGGTGCCAAACTAAAAGGTCCCCAACTAAAAGGTCCCCAACTAAAAGGTCCCCAACTGAAAGGTCCCCAACTAAAATGTGCCAAACTAAAAGGTCCCCAACTGAAAGGTCCCCAACTAAAAGGTCCCCCAACTAAAAGGTCCCCAACTAAAAGGTCCCCAACTAAAAGGTGCCAAACTAAAAGGTGCAAAACTAAAAGGTCCCCAACTAAAAGGTCCCCAACTGAAAGGTCCCCAACTAAAAGGTGCCAAACTAAAAGCTCTGTAACTAAAAGGTCCCCCAACTAAAAGGTCCCCAACAAAAAGGTCCCCAACTAAAAGGTCCCCAACTAAAAGGTCCCCCAACTAAAAGGTCCCCAACTAAAAGGTGCCAAACTAAAAGCTCTGTAACTAAAAGGTCCCCCAACTAAAAGGTCCCCAACTAAAAGGTCCCCCAACTAAAAGGTCCCCCAACTGAAAGGTCCCAAACTGAAAGGTCCCCAACTAAAAGGTCCCCCAACTGAAAGGTCGCCAACTAAAAGGTTCCCCAACTAAAAGGTCCCCCAACTAAAAGGTCCCCCAACTAAAAGGTCTGCCAACTAAAAGGTCCCCCAACTAAAAGGTCCCCCAATTGAAAGGTCCCCAACTGAAAGGTCCCCAACTGAAAGGTCCCCAACTAAAAGGTCCCCCAACTGAAAGGTCCCCAACTAAAAGGTTCCCCAACTAAAAGGTCCCCCAACTAAAAGGTCTGCCAACTAAAAGGTCCCCCAACTAAAAGGTTCCCCAACTAAAAGGTCTGCCAACTAAAAGGTCCCCCAACTAAAAGGTCCCTAACTAAATAATGTATTTTATGTCCCTCTAGCTGTAGGCTATTTCCCATTTCATTGTATGTAATATACCCTCCTAACGTACAATATAGTGTGTACACAGGTCATTGGATTGGTCTACAACAGAACATATATGTAACGCATGACTTTTCTCTTTCAGAAAGCCACTCCCCTCACCCCAAGGGGGATATTCTATTACCAAGACAAACAGCCTAAATGAAAGGCTTGGCCAACACGTGTCTCGCTGAATTGGAAACATGCTTTCTCTTTTCTCTCCTCCTCTTTCCTCTCTTCTCACCAGATCCCGTGACAAGCAGCAATGGTTCTCCTGTCCGTGCCAGCTATTCAATAGACATGCTAGCTGTTAGCCTCGTGTTACCTGCACACCTGGGTTCAAATACTATTCGAAATCGTTCAAATCGTTTGAGCGTTTGCTCTGGTCTTCCTGGAGTGCCAGATGGGTGGGCTTTACTGTTTGGGATTATTCCATTGGTCCATTTAGACAGGCAAGCTCAATCAAGCACAGATTAAGTATTTTCAATTATTTCATACAGTATTTTAGACCAGGTGTATTTACCTGCGCGAGGCTAGGTGGTGGCCCTCTAGAACTCCAAACCTAGTTACTTACTTTCCCTCTTTTGTGAGAAAGTGTAACTGAGTCATTAAACTGGACAGGCATTGTTCTTCTGCCCGCTCCCAGTAGGCTTAACTCTGTTTGCCTGTTTGCTTGAAAAGATCCCCTGTGGAAAAAACTTTTTTATCATCAGGACTATTACATAAGCCACTTCTAAAGATCTGGATCAGATTTCACACAGATGCAGGAGAAGAATGAATGCATCTTTCAAAATGGCAACCCTTTTTTGTTGATCTCACTCCAATACAAACAGTCGGTGGGGATGCAGTGACATTTGATTGTTGATTTATTACTGATTAATTTATTTTAAAGCTTGAAATGAATTAATTATTAATAATTGAAAATGAACACCATGCTACTCTGCAGAGATTGGTTATGTCATATTCTTTAAAATATGTCAGTATCCATTTTTGTTTTGTTGCCATTCAAATAATACACCACTATATGGCTCTTTTGATTGCTAGTTCAGCCCCTTCAGACAGTACGAAGTATCTCTTACAGTACGTATATCATGTTCCCTATGACAGTTTCCATATATTCTACACAAACAGAAATCTGCTACTTCAGTACAGACGAAGGTGAGTCAAAGCGGCTTTACAATAGCAAGGCAACTTTTGTGCACTTCTCCCACGGAGGTGTAGATTAAAGTGTTGACATTAGCCTCCTTCGTCTGCCTTTATCTCTTCATGGCATTAACAGCTTCTTCTCAACACGGCCAAAGCAGACAGACAAGGTGTGATATGACAGGGACCTGCAATAAATAAATCAATATAGGCCTTGTGTTCATTGAAAGATTTAGCTCTTACTCCAAAACACTATGAGCCAGTTTCCCAGAAACAGATGACAGTAAACTTACTCCTGGACTAAACAACAAGATCAAAGAGAATCTCCATTAAAAAAGCATTTCAGTCCAGCCAGGACAATAGGCTTTAATCTCTGCCTGAGGAACAGGCCATATTAGGATTTGACTGTACTGAAAGAATGCATGACTCAAAATTCTTAGAATTCAAGGACAATGTGCAATTCGAACAGTGGGGAACCGTGAGGACCTTCTACGCCTTCAGAGAAGGCCTAAGGATTTATAATATAATGGTTTTAGTTTTAAAATATACATTTCAATTTAATTTCAATTGAATATTTTCAATGATATTTCAATGGTATTATAATTATATTATTATTTTCAATTATATTCTGATTTTCAATTATATTCTCATTTCTTCAGTTTGTGTTGGAAAGGAAAGGGTTAACACTGAAGAGCAAAAATATCAAAATCAGTATTTTTCTTTGGTGGTCTCTGGGGAGATTAATCTAGTTTGCTAAATCAGCCATCGGCTAGGCCCTCAGAAGCTAGATTGAAGGCATTTTACTTGTAATGGCTGGGACCATTTTTACAAAAACATATGCAAACTTACAGGTCAAATCAAATCAAAGTGTATTGGTTGCGTACACAGATTTGCAGATGTTATCACATGTTTCTAGCTCCAACAGTACTGATATCTAGAAAACAATACAAAACAATACGCACATAATCCAAAAGTAAAAATAAATAAATCCGGAATATAAATATATATACATGATATACTGTATATAATGGTGTGTATAGACAGAATGGACAGTATATGAACAGAAAAGGTGTGTCCAGCAGTAGTTATATAGGATGAGCTATGACTAGAATACGTATATACATATAAAGTGGGTAAAACAGTGTGTAAACATTATTAAAGTGACCAGTGTTCAATGACTCTATGTACATAGGGCAGCAGTCTCTAAGGTGCAGGGTAGAGTACCGGGTGGTAGCCGGCTAGTATCAGTGACTAAGGTTCAGGGCAGGGCACTGTGCAGAGGCCAGCTAGTAGTGACTGTTTAACAGTCTGATGGCCTGGAGATAGAAGCTGTTTATCAGTCTCTCGGTCCCAACTTTGATGCACCTGTACTGTGTCCTCCTTGTAGATGGTAGTGGGGTGAACCTGCCGTGGCTCGGGTGGCTGAGGTCCTTGATGATCTTCTTGGCCTTCCTGTGACATCGGGTGCTGTAGATATCCTGGAGGGCAGGCAGTGTGCCCCTGATGATGCGTTGGGCTGACTGCACCACCCTCCGGAAAGTGTCCACATCACTAAGGACCTATCATGGTCCACACACACCAACACAGTCGTGAAGAGGGCACGACAACGCCTCTTCCCCCTCAGGTGGCTGAAAAGATTTGGCCCTCAAGTTCTACAGCTGTGTCAAGAGTAGTAGGCTAAGGCTTTTCTGTGACATTTTAGAGACACATTTCCACACACACACTCATGAAGAAGTTCCACTTTCACACAAACACACGGAGCACAAAGAAGAATGAACATTGAGAGAGAATTGACATTGACTAAGGAAAATAAGAAAAATAAGTAAAATAAATGAATTGGGACTGGAATTTACTAAAATAATGATTAAAGGTTGAATATGTTAAATGTTAAAGTTTGAAAGCATGGGGAAATGTACAGTGGAATATATTATTAAAGGGGGATTAGAGTAATGCAGTAAAATGGTTAACAATTTTATAATGTTGTTTGCATTAAGGTATGATGCATATAGACTAGGTTTGTTAAGCCTATAGGGACAAGGCCGTAGGGCCTGTATGAGGTTGATAATGAAAGGTTATAATGCTGAAATGTTGTAATGATGTGATGTTTAACTTCTTGGATATCTAAGAGGTAATGGGAGTGTAATAAGTTAGGTTAGAGTGGGATTATAATGGAGCTAAGTGGGGAATGGTAATGTTTAAAAATGAATGTTTTAAAAGTTAATGTTAATAAAGAACATTAAGAATGCTAGTCTGCATTGGAAGTTCCCTGGTCAGAGCGTCCAGGAGGAGACATCCTGTCAAGGCGGGCATCCTGTGTAAGCGAACGTCCTGCCTAGGTGAGGAAAGGAGAGAAGTCCGCATTAGGTGTTAACCACTGAACGCGTCATCGGAGCAGGTGTCAGTCACGATGAGTTAGCAGAAAGAAGAATGGAGGGTATAAAAGAGCTGTGATTTTTGGGAGAGGAGAACTCTCTTTGAGCTTGCTAGAAGAAACTGTCGACAGCTGGAAGAAGATTTTTTATGTAGCTTTTTTGCTGAAAGTATATTTTGATTTTTATTATACTGATATTTTTATTTTTATTATACTCAGTTAAAGTAAAATTCTAGAAGGAATCCTTAAGGTTACCTCATTGATAGAAGTTTGGTAAAGTAGTTGTTCGAGTTTTAGACGCCATCTGAAGGACTGATCATCCTGAGGGGGCAGACAAAAAACTGTTTATAGAGTTTTAGAAGGTAAGAAACCGTTTTCTTGTTATTCAATATTTTGCTTCTCATAAAATTGTAACAGACAAAAAACATTCACTGTCACTTTTTGCTCATCATTGATTTGTGATATTGATTTGTGATTGATTGATCTGGGATTTTTTATGCCTGTTTCTGGAATTTTGAATAAACTTGCTTTATTGTTCTGAAACTCTGTGTCATCAAAGAGTTATACAAGTGCATGTCGTTTTACTCTGGGTCTCTGAAATAGGCTTGATTAATTGAGGATCTCTAGCTAATTTTCTTGGTTAATCATTCCATAGGGAACCCGAGTAGCTGGTATAAAGGAACCTTGCCTGAGACTATAGTTATTGAGTGCATTGGTAGGAGTCGTAGGGAGGGGTGTCTCTAGGCTAAAGCCAATCCAGAGGAGGGCGACCCGCTCATGGTGTGCCGAGGTTGAAACTCTGGCCCAGACGATCCTGAGAAGGCGCCGGGTTTATAAGGTTCAGGGTGAGGGAGCGTAGGCACTCGACTTCGGGGATAGCCCACTTTACTGTAAGGTCCTTACTGTTGAGTTTGAGGAACAGTCGCAAGCTGTAGACTAGCTCAGTGGTAAGGCAGAGCAGCATCTATCAGACCTGTAGGGATTAATGAGGACTGATATCTGACCTGCTATTGGGTAGGCAGGGGTGAGTTGAATTGTTAATCCTGCAGAGGTGGTATTTTAGCTTTGACAGCTGCACTATTGGGAGCATCTTGACTGGCTGCATCTCCGCTTGGCATGGCAACTGCATGGCATGCGACCGCAAGGGGCTACAGAGGGTAGTGCGTACGGCCCAGTACATCACTGGGGCCAAGCTGCCTGCCATCCAGGACCTCTATACCAGGCGGTGTCACCCAAGTCATAGACTGTTCTCTCTGCTACTGCACGGCAAGCGGTACCGATGCACCAAGTCTGGAACCAACAGGACCCTGAACAGCTTTTACCCCCAAGCCATAAGACTGCTAAATAGTTAAATACAGTAGTTAACCAAATAGCTTTATTCCAAGTTATATATACACGTATCATTTACATTTTTACATTTACGTCATTTAGCAGACGCTCTTATCCAGAGCGACTTACAAATTGGTGCATTCAACTTATGATAGCCAGTGGGACAATCACTTTTTTTTTTATGGGGGGGGGGGGGGGGGGGGGGGGGGTAGAAGGATTACTTTTATACTATTCCAGGTATTCCTTAAAGAGGTAGGGTTTCAAGTGTCTCCGGAAGGTGGTCAGTGACTCCTTTGTCCTGGCGTCGTGGGGGAGCTTGTTCCACCATTGGGGTGCCAGAGCAGCGAATAGCTTTGACTGGGCTGAGCGGGAACTGTGCTTCCGTAGAGGTAGGGGGGCTAGCAGGCCAGAGGTGGATGAACGTAGTGCCCTAGTTTGGGTGTAGGGTCTGATCAGAGCCTGAAGGTAAGGAGGTGCCGTTCCCCTCACAGCGCCGTAGGCAAGCACCATGGTCTTGTAGTAGATGCGAGCCTCAACTGGAAGCCAGTGGAGTGTGCGGAGGAGCGGGGTGACATGAGAGAACTTGGGGAGGTTGAACACCAGACGGGCTGCAGCGTTCTGGATACCCCTGCACATCGACTCGGTACAGGTACCCCGTGTACAGTACATAACCAAGATAGCGTTCCTCATTGTATACTTGTTATTACTTTTCTATTATTTCTCTATTTTCTTTCTCTCTTCATTTTTGGGAAGGACCCGTAAGAAAGCATTTCACTGTTAGTCTACGAAGCATGTGACAAATAAAACGTGATTTGATAAGTATAGTTTAGTAGTATATAGTATTAATGTATAGCGTAGCATACGTCGTATATTTGAAGATGGAGTACATTCAGGGCAAAAGGAAAAACGGATTATGCCGGAGCTTAAAAAAACACACAAACTCCAAACATCTTTAAGAATAGTTCTTTATGTATTTCTCATGTGAAACGAATGACAATTGTACTACACAAATATAAGCAAGTACTGTTGTAACAGTCAGAGAAAACAACTGTGGAAAATAGTACATAACATGAAATACAGATACCTGTATATAACTGTAAATTATTGCTTGATTGCTACTTAGTTTTCTGGATAACTACAGTACAAGACATAATATTCAGATTTCAACAGAACAGTATACAACAGTAATGGACGGTATTGACCGTTTTGTATTGTAGACGTTCCAAAAAAAAACATTTGAACTGAGTCCATTTTCAACACGACAAGATAAGAATTGATTTGATAGAGCATTTCAGAAGGTTTTTATTTTATTTTTATCTTTACATCAACATAAAATTAGAAGCCGATTTTTTTTAGCTGCACACTGGAACTGGCCTCGGCAACAAATACACTAAATATATTTCCCAGACTCACATTAAGCATCTCCAATCAAAAGTTAGATCTAGAATCAGCTTCCTATTTCGCAACAAAGCTTCCTTCACTCATGCTGCCAAACATGCCCTCGTAAAACTGACTATCCTACCGATCCTTGACTTCGGCGATGTCATTTACAAAATAGCCTCCAACACTCTACTCAGTAAATTGGATGTAGTCTATCACAGTGCCATCTGTTTTGTCACCAAAGCCCCATATACTACCCACCACTGTGACCTGTACGCTCTTGTTGGCTGGCCCTCACTACATATTCGTCGCCAAACCCACTGGCTCCAGGTCATCTATAAATCACTGCTAGGCAAATCCCTGTCTTATCTTAGCTCACTGGTTACCATAGCAACACCCACCCGAAGTCTGCGCTCCAGCAGGTATATCTCACTGGTCATCCCCAAAGCCAACACCTCCTTTGGCCGCCATTCCTTCCAGTTCTCTGCTGCCAATGACTGGAACGAACTGCAAAAATCTCTGAAGCTGGAGACTCTTATCTCCCTCACTAACTTTAAGCATCAGTTGTCAGAGCAGCTTACCGATCACTGCACCTGTACACAGCCCATCTGTAATTAGCCCACCCAACTACCTCATCCCCATATTGTTATTTATTTTGCTAATTTGCACCCCAGTATCTCTATTTGCACATCATCTTTTGCACATCTATCATTCCAGTGTTAATATGAAATTGTAAATATTTTGCACTATGGCCTATTTGTTGCCTTACCTCCATAACTTACTACATTCGCACACACTGTATATATATTTTCTGTTGTATTTTTTACTTTATGTTTTGTTTACCCCATATGTAACTCTGTGTTGTTGTTTTTATCGCACTGCTTTGCTTTATTCTTGGCCAGGTCGCAGTTGTAAATGAGAACTTGTTCTCAACTGGCTTACCTGGTTAAATAAAGGTTAAATAAAAATAAAATAATTTTTTTAAAATATTTTCGCCTGTGACCCAAAATGCTCCCAGTTTCAGAGACAGAGAACAGCAGTCAGTAGAAAACATCAGATCAGCCTCATCAACATAATCACTATCTTTGTCATCAATCAGCATTATTTTCACCAGTCAGCACAACTAAAAACTGCCTGTACCATTGCAGTGTGTTTCAACACTCGCTGGCAGCTTTCACCTCTGAAAGGACAAAGCTTGCACTTGTTCCAAGGACAAATACTAACAAAAACACACATTTGTTCTATAGTTGCAACCAACCATCCTCTCAAAATACAAGTTTTCCTGTTCTTCCTACCACACCTATTCAGTAGTACACTCTTGCACATATATCCAAAGGCCTCAGAGCCTTCAAAACCCCAGTAGCGAGAGATGGAATTCAGAATATTTGAGTGTTAAACTCACGCTGCTCTGCTAGTGAGAAGGCTACCCAGGTGTTCATCCTGAAAAACAGAAGATTAAAAAAGAACAAAAGAAATATAGAACATTCTCTCTAGCAAGACTGCATCTACAGTGAGAAGAAAAAACACTGCTGACAATAAAGTGCTCGCATGCAGACAGACCATCTTTTGTGAGCAAAAAAGAAGTCATTTTTCATGCTGTCTAAAACAGAAAAGGTTTAGGTTAACCACCGAGGCCCAAATGTACCCCTCAACAGTTGGGCTTTTATTTTGTAAAAATATACTGGTTTCAAAACACCTTTTCAGGTTGGGAATGAAATCAAGGACTCTTACATGGAACAGTCAGTATACAACAGACTACATGGAACAGTCTGTATATAACAGACTACATGGAATAGTCTTTATACAACAGACTACATGGAATAGTCTTTATACAACAGACTCACTACATGGAGAATGTTTCTGTGACAAAACTAAAACATGAGGGACTTTTTATGGCATCAAATCATTGTAATAACAGACACTTGACATTATATTTGACATTTTATGCTTTTTTTTATTCAAGGTGCATGGTCAGGAGAAACATCTATAATTCTGGAAAAAGGTACTATTAAATTTCCTCCTAAGATATTTAGGAGAGGATTAAAAGTAATGACTAAAAGCACACTTCATTAATGTATTATTCATTTTATTTGGGAGTTGGGAAGAACTTATAGATTTGTTGTGAGCAAAGTAACAACTGTGAATGCAGCAGTATTCCAAATTGGAGTAATTCAGCCGATTTGCTCCAGGGGCATTGTACTACTATGGCTGACCCTGTAAAACAACACATTTCACTGCACCTATCCGGTGTATGTGACAATAAAACTCATTTTTAATAACATTTCTTTTTTATCTTCTCTTTAGTTTCTCGAGTTTCCAAATATATAGTTTGTGCTGTGACTGCAAGGTGAGATGAAGGCTTTGGTTGCCATCTCCAGAGGCTGGGAGGCTAATGAACCTTTTTCAATTTCTCAGCAACGCTTAATGTCAATCATTAAAACCTAATGGACTATTTCCACCTACTGACTATTGAGCTGTTTACAGCAAGAACTAAGAAGCAGCCTTAAACTCTTAAGAGCTGACAGAGGAAAGTCAGGACATTCCTTTAATGTAGCTCTAGAGATCGAGTGATTTTCAGTGCAAAACAAGCAATATAGGTCTCAGAAGAAGAAAGCTGTATTGATAACATAACAAGACCCCAAAAACATTACTGGTAAGATGGGAATTTTAAAAAATGCCCTCCGTAGGAAATTAGTCTTAGCTTTACTCCGATCCTAAAGCCCAACTCTTAGCTTTTACTCCTATCCTAAAGCCCAACTCTTAGGCTTTTACTCCTATCCTAAAGCCCAACTCTTAGGCTTTTACTCCTATCCTAAAGCCCAACTCTTAGCTTTTACTCCTATCCTAAAGCCCAACTCTTAGGCTTTACTCCTATCCTAAAGCCCAACTCTTAGGCTTTACTCCTATCCTAAAGCCCAACTCTTAGGCTTTACTCCTATCCTAAAGCCCAACTCTTAGGCTTTACTCCTATCCTAAAGCCCAACTCTTAGCTTTTACTCCTATCCTAAAGCCCAACTCTTAGCTTTTACTCCTATCCTAAAGCCCAACTCTTAGCTTTTACTCCTATCATAAAGCCCAACTCTTAGCTTTTACTCCTATCCTAAAGCCCAACTCTTAGCTTTTACTCCTATCCTAAAGCCCAACTCTTAGGCTTTACTCCTATCCTAAAGCCCAACTCTTAGGCTTTACTCCTATCCTAAAGCCCAACTCTTAGGCTTTACTCCTATCCTAAAGCCCAACTCTTAGCTTTTACTCCTATCCTAAAGCCCAACTCTTAGCTTTTACTCCTATCCTAAAGCCCAACTCTTAGCTTTTACTCCTATCCTAAAGCCCAACTCTTAGGCTTTACTCCTATCCTAAAGCCCAACTCTTAGGCTTTACTCCTATCCTAAAGCCCAACTCTTCGGATTTACTCACACTGTAAAGGTCTCGTTCACTCTGTCTTTTCTCTCCCTCAGCCAGCCTCTCCCGTCTCCCCCGTCTCCCCCGTCTCCCCTGACACTATAAAACTAGAGATATGCGTGTCGTCAAAAGCTTCATTCCATTTCCTGTCGTCTCGACCAGTATAAAACGCCTCAGCTCCCGACTACGTTAGTAAGCATGCAAAAAAACCTATTGTTTATGGTATCGAATACATGTTAAGAAGAATGCACACCTAGTTCAGCAACACTTCAATAGACACCTCTCCGATAAAAAGGACATTAGCAAACCAAAAAATATGTAAATAAAATGCGAACACCACCACAACTCTGATGTTACCACATGGCGACCTGCTGCTATGTAGTGTGACCTCCATAGGTTCCTTTGCTTTATACAGCAGTTTAGTATTTGAGTCTCTGTAGGAGTATGTTCTCATATATACATGAAGACAAGAAGAGGAATACCAGACAATCAATCCTCATTCTGTGTTAGCAGAAACAACCAATCAGCTGATATGATAAATAGCAGAAGAATAACAGACTAACAATCAGAAGAAAAAATTCAAAGTAAAAAGTAAAGAAACCCAAATACCTTTTTGTAAGTATTGCATGTCCCCGAAGACCACTGCGCGACACAACTAACCAGTGACAGTAAGCAGGAAGGAAGGACGAGGTAAGACTACAGTACAACTACAGATGAACTACTACAGTACTACTACAGATGAACTACTACAGTACTACTACAGATGAACTACTACAGTACTTCTACAGATGAACTACTACAGTACTTCTACAGATGAACTACTACAGTACTTCTACAGATGAGAGCTGAGTGTATAATTCTATGACAGGGTGCCTGCTTTAGGGGACAAGGTGTTACATTACCGCCCCTGGCTGAATAGAGGTCAGGGGTCAAGAGTTAGGCACCCCCGTTCCCCCCTTCCTTTCCTTTGAGTGTGATGAGTGTGTGTGTGAATCTCATCCATCCTCCATCATCCATACGGGCCAGGCCGCCTCATTCCATCCAATAGCCATGCTCCCTCCACAAACACCACCAACTGTCTGCTGTTCGTGTGTTTTTGGTTGAACTGAAATGAGGGGCGTTGTCTTGTTGTGCTCTGCGAATGCAGAGACAGAGAAGACAGGACTTGGTGCGTGTGTGTTGGGGTCGTAGGAGTGGGGTCCGGAGGGGGTGGCGTCCTAGTTGAGGACTTGCGACGGTCCGTCGGGGCGTCGGGTTTGGACGATCTGCTGTTTCTGCTTGGGCCGTGCTTCGTCGCTGTCGTCCTCTGCATCGCTGTCGCACACATGAACTACAACGCTGGGGGTCGACTCGGTGCCCGCATGCAGCTCATACTTCTCCCCTGAAGAGGGAGAGGGTAGGGAGGAATGGAAGGAGAGAGACAGGGAAGGAGAGAGAGAGAGAAAGAGAGAGAGAGAGAGCGAGGCAGAGAGAGAAAGAAAAACAGAGAAAGACTTTAATACACCATTTATTAGCCTTTACAATGCCACACATCCATCAACAGGCCTACATCAGCATTTCAGTTTCAATCTCTTGATTAGATGGCCCATAAAAGTCTGATCTACCATTGAGGCAGATTGAACAGACTCCAGGAACAGATCCAAGCCTACAGTACCAGAGGTAGAGGAGCCTGTAAATAAGCCTGAAAGACAGAAATAACAACACTAACCGCTAAGCTAAGCTGCAAGATCAAAAATCTAATCAAATCATTTACATTTTAGTCATTTAGCAGACGCTCTTATCCAGAGCGACTTACAGTTAGTGAGTGCATACATTATGTTTTTTATATTTTTTCATTTTTCATACTGGCCCCCCGTGGGAATCAAACCCACAACCCTGGCGTTGCAAACGCCATGCTCTACCAACTGAGCTACATCCCTGCCGGCCATTCCCTCCCCTACCCTGGGCCAATTGTGCGCCGCCCCATGGGTCTAAAATCAAATTTTATTAGTTGCATACACATATTTAGCAGATGTTATTGGAGGTGTAGTGAAATGCTTGTATAACATGTATCCTCTGGAACTATGAACTGAGTATTAGCCCTGCTATGGCTGATGTTATCAGCTGTAATAACACCGGCTGGCTGCAGCCTAATGAAATGTACTGCAGGCTAGGATAGGATCACACTGGCAATTGTTGCTATCGTGTGCCAAACTACTGCAATAGTAGAGGAGATATAATATATATTTATATATATTTAACATAACATTACTGTTGTGGCATGGATTAAATGTTATATGATTCCTAAAATATACAGCCAGTATCAGTATATCAAATTGAGGTGAAATATCACAGATAAGATTTGATATGGTCGGTGCTGTGGAGTCCGGAGAATCCCAGGGTTAAGCAACACAAATGCCCTCATCCCAACCGCCCGAAATACATATGCAGATTGTATCACAGTTGCCATGGAGACCAGACAGGGCCAAGGGGAACAAGGGAAGAGGTTTCCCACACTGCTGTCTGACAGAAAAAGGCCCTATTTTGTCTCGGGAAGGTCACTACCACAGGAGGCCAGCAGAGAGCGCTAGCGGGCCACGCTGCAGCAGCGCACTAACATGATTTAGAGGCAGGCTAAAGAAGCCCCAGCAAGAGCCAGGGCCAATTTCCTGATGCCGCCTGGTGTTACCATAGGAACAGCACTATGGTGGTGGGTCTTGGCTGAAACATGGTAAATCATGTAATGTAGGAATTATCATTATTCCTGTAATGCATTATGCTGAGGGGTGGTGGCAGTGCATATAAGATTAAGCCAAGTCAGAGAAATGCTAAATGACATCTTCTTTGACAGCCGTTCAGGTTTGTAGGTAGACCAAATAGAGGCACTCAGAGTGCTACAATATTCAGATGTCTGGATTTCCAGACAACCACAGACAAAAACCAAAGGCCGGGATTGGCCAAGAAAATCTCTTTGCCTCCTGTCCTGAACCTACTAAAACATATAATGGTGTAACTAACTATAGCGTCTGTCTGCCGTTAAGTCCATATATTACTGGTGAGGAGGGTTTCCTTTCCACAGATAACCAGGGTCTTTACCATTGTTAAAAAAAACGAATCTGTACATTCTTCTGAAGTGTGCACTTGTTCACTTCCCTTCACAGGGAAGATCTCAATAGCATACACTTTTGCCATGCTATGTTGTTGTCTTAGGTCTCACTTTATGTAGAGTTGTGGTGTCTCTCTTGTCGTGATGTGTGTTTTGTCCTATATTCTATTTGTATTTTTAATTCCAGCCCCCGTCCCCGCAGGAGGCCTTTTGCCTTTTGGTAGGCCGTCATTGTAAATAAGAATTTGTTCTTAACTGACTTGCCTAGTTAAATAAAGGTTAAATAAAAAACTCCTTGCATCCATTCTCCTCTCTCCTCGTCTCCTTCTCAAAACCCATTGGAGGAGAAGGTCAAAGGGGAGGACCTTCTCCTCCAATGGGTTTTGAGAAGGAGACAAGGAAGGAAATGACTGAAGTAAGAAATATGGTGGAAACTCCTTCTAGCCCAATGCTTTTCAATTTGTGGGGAGTTGTGTACGAGCGCACACTTCAGGAGTAAGTCCAAATGACACAGTGAAGCATCCTGGGAGCTCGGTGACCTCTTGAACCATGTGACCCTACCGCCCTGTCCCCAGTAGAAAGAGCACTCCTTGTTTGATATGGCTGACATTTCTTAAAGGTCACCATCTGACTGCCAACGCTAGCCCTTTACCTAGCGAGAGAGACAGGGAAAGAGTATGGCCAACGCTAGCCCTTAACTCAGCCAGACAGACAATCACAGAGTATGGCCAACGCTAGCCCTTAACTCAGCCAGACAGACAATCACAGAGTATGGCCAACGCTAGCCCTTAACTCAGCCAGACAGACAATCACAGAGTATGGCCAACGCTAGCCCTTAACTCAGCCAGACAGACAATCACAGAGTATGGCCAACGCTAGCCCTTAACTCAGCCAGACAGACAGTTTTTCATCGGCAGGGACTGGGAAACTGGTCAGAATTGAAGGAATGATGGATGGCGCTAAATACAGGGACATTCTTGAGGGAAACCTGTTTCAGTCTTCCAGAGATTTGAGATTTGATATGTGTATGTATATGTGTGTGCGTATGTATGTATGTATGTATGTATGTGTGTGTGTGTGTGTGTGTGTGTGTACTGACCTGGGCCCAGCTTGGCCACCGCACACAGCAGGTCGTAGTTGATGACAGGCGTGGCATCTTCGCTCTGGCTCCAGCCCACGGGCGGCGAGGCAGGGGGCGAGATGAGGAACTGTTTGACGGGCGCGGGAGGAGCCAGGTACGACTTGTCTATATCCTCCCCAGAATTCTGAACCTATAGAAGGAGGAGAGGAGGAGAGGAGAGTGGGACATGTCAGAATGGATGTCAGATATAAAATCTGGGTCATGTTCATTTGTAACGGAAAATGTTGAAAACATTTAGCAACTGAAAATGAAACAAGTCTAGGTAGTCCCTGCCTGTTTTGATTTTCTTCTGTTTGGTGCTTAATGAACACGACCCTGTTTCCATTCCCAATCGACCTCTAACTCTTACCCCTATAGACTCTTACCCCTATAGACTCTTACCCCTATAGACTCTTACCCCTTTAGACTCTTACCCCTAGACTCTTACCCCTATAGACTCTTACCCCTTTAGACTCTTACCCCTTTAGACTCTTACCCCTTTAGACTCTTACCCCTATAGACTCTTACCCCTATAGACTCTTACCCCTTTAGACTCTTACCCCTTTAGACTCTTACCCCTTTAGACTCTTACCCCTATAGACTCTTACCCCTTTAGACTCTTACCCCTTTAGACTCTTACCCCTATAGACTCTTACCCCTATAGACTCTTACCCCTATAGACCCTTACCCCTATAGACTCTTACCCCTATAGACTCTTACCCCTATAGATCCTTACCCCTATAGACCCTTACCCCTATAGACTCTTACCCCTATAGACTCTTACCCCTATAGACTCTTACCCCTATAGACCCTTACCCCTATAGACTCTTACCCCTATAGACTCTTACCCCTATAGACTCTTACCCCTATAGACCCTTACCCCATAAACCCTTACCCCTATAGACTCTTACCCCTATAGACTCTTACCCCTATAGACCCTTACCCCTATAGACTCTTACCCCTTTAGACTCTTACCCCTAGACTCTTACCCCTATAGACTCTTACCCCTTTAGACTCTTACCCCTTTAGACTCTTACCCCTATAGACTCTTACCCCTATAGACTCTTACCCCTTTAGACTCTTACCCCTTTAGACTCTTACCCCTAGACTCTTACCCCTATAGACTCTTACCCCTTTAGACTCTTACCCCTTTAGACTCTTACCCCTATAGACTCTTACCCCTATAGACTCTTACCCCTATAGACCCTTACCCCTATAGACTCTTACCCCTATAGACCCTTACCCCTATAGACTCTTACCCCTATAGACCCTTACCCCCATAGACTCTTACCCCTATAGACTCTTACCCCTATAGACTCTTACCCCTATAGACTCTTACCCCTATAGACTCTTACCCCTATATACTCTTACCCCTATAGACTCTTACCCCTATAGACCCTTACCCCTATAGACTCTTACCCCTATAGACTCTTACCCCTATAGACCCTTACCCCTATAGACTCTTACCCCTATAGACTCTTACCCCTATAGACTCTTACCCCTATAGACCCTTACCCCATAAACCCTTACCCCTATAGACTCTTACCCCTATAGACTCTTACCCCTATAGACTCTTACCCCTATAGACCCTTACCCCATAGACTCTTACCACTACATTCTCAATGGGAGAGTACAGTAGAGAAATAGAGAAAGGATGAAAGCCTGCACACAAATATGCTCCTCCCGAGTGCTTTGATTCAACATGCACCACAAGTGCCTTCAGAAAATATTCATACCCCTTGACTTATTCCAAATGTTGTTGTGTTACAGCCTGAATTCAAAATGGATTCACCCATCTACACACAATACCCCATAATGATAAACATTTTGTAAGAGATTTTAGCAAATGTATTGAAAATGAAATACATAAATATCTAATTTACATAAGTATTCACACCCCTGAGTCAATACTTTGTAGAAGCACCTTTTGCAGCGATTACAGCTGTGAGTCTTTCTAGGTTAGTCTATAAGAGCTTTCCACACCTGGATTGTGCAACATTTGCACATTATTATTTTCAAAATTCTTCAAGCTCTGTCAAATTGGTTGTTGATCATTGCTAGACAACCATTTTCAGGTCTTGCCATACATTTTCAAGTAGATTTAAGTCAAAACTGTAACTCGGCCAGTCAGGAACATTCACTGTCTTCTTGGTAAGCAACTCCAGTGTAGATTTGGCCTTGTGTTTTAGGTTATTTTCCTGCTGAAAGGAGAATTCACCTCCCAGTGTCTGATGGAAAGCAGACTGAACCAGGTTTTCTTTTAGGATTTTGCCTGTGCTTAGCTCCATTCAATTTCCTTTTTATCCTGAAAAACTCCCCAGTCCTTAACGATTACAAGCATATCCATAACATGATGCAGCCACCACTATGTTTGAAAATATGGAGAATGGTACTCAGTAACGTGTTGTATTGGATTTGCCCCAAACATACACTACATGACCAAAAGTATGTGGACACCTGCTCATCGAACATCTCATTCCAAAATCATGGGCATTAATATGGCCTCCACTCTTTTGGGAAGGCTTTCCACTAGGTATTGGAACATTGCTGAGGGGACTGAGGAGACTCACTTAGTGAGGTCGGGCACTAATGTTGGGGATTTAGGCCTGGCTCGCAGTCGGCGTTCCAATTCATCCCAAAGGTGTTTGATGGAGTTGAGGTCAGGGCTCTGTGCAGGCCAGTCAAGTTCTTCCACACCGAGCTCGACAATACATTTCTGTGTGGACCTCGCTTTGTGCACGGGGTCATTGTCATGCTGAAACAGGATATGGCCTTCCCCAAACTGTTGCCACATAGTTGGAAGCACAGAATCGTTCCTTCACTGGAACTAAGGGGCCTAGCCCAAACCATGAAAACCAGCCCCAGAACATTATTCCTCCACCAAACTTTACAGTTGGCACTATACATTCGGGCAGGTAGCGTTCTCCTGGCATCTGCCAAACCCAGATTTGTCAGTCGGACTGCCAGATGGTGAAGCGTGATTCATCACTCCAGTGAACGTGTTTCCACTGCTCCAGAGTCCAACGGCGGCGAGCTTTACACCACTCCAGCCGACGCTTGGCATTGCGCATGGTGATCTTAGGCTTGTGTGCGCTGCTCGGCCATGGAAACCCATTTCATGAAGCTCCCGACGAACAGTTATTGTGCTGACATTGCTTCCAGAGGCAGTTTGAAACTCGGTAGTGAGTGTTGCAACCGAGGACAGACGATTTTTACACGCTACGCGCTTCAGCACTCGGCAGTCTCGTTCTGTGAGCTTGTGTGGCCTACCACTTCACGGCTGAGCTGTTGTTGTTCCTAGACGTTTCCACTTCACAATAACAGCACTTACAGTTGACCGGGGCAGCTCTAGCAGGGCAGAAATTTGACGAACTGACTTGTTTGAAAGGTGGCATCCTATGACGGTGCCACGTTGAAAGTCACTGAGCTCTTCAGTAAGGCCATTCTACTGCCAATGTTTGTCTATAGATATTGCATGGCTGTGTGCTCGATTTTATACACCCGTCAGCAACGAGTGTGGCTGAAATAGCCGAATCCACTAATTTGAAGGGGTGTCCACATCCTTTTGCATATATAGTGTAACACTTTGTATTCAGGACAAAAAGTTAATTACTTTGCCACATGTTTTGCAGTACTTCAGTGCCTCGTTGCAAACAGGATGCATGTTTTGGAATATTGTTATTCTGTACAGGCTTCCTTCTTTTCACTCTGTCAATTAGGTTAGTATTGTGGAGTAACTACAATGTTGTAGATCCATCCTCAGTTTTCTCCTATCACAGCCATTAAACTCTGTAACTGTTTTAAAGTCAGTGTTGTTGGGGCCAGTGTTGTTGGGGCCAGTGTTGTTGGGACCAGTGTTGTTGGGGCCAGTGTTGTTGGGGCCACTTTCACACCCTTGGAGAGTACAGTACATGCCCTACGATTCAGTATACTGCTCTGTGTTTAGCCTCTGTAATACCTGGGGTCGTGCTCATTAGGTACCAAATGAAAGAAAACAGACTAACTGGAAGAAAACAGACTAAAAAAGGCAGGGCTAACCTGGACTGTAATGACTACCATATCTCCCAACAGGCCCCAGCTCCGGCCCAAACCTTCCCCCAGGAAGAGCTCACTCACCTGGGCGAAGTAGAGCTTGAGCTGCTTGCCGTTGAACTCAGTCTCGTGGAGCTCGATGCGAGCGCGGGCGGCCGCTTCCGGAGTGCTGAAGCTGATGCGGACTCGCCTGAAGCTCTTGAACATCTGGAAGGACGTCTGCTCGTCATAGATCCTGAACAGGGCCTCGAACCGCTCCTGGGAGAGAAGGAAAGAAAGAGAGGGCGGCCATTTTAGACTAGAGATGATCCTGCACCTGTCCTGAAATGTCTCTGTTAAAGGAATAATCCATTCAAAAACCAGCATTCTGCTGCATGTTACATGCTGTTGATTATGTTTATGAGGAAGTTCTACAGTCTGCTGTACTTTTAGCACTACTAACTTCCTGTTCACATAGCTATTAATTAAAATGTCAATTCATGTTTCGAGCTCTATCACAGGTTTGTGCTTGGAAGTTTCTAACTATGACATTGCATTGATGTTTGATATTTTGGAATTTACTTCTGATACAGTCCCAACATGTTTTGCATGTTAGCAATCACATTTTGGGTTAGAGCAACTGTGATTGAATTCGGCTGAACAGAAAGGCTCTCAATCACATACATACCGTAGTTTTACTAAAAGGACACAATTGAATGAATTAAGCATATACTATGACACAAAATAAGAATTAGTCCTTAAACTAAAACAAAAATAATATTGGTACACGTATGTGTCATACTTTACTACTGGTACTAGATCATAACATGTAATTCACCTCTTGTTCCAATAGTATCGTCCAACACATGCACGTTAGTACCGTGTAGATATGGGGATATGGACGTGTCAAGGTATGAGACATTACTCACTACAGTAACAGGCTGGTAAAGAGAGTAAGCTGTGGGAAAGTTAAAAGTGAATAAGCTGCTTGTACAAGATGAGCACTCCCCAATCCCCATTCAAATTCCCTCAGCTGCTTTCCAGCCAGAGCTACAGGTAACTGCCAAAATAAAGGAAACATTTGAGTAAATTAGGGATACAAAGTATATTGAAAGCAGGTGCTTTTTCAACCACTCCACAAATGTCTTGTTAACAAACTATCGTTTTGGCAAGTCGGTTAGGACATCTACTTTATGCATGACACAAGTAATTTTTTCCAACAATTGTTTACAGACAGATTATTTCACTGTATCACAATTCCAGTGGGTCAGAAGTTTACATACACTAAATTGACTGTCCCTTTAAACAGCTTGGAAAATTCCAGAAAATGATGTCATGGCTTTAGAAGCTTCTGATAGGCTAATTGACATCATTTGAGTCAATTGGAGGAGTACCTGTGGATGTATTTCAAGGCCTACCTTCAAACTCAGTGCCTCTTTGCTTGACATGATGGGAAAATCAAAAGAAATCAGACAAGACCTCAGAAAAATAATTGAAGACCTCCACAAGTCTGGTTCATCCTTGGGAGCAATTTCCAAACGCCTGAAAGTACCACGTTCATCTGTACAAACAATAGTACGCAAGTATAAACACCATGGGACCATGCAGCCATCATACCGCTCAGTAAGGAGACGCGTTCTGTCTCCTAGAAATGAACGTACTTTGGTGCGAAAAGTGCAAATCAATCCCAGAATAACAGCAAAGGACCTTGTGAAGATGCTGGAGGAAACAGGTACAAAAGTATCTATATCCACAGTAAAACAACTCCTATATCGACATAACCTGAAAGGCCGCTCAGCAAGGAAGAAGCCACTGCTCCAAAACTGCACATGGGGACAAATATCGTAATTTTTGGAGAAATGTCCTCTGGTCTGATGAAACAAAAATAGAACTGTTTGGCCATAATGACCATCGTTATGTTTGGAGGAAAAAGGGGGTGCTTTGCAAGCCGAAGAACACCATCCCAACCGTGAAGCATGGGGGTGGCAGAATCATGCTGTGGGGGTGCTTTGCTGCAGGAGGGACTGGTGCACTTCACAAAATAGATGGCATCATGAGGAAGGAAAATTATGTGGATATATTGAAGCAACATCTCAAGACATCAGTAAGGAAGTTAAAGCTTGGTCGCAAATGGGTCTTCCAAATGGACAATGACCCCAAGCATACTTCCAAAGTTGTGGCAAAATGGCTTAAGGACAACAAAGTCAAGGTATTGGAGTGGCCATCACAAAGCCCTGACCTCAATCCTATAGAAAATGTGTGGACAGAACTGAAAAAGCATGTGCGACCAAGGAGGCCTACAAACCTGACTCAGTTACACCAGCTCTGTCAGGAGGAATGGGCCAAAATTCACCCAACTTATTGTGGGAAGCTTGTGGAAGGCTACCCAAAACGTTTGACCCAAGTTAAACAATTTAAATGCAATGCTACCAAATACTAATTGAGTGTATGTAAACTTCTGACCCACTGGGAATGTGATGAAATAAATAAAAGCTGAAATAAATCAATCATTCTCTCTACTATTATTCTGACATTTCACATTCTTAAAATAAAGTGGTGATCCTAACTGACCTAAGACAGGGAATTTCTACTAGGATTAAATGTCAGGAATTGTGAAAAACTGAGTTTAAATGTATTTGGCTAAGGTGTATGTAAACTTCCGACTTCAACTGTATGTGAAAACTATGTGAAAAGATGCATACTTTCAGTTTTTCGAACTCACTTCACTAGTACATAAGAGAGAGGCTTGCGCTACCCGGTGCTAGCACATACACAGATCAAATACACTGCTGGAACGGCGATTAAGCTGTTTATGTCCTAATAGTTGGAAAGGTCATGTCCTAATAGTTGGAAAGGTCATGTCCTAATAGTTGGAAAGGTTATGTCCTAATAGTTGGAAAGGTCATGTCCTAATAGTTGGAAAGGTTATGTCCTAATAGTTGGAAAGGTTATGTCCTAATAGTTGGAAAGGTCATGTCCTAATAGTTGGAAAGGTCATGTCCTAATAGTTGGAAAGGTCATGTCCTAATAGTTGGAAAGGTCATGTCCTAATAGTTGGAAAGGTCATGTCCTAATAGTTGGAAAGGTTATGTCCTAATAGTTGGAAAGGTTATGTCCTAATAGTTGGAAAGGTTATGTCCTAATAGTTGGAAAGGTTATGTCCTAATAGTTGGAAAGGTCATGTCCTAATAGTTGGAAAGGTCATGTCCTAATAGTTGGAAAGGTTATGTCCTAATAGTTGGAAAGGTTATGTCCTAATAGTTGGAAAGGTTATGTCCTAATAGTTGGAAAGGTCATGTCCTAATAGTTGGAAAGGTCATGTCCTAATAGTTGGAAAGGTTATGTCCTAATAGTTGGAAAGGTCATGTCCTAATAGTTGGAAAGGTCATGTCCTAATAGTTGGAAAGGTTATGTCCTAATAGTTGGAAAGGTCATGTCCTAATAGATGGAAAGGTCATGTCCTAATAGTTGGAAAGGTCATGTCCTAATAGTTGGAAAGGTTATGTCCTAATAGTTGGAAAGGTCATGTCCTAATAGTTGGAAAGGTCATGTCCTAATAGTTGGAAAGGTCATGTCCTAATAGTTGGAAAGGTTATGTCCTAATAGTTGGAAAGGTCATGTCCTAATAGTTGGAAAGGTCATGTCCTAATAGTTGGAAAGGTTATGTCCTAATAGTTGGAAAGGTCATGTCCTAATAGTTGGAAAGGTTATGTCCTAATAGTTGGAAAGGTTATGTCCTAATAGTTGGAAAGGTCATGTCCTAATAGTTGGAAAGGTCATGTCCTAATAGTTGGAAAGGTCATGTCCTAATAGTTGGAAAGGTCATGTCCTAATAGTTGGAAAGGTCATGTCCTAATAGTTGGAAAGGTTATGTCCTAATAGTTGGAAAGGTCATGTCCTAATAGTTGGAAAGGTCATGTCCTAATAGTTGGAAAGGTTATGTCCTAATAGTTGGAAAGGTCATGTCCTAATAGTTGGAAAGGTTATGTCCTAATAGTTGGAAAGGTCATGTCCTAATAGTTGGAAAGGTTATGTCCTAATAGTTGGAAAGGTTATGTCCTAATAGTTGGAAAGGTCATGTCCTAATAGTTGGAAAGGTCATGTCCTAATAGTTGGAAAGGTCATGTCCTAATAGTTGGAAAGGTCATGTCCTAATAGTTGGAAAGGTTATGTCCTAATAGTTGGAAAGGTTATGTCCTAATAGTTGGAAAGGTTATGTCCTAATAGTTGGAAAGGTTATGTCCTAATAGTTGGAAAGGTCATGTCCTAATAGTTGGAAAGGTCATGTCCTAATAGTTGGAAAGGTCATGTCCTAATAGTTGGAAAGGTTATGTCCTAATAGTTGGAAAGGTTATGTCCTAATAGTTGGAAAGGTTATGTCCTAATAGTTGGAAAGGTCATGTCCTAATAGTTGGAAAGGTCATGTCCTAATAGTTGGAAAGGTTATGTCCTAATAGTTGGAAAGGTCATGTCCTAATAGTTGGAAAGGTCATGTCCTAATAGTTGGAAAGGTTATGTCCTAATAGTTGGAAAGGTCATGTCCTAATAGATGGAAAGGTCATGTCCTAATAGTTGGAAAGGTCATGTCCTAATAGTTGGAAAGGTTATGTCCTAATAGTTGGAAAGGTCATGTCCTAATAGTTGGAAAGGTCATGTCCTAATAGTTGGAAAGGTCATGTCCTAATAGTTGGAAAGGTTATGTCCTAATAGTTGGAAAGGTCATGTCCTAATAGTTGGAAAGGTCATGTCCTAATAGTTGGAAAGGTTATGTCCTAATAGTTGGAAAGGTCATGTCCTAATAGTTGGAAAGGTTATGTCCTAATAGTTGGAAAGGTTATGTCCTAATAGTTGGAAAGGTCATGTCCTAATAGTTGGAAAGGTCATGTCCTAATAGTTGGAAAGGTCATGTCCTAATAGTTGGAAAGGTCATGTCCTAATAGTTGGAAAGGTCATGTCCTAATAGTTGGAAAGGTTATGTCCTAATAGTTGGAAAGGTTATGTCCTAATAGTTGGAAAGGTTATGTCCTAATAGTTGGAAAGGTCATGTCCTAATAGTTGGAAAGGTCATGTCCTAATAGTTGGAAAGGTCATGTCCTAATAGTTGGAAAGGTTATGTCCTAATAGTTGGAAAGGTTATGTCCTAATAGTTGGAAAGGTTATGTCCTAATAGTTGGAAAGGTCATGTCCTAATAGTTGGAAAGGTCATGTCCTAATAGTTGGAAAGGTTATGTCCTAATAGTTGGAAAGGTCATGTCCTAATAGTTGGAAAGGTCATGTCCTAATAGTTGGAAAGGTTATGTCCTAATAGTTGGAAAGGTCATGTCCTAATAGATGGAAAGGTCATGTCCTAATAGTTGGAAAGGTCATGTCCTAATAGTTGGAAAGGTCATGTCCTAATAGTTGGAAAGGTCATGTCCTAATAGTTGGAAAGGTCATGTCCTAATAGTTGGAAAGGTTATGTCCTAATAGTTGGAAAGGTCATGTCCTAATAGTTGGAAAGGTCATGTCCTAATAGTTGGAAAGGTCATGTCCTAATAGTTGGAAAGGTCATGTCCTAATAGTTGGAAAGGTTATGTCCTAATAGTTGGAAAGGTCATGTCCTAATAGTTGGAAAGGTCATGTCCTAATAGTTGGAAAGGTCATGTCCTAATAGTTGGAAAGGTCATGTCCTAATAGTTGGAAAGGTCATGTCCTAATAGTTGGAAAGGTCATGTCCTAATAGTTGGAAAGGTCATGTCCTAATAGTTGGAAAGGTCATGTCCTAATAGTTGGAAAGGTTATGTCCTAATAGTTGGAAAGGTCATGTCCTAATAGTTGGAAAGGTCATGTCCTAATAGTTGGAAAGGTCATGTCCTAATAGTTGGAAAGGTCATGTCCTAATAGTTGGAAAGGTCATGTCCTAATAGTTGGAAAGGTCATGTCCTAATAGTTGGAAAGGTTATGTCCTAATAGTTGGAAAGGTCATGTCCTAATAGTTGGAAAGGTCATGTCCTAATAGTTGGAAAGGTCATGTCCTAATAGTTGGAAAGGTCATGTCCTAATAGTTGGAAAGGTCATGTCCTAATAGTTGGAAAGGTTATGTCCTAATAGTTGGAAAGGTCATGTCCTAATAGTTGGAAAGGTTATGTCCTAATAGTTGGAAAGGTTATGTCCTAATAGTTGGAAAGGTTGCTCAGAAAACCAGGTGTTTTAATCTGCATATGCTTACTTCGATTATGACCTTACGCCGATTAAGATAAATAGAGTAAGGTGTTTACATGACTGATGCCATACTCGGCCTTCTGCCATAATCAGTTTAATATCAAATTATTAGTGTGCATGTGAACATACTCAATGTTTCGATCCGCAAGGATCATTGTCGAAGACCATATTTAGTGTGCGAGAGTTCAAATGAGGACATAAGGAATGAGATGACTGCAGACGGCCCAAATACCCCAAGTCACAATCTGCTTTTTATTGGAATCAATCTCCCCATCACATCTGAGTGAACTGTAAATCCAAAATCGATAACAATCAAACATCTACATGTTGGCAGCACTAAGTAAGTTCAGCAACCCTACCTAGCCCCTCCAGAAGCCTGCAAAGGCATTCTACATCCTACTCCAAAGGCATTCTATATTCTACTGCAAAGGCATTCTACATCCTACTGCAAAGGCATTCTACATCCTACTGCAAAGGCATTCTAAATCCTACTGCAAAGGCATTCTACATCCTACTGCAAAGGCATTCTATATCCTACTGCAAAGGCATTCTACATCCTACTGCAAAGGCATTCTACATCCTACTGCAAAGGCATTCTACATCCTACTGCAAAGGCATTGACCTCCTACATTGTTACATTTGGTGGCAGCAGTGAGATCCTGCAGTAGAGGCTGAGGTTAATCTGCATCGTCACAACTGTGTTCAATTCCTCATGTCACTGTTTAATCTAGCCTCTATGGTGATTAGAACCTCTCGCATCACTATATTACATCACATAATATAGTTACATATGAGCTGTGGCTGTGAGTCAATCTCTCCCAATTGTAGCCAAATATAAATACAGTAGATGAAACTCAAGATAAATATTGTATAACGCAGACAGAACCATTCGAAAGCTGTCGTGGTACAGCGAGCCAGGAAACTGAGGAAAGGCATGTTTGCGTCAGCCCTGCTACATCTGCCATCGCCATGTTTCCTGCTGTGCCCCACTCCTTGTGTGTTTGTATGTGTGTGTGTGTGTGTGGGGGGGGGGTTGTATGTGCGTGTATGTTTTGTACAGGTGTGTGTTTGTGAATGTATAGGTATACAGTATGTCTGTGAATGTATAGGTGTGTGTGTGTGTGTGTGCTATTTCAATACTTATGTATTTTAGTATTTTCAAATACTATTTTCAAATACCTGAGTTAGCTGCATGGGAGTGTATTTGAGTCAATGTATTTGAGTATTTTCAAATATATGCCAATACTTTCCAAGTGTGTATTTCCAAATACATTCAAATATTCAACTATTTGTTTTTTCAAATAAAACATATTGGAATAAATGTATGTGAAAGTAATTGAGATATTTGAAATAGTATTTGAACCCAGCTCTGGTGTGTGTGTGTGCGCGTGAGAAATGGGATAACATGGTGGAACATTGTGGTCCGGAGACCCACTTGTAGAAAATGAAATTAAGATCTACAGGTGAGTTCCAGTCCTATACTGTAGTAATGCTTCTTCTTGTTTTTAGCTGATAGGAGTGGACTCCGGTGTGGTCGTCTGCTGCAATAGCCAATCCGTGACAAGGACCAACGAGTTGTGCATTCTGAGATGCCGTTCTGCACACCACTGTTGTACTGCCCACGTTATTTGCCTGTTTGTGGCCTGCCTGCTAGCTTGCACAATTCTTGCTATTCTCCTTCGACCTCTCTCATCAACGAGCTGTTTTTGCCCACAGGACTGCCGCTGACTGAATGTTTTTTGTTTGTCGCACCATTCTCGGTAATCCCTAGACACTGTTGTGCGTGAAAAGCCCAGGAGGCCGGCCGTTTCTGAGATACCGGAACTGGTGCACCTAGCACCGACAATCATACCATGTTCAAAGTCGCTTAGGTCACTAGTTTTGCCCATTCTAACGTTCAATCGAACAGTAACTGAATGCCTTCGATGCCCATCTGCCTGCTTTATAAAGCAAGCCACGGCCACGTGACTCACTGTCTGTAGGAGCAAACCAGTTCACTGTCTGTAGGAGCAAACCAGTTCACTGTCTGTAGGAGCAAACCAGTTCACTGTCTGTAGGAGCAAACCAGTTCACTGTCTGTAGGAGCAAACCAGTTCACTGTCTGTAGGAGCAAACCAGTTTAGTGAACGACAACTGAGTGTCTATTGGCAAGAGCACAAACAGATCTGGGACCAATAGCACAAAGAGATCTGGGACCAATAGCACAAACAGATCTGGGACCAATAGCACAAATAGATCTGGGACCAATAGCACAAAGAGATCTGGGACCAATAGCACAAACAGATCTGGGACCAATAGCACAAATAGATCTGGGACCAATAGCACAAAGAGATCTGGGACCAATAGCACAAATAGATCTGGGACCAATAGCACAAAGAGATCTGGGACCAATAGCACAAATAGATCTGGGACCAAGAGCACAAACAGATCTGGGACCAATAGCACAAAGAGATCTGGGACCAATAGCACAAATAGATCTGGGACCAAGAGCACAAACAGATCTGGGACCAATAGCACAAAGAGATCTGGGACCAATAGCACAAATAGATCTGGGACCAAGAGCACAAAGAGATCTGGGACCAAGAGGACAAAGAGATCTGGGACTGATGTGGATTTTTACATTAATATGGATTTTTATCTCTGTTGCTAGGCAAGAACTCAATTGGTTCCTCTCACTGGGTTTGTGTGTGTGTGAAATGGGCATCTGACCTGTGTTCGGGTCAAATTCTACAGTTGTCTTATCTTATCAGTGACTGAAACCAGACTGTGACCCTGTGGCTCTCCTTAGGCATATCCCTGGAACGAGCCAGGGTTGAACAGAGTTCAGGTTAAACCCTTTGTCTCTCCTTGGGTGTCTTCTTGATTAATTACAGCCTGACAGGGTGGGAGAGAGGGGTTGGGCTTGGGTATTTTTGAGAGATTGATTGTGGACCTGCCATGTCCACAATCAATCTCCAGGTCAAGCAAGGGTGAGCCGGGGTTGAACAGAGTTCAAACTGAACATGATTATTTTTGCATGACAAAGCTTGGTTGGTCACACCACCATTGTTTCCAAACTGAATAGAAGTCAGATTTCGCCACTATCATAAACTAAGGAAGTGGGTGGAGCGGTCAAGAGGTGAAAACTGGAGACAGTGGTGGTGGAACCAAAGAGGGAGGGGTTAAACTAAAATGTATGTAAAATGACTATATAAACTGAGAGCTGAGAGATGGAAGGGAGATGCTCTGCAGACCACTTGGCTTTGTCCATTGTAATAATCCTACAAAAACTCTGGAAATACTTTTGTTCTTTGATCAGTATAAGGATGAATTTGCCACATCAGGACCAATAGCACAAACAGATCTGGGACCAAGAGCACAAACAGATCTGGGACCAAGAGCACAAACATATCTGGGACCAAGAGCACAAACAGATCTGGGACCAAGAGCACAAACAGATCTGGGACCAGTTTACTCAGGCTTAACACAGAGTAAGTCTTTAATCGCATGGACAGTTAAGTACAGTATGTTGTAATACATCGCTAAGATAATAAGCTTGATGAACCCAATGACATTGGTGAGTAGTAGGTTAGTAGTAGTATTACAGTATAGGACTCGTTGGTCCTTGTCATGGATTGGCTATTGCAGCAGACGACCACACCGGGTTCCACTCCTATCAGCTAAAAACAAGAAGCAGCGGCTCCAGTGGACAGGCCATCACCAACACTGGACAAGTGAGGAGTTGAAAAACATCGCCTGGTCAGACGAATCCCGGTTCCTGTTGCGTCATGCTGATGGCAGAGAGATTAGTGGTTTGGTTCATCAGGCTTGCTTCCTAACTCTATACTATGGCTTAATTTACCCATATCTAATTTACTGTAATATTGTCTGGGCCAGTACATATGCCTCCTACCTACACAAATTACTCATCATACAAAATAAATGTGCAAGACTAGCCACCTCCTCTAATTACCTGGCTCCATCTGCACTTCTGTTTAAGAAACTCAATATCTTTTCTATTTACGACATTAATGTACGCCAATTATGCACTTTCATCTACGAATACTCATACCTCCCAGACAGTTTACCTAAACCCTTCAATGGATTCTTCCAGGTTAAATCTCAAATCCATCTATATAACAAGACACTGCGAAAACCTTCACCCTCCCCACTGCCACACCTCACATAGTCAATTCTCTATCAGATATAGAGGTACCATACTCTGGAATTCTTATCGTCACATTGCAAAAACCTCATCATCCCTCAATAACTTCAAGCGAAGACTGGGGGTCAGCCTGATGAACCAAACGACTCAGTAATCTCCTCCATGAAGACTGGGGGTCAGCCTGATGAACCAAACTACTCAGTAATCTCCTCCATGAAGACTGGGGGTCAGCCTGATGAACCAAACTACTCAGTAATCCCCTCCATGAAGACTGGGGGTCAGCCTGATGAACCAAACGACTCAGTAATCTCCTCCATGAAGACTGGGGGTCAGCCTGATGAACCAAACTACTCAGTAATCTCCTCCATGAAGACTGGGGGTCAGCCTGATGAACCAAACTACTCAGTAATCTCCTCCATGAAGACTGGGGGTCAGCCTGATGAACCAAACTACTCAGTAATCCCCTCCATGAAGACTGTGGGTCAGCCTGATGAACCAAACTACTCAGTAATCTCCTCCATGAAGACTGGGGGTCAGCCTGATGAACCAAACTACTCAGTAATCTCCTCCATGAAGACTGGGGGTCAGCCTGATGAACCAAACTACTCAGTAATCCCCTCCATGAAGACTGGGGTCAGCCTGATGAACCAAACTACTCAGTAATCTCCTCCACATAGCCTAACTCTCACACACTCACATGCACACACACATTTAAACAAAACAAATATCTTTTTTTTGTGTGTGTGATTACTGATCAATTCATTTGTACATTTATAATTAGTAGGTTTTGTTATCTGTTTTAACAAACCTTTTTTATCTGTGTACTTATGTATTGTATATAGTGTTTTTGTGGTGTGGTTTTCATATCAACCCTTGGGCTTCCAACCACACCTGTACACCATTTTTTATTTATTTGTTTTTATCTGTATTGTTGTCTATCACTTGTTTTCTTAAAACAATTTTTTAAAGGATTTGGCGTAAGCAGCATGAGTCCATGGCCCCATCCTGCTGGTGTCAACAGTACAGGCTGGTGGCAGTGGTGTAATGGTTTGGGGAATATTTTCCTTGTACACGTTAGGTCCCTTGATACCAATTGAACAAAGTTTCCATGCCCCAAGGCTGTACTGGAGGCAAAGGGGAGTCCAACCCAGTACTAGATGGGTGTACCTAATAAACTGGCCACTGAGTGTATCTCACTTCTCTGTTATAAAAAGTATTTAAAAAGTATACAAATACGAGGCACCAAACACACAGGGTTGGTTAACTCCTGAGGTCCCTTGTGTCTCTACCAACCTAGGTAAATCAGCACCTTAGTTTTAACGTCCCCCATGTTTGGAATAATTTACTAACCACATTACATCTTGAATCCCTGGTGCCAATAGGGAAGTTTAAAACTTTGATGAGGAAAGTTCCTTGGCGTACACATCACTGACAAACTGAAATGGTCCACCCATGCAGACAGTGTGGTGAAGAAGGCGCAACAGAGCCTCTTCAATCTCAGGAGGCTGAAGAAATTTGGCTTGGCACCTAAAACCCTCACAAACTTTTACAGATGCACAATTGAGAGCATCCTGTCGGGCTGTATCACCGCCTGGTACGGCAACTGCACCGCCCGCAACCGCAGGGCTCTCCAGAGGGTGGTGTGGTCTGCCGAACGCATTACCGGGGGCAAACTACCCGCCCTCCAGGACACCTACAGCACCCGATGTCACAGGAAGGCCAAAAAGATCATCAAGGACATCAACCACCCGAGCCACTGCCTGTTCACCCCGCTATCATCCAGAAGGCGAGGTCAGTACAGGTGCATCAAAGCTGGGACCGAGAGAATGAAAAACAGCTTCTATCTCAAGGCCATCAGACTGTTAAATAGCCATCACTAGCACATTAGAAACACAAGCATTTTGCTACACCCGCAATAACATCTGCTAAACACGTGTATGTGACAAATACAATTTGATTTGATTTGATTTGTACTAATGTATTTGTGTTGTTGAAATGTAGTGTGTCTGTGCTGTATCTTGTAGATTTCTTTTGTTTGTTGCTGTTTTATTGAATTCATTTCATTTGTGCATTTTTTGTTCTCAGGGCACCATTAAGAATGAGACCCTGGTCTCAATTGGGCCCCCCTGAATAAATAAAAGTACAAAATGCAATAACATAAATAACAAATCCATTGCTGTATGCTGTCATTGTCAAGACAAAAATGTTTAGCATGAAAATGATGGACAAGGAGTTGGTATGACTGGCAATTAAACATACATTTCACATTTACATTTAAGTAATTTCGCCTTATTACAATCATAGGCAATCTTATCCAGAGCGACTTATAATCATAGACAAGCACAGCATGAGTCTGGTATCTAATATCTATGACAAAGAAAGTGTCATTTTGACAGTCAGGGTAGCAAGCCACGGAGCAGCTGTGGTGCCTGTACATATAACTTCATTTCTCCTCTGGGCTCTGGTGTAACCTGAGAATCTGTTCTCTCATAAATAAGGGGTCATGTTCGCATGTGGGCGCGGGCCAAATAATGCGACAGGTAACGCGCCTCAAACCCGATGGGAGCTGACAGAGGACCACGAGGCCTGTCAAGGAAGATAGACGCGCCTCAAACCCGATGGGAGCTGACGGAGGACCACGGGGCCTGTCAAGGAAGATCGACCGGGCCTTTTAATCCAAGGTGTAGAACATACACACACACACACACACACATAGGTACACACACAATCACACAAGCACAAACACACACACACACACCTGCTATCCACAGTAAGAGAGAAGCATGAAGATCTGGTGGACAGAGAGAGAAGCATGAAGACCTGGTGGACAGAGAGAGAAGCATGAAGACCTGGTGGCCAGAGAGAGAAGCATGAAGACCTGGTGGCCAGAGAGAGAAGCATGAAGACCTGGTGGACAGAGAGAGAAGCATGAAGATCTGGTGGCCAGAGAGAGAAGCATGAAGACCTGGTGGACAGAGAGAGAAGCATGAAGACCTTGACAGGCCCCGTGGTCCTCCGTCAGCTCCCATCGGGAGAGAAGCATGAAGACCTGGTGGACAGAGAGAGAGAAGCATGAAGATCTGGTGGCCAGAGAGAGAAGCATGAAGACCTGGTGGACAGAGAGAGAAGCATGAAGATCTGGTGGCCAGAGAGAGAAGCATGAAGACCTGGTGGACAGAGAGAGAAGCATGAAGACCTGGTGGCCAGAGAGAGAAGCATGAAGACCTGGTGGCCAGAGAGAGAAGCATGAAGACCTGGTGGACAGAGAGAGAAGCATGAAGATCTGGTGGCCAGAGAGAGAAGCATGAAGACCTGGTGGACAGAGAGAGAAGCATGAAGACCTGGTGGACAGAGAGAGAAGCATGAAGACCTGGTGGACAGAGAGAGAAGCATGAAGACCTGGTGGACAGAGAGAGAAGCATGAAGATCTGGTGGCCAGAGAGAGAAGCATGAAGACCTGGTGGACAGAGAGAGAAGCATGAAGATCTGGTGGCCAGAGAGAGAAGCATGAAGACCTGGTGGACAGAGAGAGAAGCATGAAGACCTGGTGGCCAGAGAGAGAAGCATGAAGACCTGGTGGATAGAGAGAGAAGCATGAAGACCTGGTGGACAGAGAGAGAAGCATGAAGAAAATAGAACAAGGTGTTCTCTAAAGCGTTTAATCACAGTTGGCCCCTGTGGGACCTGTTCATCTAACTTCATGGGGGAAGGTCTGTGCAAAAAACTGGGGGACATTTTTTGTCACTGAAGTAGTAACGGGACAGAACAAGTCTGGCTGAATGACTGTTCAAAGTCTGGTTGGATCATATGAAGGTACTGTAGATAAGTCAGTTGGTAAGTAGACTTGGCTTGTATGAGCCAGAAGGGCAGGGCCTTACCCCCAACCTCTCTCCTTAATTCTGAGTGCCAAGCAAGCCCTTCCCCCAATCTAGCTCCTTAATGCTGAGTGCCAAGCAAGCCCTTCCCCCAATCTATCTCCTTAATGCTGAGTGCCAAGCAGGGCCTTACCCCCAATCTATCTCCTTAATGCTGAGTGCCAAGCAGGGCCTTACCCCCAATCTACCTCCTTAATGCTGAGTGCCAAGCAGGGCCTTACCCCCAATCTATGTCCTTAATGCTGAGTGCCAAGCAAGGCCTTACCCCCAATCTACCTCCTTAATGCTGAGTGCTAAGCAGGGCCTTACCCCCAACCTCTCTCCTTAATTCTGAGTGCCAAGCAGGGCCTTACCCCCAACCTCTCTCCTGAATGCTGAGTGCCAAGCAAGGCCTTACCCCCAATCTATCTCCTTAATGCTGAGTGCCAAGTAGGGCCTTACCCCCAACCTCTTTCCTTAATGCTGAGTGCCAAGCAGGGCCTTACCCCCAATATATCTCCTTAATGCTGAGTGGCAAGCAGGGCCTTATCCCCAATCTACCTCCTTAATGCTGAGTGCCAAGCAGGGCCTTACCCCCAATCCATCTCCTTAATGCTGAGTGCCAAGCAGGGCCTTACCCCCAATCGCTCTCCTTAATGCTGAGTGCAAAGCAGGGCCTTACCCCCAATCGCTCTCCTTAATTCTGAGTGCCAAGCAGGGCCTTACCACCAATCGCTCTCCTTAATGCTGAGTGCCAAGCAGGGCCTTACCCCCAATCGCTCTCCTTAATGCTGAGTGCCAAGCAGGGCCTTACCCCCAATCTATCTCCTTAATGCTGAGTGCCAAGCAGGGCCTTACCCCCCAATCGCTCTCCTTAATGCTGAGTGCCAAGCAGGGCCTTACCCCCAATCTATCTCCTTAATGCTGAGTGCCAAGCAAGGCCTTACCCCCAATCTATCTCCTTAATGCTGAGTGCCAAGCAGGGCCTTACCCCCAATCGCTCTCCTTAATGCTGAGTGCCAAGCAGGGCCTTACCCCCAATCTATCTCCTTAATGCTGAGTGCCAAGCAGGGCCTTACCCCCAATCTATCTCCTTAATGCTGAGTGCCAAGCAGGGCCTTACCCCCCAATCGCTCTCCTTAATGCTGAGTGCCAAGCAAGGCCTTACCCCCAATCTATCTCCTTAATGCTGAGTGCCAAGCAGGGCCTTACCCCCCAATCTATCTCCTTAATGCTGAGTGCCAAGCAGGGCCTTACCCCCAATCGCTCTCCTTAATGCTGAGTGCCAAGCAAGGCCTTACCCCCAATTTATCTCCTTAATGCTGAGTGCCAAGCAGGGCCTTACCCCCCAATCGCTCTCCTTAATGCTGAGTGCCAAGTAAAAACGCATCTGGTCCCAATTTTAGTGTATTTGGCCAAGTCTGAAACAGACAAAAGGCTCTGTTCCAATAGCCAATAGCTATACTAGAGTATAGCACTTAGTATGAAGCAACCCATTGGGCATCCATTCTAAGTAGTAGCCTATGATAGTATTGACATTGACTTAAGTACTCCAAGAAAAAAGGTATCCAGTACCGCATTACCCATGCTCCTCCACTATCTCTATGCCACCTTTATGTAAAACTCCAGGTGACTTGGACTGGCCAATGAGCTGGCCCAAAGGAGCCGAGAGAGAGACAGAGACGAGTGACACAATCCCCTGCGGCGGCAGTCATCTTTCAGCAGATTGCCCTGTGGGTAATGAGGTGGTGATTTTCCTGACGGTAATGGAAAGGTTGTCATGGCCATAACAACGCCAAGACAACACAGATAGGAAGAAAGGAAGTGATTATTCCCGAAAGGAAATCAACCGAAAAACACTTGGTCAAGCTGAAGACATCGATCGATTCTGGTTTGTGAATATATTGCGAAGATACTGTTTGTGGTTCGGCTACTTTGGTCTAGGAGCGAGACAAGGGATGAGTTACAGATGGAATTAAAATGAGCTGTCTCTGTGGTGTTACAGTGTGGATGAGAGAGGAATACACACCACGCAGGCACGTCTCTCACACTCACACTGACAGCAACACACACGCAACGTATCTGTCTGTTGTATTCGGTATGGGTGGTCCTCTGTAGCTCAATTGGTAGAGCATAATAGGGTAGTGGGTTCGATCCCCGGGACCACCCATACGTAAAAATGTATGCACACATGACTGTAAGTCTCTTTGGATAAAAGCGTCTGCTAAATGGCATATTATTATTATATTATTATTGTTTGTGTTATGTAAAAGTAGGATTACGTTTGTTTAGTATCGGGCTCAGTGACGATTAGCAGGGCAGCAGGCCCATAATTAAACACACACACACACACACACACACACTTTGCTGATGCAGTCAAACCAGGATAATACAAAAACAGCAGGGCTGTACTTCTATAAGCAGAAACAACATCTCCCTGTTATTGCAAAGTGCAATATACTGTAACAGGGTCATTTTCCCTACTGCTTGAATATAGAAAAAACAACACTAGGTAGTCTTCTGGATGAAACCTTAGACATTTCATATTTGCAATGTCCAAAGAGTTAAATGAATAACACAATGTTGACAACATTTTTTCTGATGACATAAGCATTGAACATGCTACATCAGTGGAAATAAACTGATAGTGGTGATCTCACCATAACATTGCCTTGATCCTCCATCCATGTGCCCTGATACGACCCTGGTACCACCCTGATACGACCCTGGTCGACTAGCCAAAAACTCATATCCGCCTAGTAAGCGGGTAATCAGTGTTTCCATGAAGGAAGAGCTTTAGTTAACAGGGCTTTAGTTAAGGACAAACCCATCGAGGCAGGGCTTTAGTTAACAGGGCTTTAGTTAAGGACAAACCCAGGAGGCAGGGCTTTAGTTAACAGATCTTTAGTTAGGCCAAACCCATCGAGGCAGGGCTTTAGTTAACAGAGCTTTAGTCAGGACAAACCCATCGAGGCAGGGCTTTAGTTAACGGGGCTTTAGTTAAGGACAAACCCATCAAGGCAGGGCACTTAACCAGCATGGCTACCACAGCATTCTGCAGCGACACGCCATCCCATCTGGTTTGCACTTAGTGGGACTATCATTTGTTTTTCAACAGGACAATGACCCAACACACCTCCAGGCTTTGTAAGGGCTATTTGACCAAGAAGGAGAGTGATGGAGTGCTGCATCAGATGACCTGGCCTCCACAACCCCCCAACCTCAACCCAATTGAGATGGTTTGGGATGAGTTGGACGGCAGAGTGAAGGAAAAGCAGACAACAAGTGCTCAGCATATGTGGGAACTCCTTTAAGACTGTTGGAAAAGCATTCCAGGTGAAGCTGGTTGAGAGAATGCCAAGAGTGTGCAAAGCTGTTATCAAGGCAAAGGGTGGCTACTTTGAAGAATCTCAAATATAACATATATTTTAATTTGGTTACTACGGGATTCCATATGTGTTATTTCATAGTTTTGATGTCTTCACTATTATTCTACAATGTAGAAAATAGTAAAAAAAATTAAGAAAAACCCTTGATTGAGTAGGTGTGTCCAAACGTTTGACTGGTACTGTATATCTATTTTTTTTTGATGTTTTACATTTACATTTTAGTCATTTAGCAGACGCTCTTATCCAGAGCGACTTACAGGAGCAATTAGGGTTAAGTGCCTTGCTCAAGGGCACATCTCTCTAAATAAGCGTTGTTGTACAATTAAAGGTAGAATACACTGCATTTCAAACAGTCAGCAATAATCTAATGAATTCAGGGCTTGTGAAGTTATACCTAGGTTAAATATAAGACTTCCACAACCATAAGACCCACTAATAATTTAATTATTTCATCAAAATAGTTTAACCTGCTTTTTTGTTGTTGCAATAATCAAGTCTGTCTATGAAAATGCCCTTCTTCTTTACAAATTTAACTACAACCATGCATAATGCACATTCACTAATGACTAACTTCTTGTAGTAGGCATTATAGAAAATTAACACAGGTCTCATCAACAATCTCTCAAGCCCACGTGCTAGCGATTAGCTAGCTAATCTTTATATTTCAAGTTTAGCCAACTTGGATCTATTTGCTAGCTAACAAGGTTGAACAGTTGAATTGTTATGAACATACCCTTCTGTCTGTCCCCAACTGTTTGAAAAGCATGTTAGCCTATCCACTTTGTTCAGATGTTGAAATCAAGTGGCCTACATTATTTCTCAGAATGAGAACGAGTTGCCAATTCTGTATATAATTGTGTTTTATGCTTATTGCACATTTATAAAACACAGACTAGAATGTTAGTATAACAGTATTTGGCTAAAATGCTGCTAGCGGTACGTGGTAACCCAGTGCCACGCGCGACAAACTGAGCATACATTTTCCAGAATCAATGTTCATTGATACTCTTATTTTAGTAGTGTCTGCTCTGCGCGCAATTTGAGTAGTTGAGACATAAAAAGGGTATCATTAGAAAAGTTAACTTCTCTATTACAGTAAAATAATGTCTCGATGTGTTTCGGTATCCATATGACCGATTCTGTTGGACCAAACCTCAAATGCAAATAGCGAGCTGAAACCGCTTATCAGAGAGGAAGATGTGATCTGTCAACTTTGTTGGCGTGAGAGGCAGGGGGAGGGGCTTGGTGTGTGTAAACCATAGAGGAAGAGGTGAGGCGAGAGGTTTCACACTCGCTAAAATCTGCCCAAAATAAGCCCAATGCGTTTCTATGGGCTTATTTTGGACATAAGCTTGTCGCCTGCCTTCCCGCCTTTGGGACAACAATTCCCATTGTTAGGGCGGAGGTGTGCATTTCTTCATTATATACAGATCTCTGGTGTAAATGGGGAGGTGCACACAGCACAGAAGGAGTAAAAAGACAAGACCAAAAATACAACACGAGAACAAGCGGACAAAAACACTCATAAAAACGAAAAATAACTAAACCTTGATTCTTGCGATACAGGCATTTGGAATATCGCACAAAAACATACATTTAATCGAATGAATTAGATATATCGCCCAGCCCTAGCTTTAGTTATAATATATAATAATAATAATATGCCATTTAGCAGACGCTTTTATCCAAAGCGACTTACAGTCATGCGTGCATACATTATTTTAATTTTTTTGTGTATGGGTGGTCCCGGGGATCGAACCCACTATCTTGGCGTTACAAGCGCCGTGCTCTACCAGCTGAGCTACAGAGGACCACATACATATAGTTAAGGACAAACCCATCAAGGAAGGCTTTAGATATGGCACTTCCAACGACAGGGCTGTGGGTTCGATTCCCATGGGGGACCAGCACGAAAAACTAAAAACATGTATGCATTCACTACTGTAAGTCACTCTGGATAAGAGCATCTGGTAAATGACAAAAATGTCAATGTAAAAATATAGTTAACAGGTCTTTAGTTAAGGATATACCCATCAAGGCAGGGCTTTGGTTAACAGGGCTTTAGTTACGGACAAACCCATCAAGGCAGGGCTTTAGTTAACAGGGCTTTAGTTAACAGGATATATCACTAACCTCACCCACCATACAACAGTGAACAAACTGCAACCTTGAACAATATATTAATTGACAATATCAGCCATCTACTGTTTGACAATATCAGCCATCTACTGTTTGACAATATCAGCCATCTACTGTTTGACAATATCAGCCATCTACTGTTTGACAATATCAGCCATCTACTGTTTGACAATATCAGCCATCTACTGTTTGACAATATCAGCCATCTACTGTTTGACAATATCAGCCATCTACTGTTTGACAATATCAGCCATCTACTGTTTGACAATATCAGCCATCTACTGTTTGACAATATCAGCCATCTACTGTTTGCCTTTGTGCCTTGTGCCTTGTCGCTATTCTCATATTAGCCTTGGATCAAACTTGTGTCCAACTGTTGGAAGTTGGTGGCAGTTGGTAGGAATTTAAGCCTTAGCTTAGCCTTCAGCGCTACTAATCAGCAAAACAACTCACATTTACCTCCCTCATAGCGGCTTATGCTAATGCTGATAAAACTAAAACACACCTTAGATAGCCTAACCGCAATAAGCCTTAGCATTCACTGCAACAACAACAAAAACAGCCAAACAACTAAACAACTCATGACAATATGACAGTGTGTCTACATAACTGCGACTGAGGCTGCCTGGCAGTGGTTGTGTTATTGCTGTGGGATCGATATGGGAGTTGGAACGGTATCGACGGACGAGATGTAATGCTCTGTTTCTCAGAGATTGAAATCAGGTTATAGCGTGGGGAGCGTTAATCCTATTACCAATCTGTCATTTAGGTATTTCACATCATCATCATCCTCCCCAAACTTCCTATGGTTTACGTAACCCTGTGGGACTATCATTTGTTTTTCAACAGGACAATGACCCAACACACCTCCAGGCTGTGTAAGGGCTATTTTACCAAGAAGGAGAGTAATGGAGTGCTGCATCAGATGACCTGGCCTCCACAATCCCCCAAACCTCAACCAAATTGAGATGGTTTGGGATGAGTCGGACCGCAGAGTGAAGGAAAAGCAGCCAACAAGTGCTCAGCATATGTGGGAACTCCTTCAAGACCGTTGGAAAAGCATTCCAGGTGAAGCTGGTTGAGAGAATGCCAAGCGTGTGCAAAGCTGTCATCAAGGCAAAGGCTGGATATTTGAAGAATCTCAAATATAAAATATATTTTGATTTGTTTAACAGTTTTTTGGTTACTACATGATTCCATATGTGTTATTTCATAGTTTTGATGTCTTCACTATTATTCTACAATGTAGAAAATAGTCAAAATAAAGAAAAACCCTTGAATGAGTAGGTGTTCTAAAACTTTTGACCGGTAGTGTACATTCATTACAGAATTCACAACACACTAAGTGTGTGCCCTCAGGCCCATACTCCACTACCAAATATCTACAACACAAAATCCATGTGTACGTGTGTGTATAGTGCGTATGTTATCATGTGTGTGTATGCATGTGTCTGTGCCTATGTTTGTGTTGCTTCACAGTCCCCGCTGTTCCATAAGGTGTATTTTTATCTGTTTTTTAAATCTGATTCTACTGCTTGCATCAGTTACCTGATGTGGAATAGAGTTCCATGTAGTCATGGCTCTATGTGGCTCTGTGCGCTTCCCATAGTCTGTTCTGGACTTGGGGACTGTGAAGAGACCTCTGGTGGCATGTCTTGTGGGGTATGCATGGGTGTCTGAGCTGTGTGCTAGTCGTTTAAACAGACAGCTCGGTGCATTCAACATGTCAATACCTCTCACAAATACAAGTAGTGATGAAGTCAATCTCTCCTCTACTTTCAGCTAGGAGAGATTGACATGCAAAATGTAAAATATTATTAATGTTTTCTCTCTGTGTACATCCAAGGGCCAGCCGTGTTGCCCTGTTCTGAGCCAATTGCAATTTTCCTAAGTCTCTCTTTCTGGCACCTGACCACACGACTGAACAGTAGTCCAGGTGCGACAAAACTAGAGCCTGTAGGACCTGCCTTGTTGATAGTGCTGTTAAGAAGGTAGAGCAGCGCTTTATTATGGACAGACTTCTCCCCATCTTAGCTACTGTTGTATCAATATGTTTTGACAACGACAGTTTACAATACAGGGTTACTCCAAGCAGTTTAGTCACCTCAATTTGCTCAATTTCAACATTATTTATTACAAGATTTAGTTGAGGTTTAGGGTTTAGTAAATTATTTTTCCCAAATACAATGCTTTTATTTTTTGAAATATTTAGGACTAACGTATTCCTTGCCACCCATTCTGAAACTAACTGCAGCTCTTTGTTAAGTGTTGCAGTCAGTTCAGTTGCTATAGTAGCTGGTGTGTATAGTGTTGTGTCATCTGCATACATAGACAAACTGGCTTTACTCAAAACCAGTGGCATGTCGTTAGTAAAGATTGAAAAAAGTAAGGGGCCTAGACAGCTGCCCTGGGGAATTCCTGATTCTACCTGGATTATGTTGGAGAGGCTTCCATTAAAGAACACCCTCTGTGTTCTGTTAGACAGGTAACACTTTATCCACAATAGAGCAGGGGGTGTAAAGCCATAACACATATGTTTTTCCAGCAGCAGACTATGATCGATAATGTCAAAAGCAGCACTGAAGTCTAACAAAACAGCCCCCACAATCTTTTTAACATCAATTTCTCTCAGCCACTCATCAGTCATTTGTGTAAGTGCTGTGCTTGTTGAATATCCTTCCCTATAAGCATGCTGAAAGTCTGTTGTCAATTTGTTTACTGTAAAATAGCATTATATCTGATCAAACACTATTTTTCCAAAACTTTACCAAGGGTTGGTAACAGGCAGATTGGTCGGCTATTTGAGCCAGTAAAGGGGGCTTCACTATTCTTAGGTGGCGGAATGACTTTTGCTTCCCTCCAGGCCTGAGGGCACACACTTTCTAGTAGGCTTAAATTGAAGATATGGCAAATAGAAGTGGCAATATCGTCCGCTATTATCCTCAGTAATTTTCCATCCAAGTTGTCAGACCCCGGTGGGCTTGTCATTGTTGATAGACAACAATACTTTTTTCACCTCTTCCACACTCACTTTACAGAATTCAAAATTACAATTCTTGTCTTTCATAATTTGGTCAGATATACTTGGATGTGTAGTGTCAGCGTTTGTTGCTAGCATGTCATGCCTACGTTTGCTAATCTTGCCAATGAAAAAATAATTAAAATATTTGGCAATATCAGTCGGTTTTGTAATGAATGAGCCATCTGATTCAATGAATGATGGAGCTGAGTTTGCTTTTTTTCCCAAAATGTCATTGAATGTGCTCCAAAGCATTTTACTATCATTCTTTATGTCATTTATCTTTGTTTCATAGTGTAGTTTCTTCTTCTTTTTATTCAGTTTAGTCACATGATTTCTCAATTTGCAGTACGTTTGCCAATCGGTTGTGCAGCCAGACTTATTTGCCATTCCTTTTGCCTCATCCCTCTCAACCATACAATTTTTCAATACCTCATCAATCCACGGGGATTGAACAGCTTTACAGTAATTTTCTTAATGGGTGCATGCTTATTAGTAACTGGGATAAGCAATTTCATAAATGTGTCAAGTGCAGCATTTGTTTGCTCTTAATTACACACCACGGACCAACAAATATTCTTTACATCAACAACATAGGAATCACTACAAAACGTATTGTATGACCTCTTATACACTATATTAGGCCCAACCTTTGGAACTTTGGTTTTCCTAGATATGGCTACTATATTGTGGTCACTACATCCGATGGATCTGGATACTGCTTTCAAACACATTTCTGCAGCATTAGTAAAGATGTGAGCAATACATGTTGATGATTTCATTCCTGTGCTGTTTGTAACTACCCTGGTAGGTTGACTGATAACCTGAAGCAGGTTGCAGGCACTGGTTACAGTTTGAAGCTTTTTCTTGAGTGGGCAACTTGATGAAAGCCAGTCAATATTTAAATCACCCAGAAAATATACCTCTCTGTTGATATCACATCCATTATCAAGCATTTCACACGTTATACAGATACTGTCCGTTAGCACTTGGTGGTTTATAGCAGCTTCCCACAAGAATGGGCTTTAGGTGAGGCAGATGAACCTGTAGCTATATTACTTCAACAGTATTTAACATGAGATCCTCTCTAATCTTTACAGGAATGTGGTTCTGAATATAAACAGCAACACCTCCACCACTGGCATTTCTGTCTTTTAAGTAAATGTTATAACCTTGTATTGCTACCACTGTATTATCAAAGGTATTGTCTAAGTGAGTTACAGAGATAGTCAGAATATGAATGTCATCTGTTACTAGCAAGTTATTAATTTCATGAACCTTGTTTCTTAAGCTACATATGCTAACGTGGGGTATTTTGAGCACTTTTCTGGAATGCTTGCTTGTTTTCATTGCTTTACTGGGAAGCTTAGCAGAAGTACTGCAGGGTGAGCTGCACACAGTGGACTTCCTACTAGGGCACACCGCCTCAGTGCTAACAGCATAAATCTGGTTCATAGACACATGATTGCTGCATACAATAGCTGTAGGATCAGCAGAGGCATTCAGGGCAGTTAGAGGGACATAAATTAGGTTTCTTACATTGTGTCTACCAATGCCCCTGGTATAATGTACATAAAGCTAAAGTATTATGATGACTCAGCGACACAATGGTAGGGATTAGCTGAGCTGGGCTTGGGTCATTGATAAGTCATTGTCTCATCGCAGCCTTATAATTCTGTGAAAGGATCCAGGAACCCAAATGATTTGGATGGATCCCATCCTCCTTATAAAACGTGTTTTGTTTCCAAAAGGTATCGAAATTGTCAACAAAAGTTACATCCATTGAGCTGCAATAATCACGTAGCCAGTTGTGAAGAGAAATAATCCTGCTAAAGCATTCAATGCCACCATTCAGAGAGGGCGTAGGGCCAGATATGATGGGTATTTGATTAGTGTCTACCAGAGAGTTAATCAGCTCTTTGAAATCCAGTTAAAAACTGTTCAGAGCTGCCCTTCATAATGTCATTAAAACCCACATGGACTACGATAGAATCAATGTTCTGGCGTAGTACATACGGGAGCAGCTTAGTAATGTCATTTACTCGAGCTCCGGGATAGGACATGGTTTTTTCACCAGGAACAGTCACGTCTTACCATGGAGCTGCCCAAAATCACGGCTGGCGAGAAGGACGAGGAATTCCGCCCATTCCCACGCTTCACAGGATGGTGCAGAAAAGGTACAACTTTCCACTCTGCGTTTTCCCCAGTTTCTTACATAGGCTGGCTACCTGCGTGATCAAGGAAGCCACCTCAAGCCTATAATCCTCCGCAAGCAAACAATTGCCGCATTGGAACTCTGAGTGATCCAGTTTGTCCCGAAACAAAGCGTAGTAGATACAGCTCCTACAGCGCTGGAACCGTTCATTTACCTCTCCAGACAAAGAGGGCTCCATTGGAAAACTCATCTGGGACTAACTTCGTCAGCTTGATGGCTAATGTTAGCAGCAGACTTTAACCTGTCAGTTAAGCAGGATTCCGGGACAAGAAATAGTGGTTCTAGCTGTTAAAAGCTAACCGCGTTGCGGAATCCATGCAAAAACAGGTTTGGTATTTATGTTTAACAAAGATTTGTTATGTTTTAGTTAAAATAACAAACAGTGTTTCCAGTCTGCTGAAATGAAGAAAGGTATTTCTATCTGTTTCTCTTCTATACACCTCAGTGTGCAAGCCATTGCCATCTTTCTTAAAACAAAAAATCCAAAAAGGAAGCATGTTCTTTATCGGATACTAACGTACATTTAATGGACGGCATCCTGGAATTCATGTATGTAAATAATTCCTGCAATTCAAGATCATCACCTGACCAAATAAAAAAAATGTCATCAATATATCTCAAAACACTTGATAACATTTGAATAGGGATTATCATATACAAAGTCCAACTCAAATTTCCCCATAAACACATTTGCATAATTGTGCGCAACTGGCGATCCCATAGCAGTTCCTTGAACCTGAAGATAATAACAGACTTCAAACTTTAAATAATTCTTAGTCAATATTTCACTAGTCAAGCTCAACAGTAGTCATTGGGGGGATCCAGTTCTGTTCTTTGATTCAAATAATGTTTTATTGCATCTAAACCCTCTTGATGAGGAATATTCGTATAAGGTCTAGAGTGAGGCCTAAGAGGGTTTTATAAATAAGCCTCAACCAGTGGGTCTTCCGTCGGGTATACAGAGATGGCCAGTTTACAGAGGAGTAAAGAGTGCAGTGATGTGTCCTATAAGGAACATTGGTGGAAAATCTGATGACCGAATGGTAAAGAACATCTAGCCACTCGAGAGCACCCTTACCTGCCGATCTATAAATTACGTCTCCGTAATCTAGCATGGGTAGGATGGTCATCTGAATCAGGGTTAGTTTGGCAGCTGGGGTGAAAGAGGAGCGATTACGATAGTGGAAACAAAGTCTAGATTTAACCTTAGCCTGCAGCTTGGATATGTACTAAGAGAAGGACAGTGTACCGTCTAGCCATACTCCCAAGTACTTGTATGAGGTGACTACCTCAAGCTCTAAACCCAGAGAGGTAGTAATCACACCGGTGGGGAGAGGGGCATTCTTCTTACCGAACCACATTACTTTTGTTTTGTTTTGGAGGTGTTAAGAACAAGGTAAAGGGCAGAGAAAGCTTGTTGGATACTAAGAAAGCTTTGTTGTAGAGCGTTTAACACAAAATCCAGGGAGGGTCCAGCTCAGTATAAGACTGTATCATCTGCATATAAATGGATGGGAGAGCTTCCTATGTTGTTGATGTAAATTGAGAAGAGCGTGGGAACTAGGATCGAGTCTTGGGGTACTCCCTTGGTGACAGGCAGTGGCTGAGACAGCAGATGTTCTGATTTTATACACTGCACTCTTTGAGAAATGGTAGTTAGCAAACCAGACCAAAGACCCCTCAGAGACACCAATACTCCTTAGCCAACCCACAAGAATGGAATGGTCTAGTATCAAAAGCTTTGGCCAAGTAAATAAAAATAGCAGCACAACATTGCTTAGAATCAAGGGCATTGGTGACATCATTTAGGACCTTTAAAGGTTGCAGTGACACATTTACATTTTAGTCATTTAGCAGACGCTCTTATCCAGAGCGACTTACAGTTAGTGAGTGCATACATTTTCATACATCCATAACCTGAGCGAAAACGAGATTGCATACCAAAGAGAATACTATAGACATCAAGAAAGCCAGTCAGTTGATTATTGACAAGTTTTTGAATCCCCCCCCTGAGGTTTTGCTATAAGAGACCCTCAATTTTACAGGTTTGTTTAGAAAAGGTCAGATTCGCCTAAGAAACAAGCATCACATTATATGTCTATCATTCCTGATGGCAGTTTGCCTTGTCACAACTGTGTCCACTGTGATGCCATGATCAGAGGGAACTCTCTTATCCGTCCCCATTGGGGTGAGAGGATAAAGGTTTGAGGTAGAATAACATGCAACACGAAATATGTTGTATATCTCCTTCAGTGTTCCTGTAACTTGTATTATGTGGGTAAGACCAAACGTGAACTTAAGACAAGGATATGTGAGCATAAAAGCTCCATTCGCAAACCAATGATGAAAAATCATCGGTTGCCAGGTATTTCAATAGCCATAATCATGGAACTAAGTGCCTTACGTTATATGGGCATTGAATTGGTGAAGGCGCCACGTAGGGGAGTAGATAGGGATAAATGACTTCTCCAAAGAGACATATTGGATAGACTGCTTGGTCACTCTTGCCCCAGCAGGCCTTAAAAATGTTCTTTCTTGTTTTTTGTAGTAGGTTATAAATAGGCCAAACATTTTGGTAATGACATCATCATGTATTTGTATTGTGTGTCTACCTTTATTTGATTTTCATGTTTTCCCCACAGCTCCCTCTGCCGGGATCTCTTGATTGGGCCAATACTGACTGTGAATGTATAATTATGCCCACCTTTGTGGTCTTTTTGTTGTGACATTGATTGCCATTGCCTTGCACGCTGACAAAGGGCTCATACCCGAAACGTTCGTGTGGCAACACAAATATGTCAATGTAAGTACATACAGTACACACAACAAGTAGGTCACATGGAGGAGAGGCGTTGCACCGTGAGGTGTTGCTTTATTTGTTTTTTGAAACCAGGTTTGCTGTTCACTTGCGCTATATAAGATGGAAGGGAGTTCCAAGCAGTCATGGCTCTGTATAATACTGTAAGTTTCCTTGAATTTGTTCTGGACCTGGGGACTGTGAAAAGGTATTTATTTGTAGCACTTGACCATATGGCTGGACAATAATCATGATAAGATAAAAAAAAATAGAGCCTGCAGGACTTGCTTTGTGGAGTGTGGTGTCAAAAAAGCAGAGCATCTTTTTATTACGGACAGACCTCTTCCCATCTCTACAACCATGACAATTTACAATCTAAGGTAATACCAAGTAACTTAGTCTCCTCAACTTGTTCAACAGCCACACCATTCATTACCAGATTCAGCTGAGGTCTAGAACTTAGGGAATGATTTGTAACAAATACAATGCTCTTAGTTTTAGAGATGTTCAGGACCAGTTTACTACTGGCCACCCATTCCAAAACAGACTGCAACTCTTTGTTAAGGGTTTCAGTGACTTCATTAGCTGTGGTTGCTGATGCGTATATGGTTGAATTATCAGCATACATGGACCCACATTCTTTGTTTAATGCCAGTGGCAGGTCATTGGTAAAAATAGAAAAGTGTAGAGGGCCTAGAGAGCTGCCCTGCGGTACACCACACTTTACATGTTTGACATTAAGGGAAGCTTCCATTTAAAAAAAACTCAGTTCTATTAGATAGATAGCTCTGAATCCACGATATGGCAGAGGTTGAAAAGACATAACACATACTTTTTCTCAACAACAGGTTATGGTCAATAATATCAAAGGCTGCACTGAATTCTAACAGTACAGCTCCCACAACCTTCTAATTATCAATTTCTTTAAACAAATCATCAGTCATTTGTGTCAGTACAGTATATGTTGAGTGCCCTTCCCTATAAGCATGCTGAAAGTCTGTTGTAAATTTGTTTACCGAGAAATAGCATTGTATTTGGTCAAACACAATTTTTTCCAACAGTTTACTAAGAGCTGGCAGCAAGCTGAGGTCTGCTGTTAGAGCCAGTAAAGGCCACTTTACCACTCTTGGGTAGCGGAATGACTTCCCTCCAGGCCTGAGGACAAAGACTTTCCTCTAGGCTCAGATTAAAGATATGACAGATAGGAGTGGCTATATAGTCATCTACCATCCTCAGTAGCTTTCCATCTACTGTAAGTTGTCAATGCCAGGAGGTTTGTCATTACTGATCGATAAAACAAATTTTTCCACCTCTCCCACACTAACTTTACAAAATTCTAACTTACAATGATTTTATTTAATTTCGTTTTTTTATGCATGAGTACAATGGCTCACTGTTCATTGTTGGCATTTCCTGCTTAAGTTTGCCCACTTTGCCAATGAAGTAATCATTAAAATAATTGGCAACATCAAATGGTGATGACTAAACCGAAAGATGGAGTTGAATGTCTTTCTGCCAATAATTTCATTTAAAGTACTCCAAAGTGTTTTTCCATTATTCTTTATATCAATGATCTTGGCTTCATAATACAGTTTCTTCTTTTTTGTTGTTGAATTTAGTCACATAATTTCTCAATTTGCAGTAAGTCACCCCATCTCTTTCAACCATACAGTTTTTCAATTCCTCATCAATCCATGGATCCTTAACAGTTCTAACAGTCAGTTTCTTAACAGGTGCATGTTTATCAATAATTGGAAGAAGCAATTTCATAAATTCATCAAGTCATTCCACTGGGCACACACTGTTTGAATCAACGTTGTTTTCATGTAATTTCAATGAAATTACGTTGAACCAACGTGGAATAGATGTTGAATTGACGTCCCACATTCCATTTGCTTAGCTGAAAGTTTTTTCCTTTAGCCTTCGCCTTATCGTCTCACAACCCTGTCATCCTGGCTCTCGTAACCCGACACACCGGCAACGATAGAAGCCGGAGTTGGAGACAGACCTTTGTTTTTTGTGCTAATTTTTCTACGTCACTCCAACGGACATAGTTCTAACCTTTTACGTGACACCCGAGACCCAGAGCCTCTAAGGTTTCGGGGGAATGTGAGCCGACCGTGGCCCAGCTCGACATGTCCCCAGCGTGGGAGAAGTGAAAACCTGAGCCCCCTGCTCCCTGGCTAGGCTATCAGAGCTCCACACAGATGCACCAGGGGCCTAGGCCCGGTCCGCCTGCCAGGGCCAGATCTGGTTTCCCACCTGGACAGAACATAATACCTCCGTCCGCTTCGTCCACCACTCCTCTCCTTTACCTGTCCAGCTGACACATGCTGTTTGTCTCATCTCTACTACAGCCACGTAAACATCTACACAGCTGTATTGGAATGGTTATATCACCGAGCAAGTGCTGCCCTTTGTGAGGGCTTGCTGAGTGCAACCTTGCTTAGAGGGTATTTGCTGATTGTTTGAAATATGTATTGACTTTTATCACTGCAGGTTTTTTAATATGATATGATGACCTTGCAAGCCAAACAGCAACCCAAATGTACCATGTTTTCAATAAAATATGATTTCATAATTTCAAGCATGACGTTTTGACACATTTAATTTTAGATTATGTACTGTACTAGGGCTGGGCGGTATACCGTATTTTACTATACACCGGTATGGATGCACTGGCCGGTTTGGGTTTTTACTTTACCTTCTATAACGGTATTTCAATGTATGGTTTGTTACATGTGATACACTACTCGGCGTGTGTAATGTCCGTTTTTTATAGTTGACTCCGTTTGCTATATGAGACGTCTTCTCCTTCCTCCTGCTTCAGGCCGCTTCCCACACCAAGCCCCGCCCCCCTGTTACTCAAGGAGAGAGCAGTTGCTCGACCACGGAGTCACGAACACTTTCTTGCTGTTCCCACTGCTGCACTCTGCAAGGTCGGCTAGATGCAGTACGATGTTGGTGACATGCTGCTTTCCACAAGCGTTCTATAATTACATTAAACTTATAGTTTGTGTGTGTGTGTGTGAATCTCACTGTCTGCAAACTACTGTCTCCTAGTTTGTCTTTTCTTAGCAAGTTGTGGCTAAAATAAATCTTGTTAGCCGCTAATGCTAATCGCTAGTCAGACAGATAGGAAGAGGTGAAGCGAGAGGTTGGACCCAAGCTTGTCGCCTGCCTTCCCGCCTTTGGGACAACGACTCCTATTGTTAGGGCGGAGAAATTAGCATCTCCTCATTATATACAGATCTCTGGCAGTGGAGGCTCCTCAGAGGAGGATGGGGAGGACCATCCTCCTCAGTGAATTTCATAAAAATAGTGAAACATTAAAGAAGTTATAATTTAAGTAAAACTATACTAAATATAGTCACCAAATAATTGATTAAAACACATTGTTTTGCAATGAAGGTCTACAGTAGCCTCAACAGCACTCTCTTGGGTAGAACCATGGTGTAGTCGGAGGACAGCTAATTATTTTCTATCTTTCTCTGGGTACATTGACTTCAATGCAAAACTTAGGAGGCTCATGGTTCTCACCCCCTTCCATAGACTTACACAGTAATTATGACGACTTCTGGAAGACGTCCTCCAACCTCTCAGAGCTCTTGCAGCATGAACTGACATGTTGTCCATCCAATCAAAGGATCAGATAATGAATATAGTGCTGAGAGCATAAAGTACAGCTAGCTAGCACTGCAGTACATAACGTGTGGTGAGTAGTTGACTCAAAGAGAGAGCAAGACAATAGTTGAACAGTTTTGAACAAATTAATGTCTTCAAAAATTAAGGAGAAGCAGCAGAGAGACAGCTAGCTATCAATGTCAATATCAATTTTTTTCTTCTTCTTAGTTTACCTTTTACTTACTTAGCTAATGCAGCTAATTTAGCCTACTCAACAAACTGACTCAAACAGAGAGGGGTGCTAGCTATTTATGTTAGCTAGCTAGCTATCCACACTGCAACTATTCACAGTCAAGGTAAGCTTTCGGTTGTATTAATTTATTGTGAGATTTGGTGGGCGGCCCTCTATTGGCAGATTTGTTGCTGTGCCATATTCATTCAATTTTTTATGGGGATCCATAATAAATACAAATAAAAATACCCCCGCACATTGACTCGGTACCCCTGTATATACAGTTGAAGTCGGAAGTTCACATACACCTTAGCCAAATACATTTAAACTCAGTTTTTCACATTTCCTGACAGTTAATCCTAGTAAAAATTCCGTCTTAGGTCAGTTAGGATCACCACTTTATTTTAAGAATGTGAAATGTCAGAATAATAGTACGGAGAATGATTTATTTCAGCTTTTATTTCTTTCATCACATTCCCAGTGGGTCAGAAGTTTACATAAACTCAATTAGTATTTGGTAGCATTGCCTTTAAAATGTTTAACTTGGGTCAAACGTTTCGGATAGCCTTCCACATCCCACAATAATTGGGTGAATTTTGGCCCATTCCTCCTGACAGAGCTGGTGTAACTGAGTCACGTTTGTAGGCCTCCTTGCTCGCACACACTTTTTCAGTTCTGCCCACACATTTTCTATAGGATTGAGGTCAGGGCTTTGTGATGGCCACTCTAATACCTTGACTTTGTTGTCCTTAAGCCATTTTGCCACAACTTTGGAAGTATGCTTGGGGTCATTGTCCATTTGGAAGACCCATTTGCGACCAAGCTTCAACTTCCTGACTGATGTCTTGAGATGTTGCTTCAATATATCCACATAATTTTCCTTCCTCATGATGCCATCTATTTTGTGAAGTGCACCAGTCCCTCCTGCAGCAAAGCAACCCCACATCATGATGCTGCCACCCCCGTTCTTCATGGTTGGGATGGTGTTCTTCGGCTTGCAAGGGTCTGCCTTTTTCCTCCAAACATAACGATGGTCATTATGGCCAAACTGTTTTATTGTTTCATCAGACCAGAGGACATTTCTCTCTTTGTCCCCATGTGCAGTTGCAAACCGTAGTCTGGCTTTTTTATGGCGGTTTTGGATCAGTGGCTTCTTACTTGCTGAGCGGCCTTTCAGGTTATGTCGATATAGGACTCGTTTTACTGTGGATATAGATACTTTTGAACCTGTTTCCTCCAGCATCTTCACAAGGTCCTTTGCTGTTGTTCTGGGATTGATTTGCACTTTTCGCACCAAAGTACGTTCATCTCTAGGAGACAGAACGTGTCTCCTTCCTGAGCGGTATGACGGCTGCGTGGTCGCATGGTGTTTATACTTGCGTACTATTGTTTGTACAGATGAACGTGGTACCTTCAGGCGTTTGGAAATTGCTCCCAAGGATGAACCAGACTTGTGAATTTTCCAAGCTGTTTAAAGGCACATTCAACTTAGTGTATGTAAACTTCTGACCCACTGGAATTGTGATACAGTGAATTATAAGTGAAATAATCTGTCTGTAAACAATTGTTGAAAAAATTACTTGTGTAATGCACAAAGTAGATGTCCTAACCGACTTGCCAAAACTATAGTTTGTTAACAAGAAATTTGTGGAGTGGTTGAAAAACGAGTTTTAATGACTCCAACCTAAGTGTATGTAAACTTCTGACTTCAACTGTAGCCTCGTTATTGTTATGTAATTTTATTGTGTTACATTTTAGTTTATTTTTTACTTTAGTTTATTTAGTAAATGTTTTCTTAACTCTATTTCTTGAACTGCATTGTTGGTTAAGGGCTTGTAAGTAAGCATTTCACGGTAAGGTCTACACCTGTTGTATTCGGCGCATGTGATAAATACAATTTTATTTGATTGATTTTATTTGATTAATCTTAAATGGCACCGACCACCACTGCTGCCCACTATATTCCAACTATAGAATTTAAATAATAATTCTATTTCCATGATTCCAACAGTTCACCAATTAACTAGGCCTAGATTCTTTGGCCCATATCATGCAGCCCTGGATGGCAACAGTGTGGAAATTATAACAACAGTGCAGGAAATGCAGACATTTTAGAAAATGCAGAAAATTATTTTTGTTTATAGTTGGATTGAACAGTATAAAACAACCAGAATGGAGAAAGCCCCATTGAAATCACTTATAATGTATGTGTTGCCACCCTAGGGTATGACCTACTCATAAAGCATATTTATAACTTTTATTATTCAAAAAACATAAAATACCATCCAAAATGTGAAAAATATCAAATGATATTTTGGCCATATCACCCTCTACTGTACCATGAGTACACGCTTGATAAATAGGCAAGAGACCAAAACAAAGATCTCAGCAAAAACATCGACCATACAGAAGTTGAAGTGAGCCGGCCAGGCATCAAAACAGGTGTGGCTCCTCAAAGCTCTACGCTGAGTTTCGAGGGCGACAGTCAGAGGTACAAGTGACACAGACGGCTGCCATTGTTATGATGGTAGGCTTGGGAACAGACCGGCAGGCCACAACTGCTGATGGAAAGAAAGTAGGGTTCTACAGGCCTGGGATTTAGTTTGGATGGATGGAGGTTTGCTGACAGAACACTGACAGAGACGGAATTGACAACAGGTACCTTTTTCCATCCTGCTGAGTCACTACTGTGTGTGTGTGTGTGTGTGTGTGTGTGTGTGTGTGAGTGAGTGAGTGAGTGAGTGAGTGAGTGAGTGAGTGAGAGAGAGAGAGAGACTCTCTCTCTGTGTGTGTGTGTGTGTGTGTAGCTCACTGAATACATTGTTTCTCTCCTATCTGTAGTTTCCCAATAATGGGTTTCAATGTTTTAGTTAGAGGTCATATGTTAAACAGCCTACACGTTTTGTTGCCCTCTATTGCTTAAACGCGTCCAGCTTACAGTCCTTCAGTGAACTTAACACACTTAACGTATTTATCGACTTACTACCACCTGGTAATTACACTAAGGGTAAGTTATATGTTAGTAGTAAGGCTTATTGAAAAGATTGTATTGGTGTGTGTGTGATATTCATTTGCATGTGTGTATTTTTTCTCTGTGGTGTGTGTGTGTGTACTGTGTATGTTCATGCGCACGTGTGTTTGCATGTATGTGTGTGTATACTGTATGATGTCTGACGTGTACCATGTGAGAGAGCCTGTTCATGTAGCTCATTCCTTACACATTTGAATCTGCTGATGCTGCTCTATATTCTCCAGGTAATAACAAACCACCACACAGATTAACGCATCAGATATCTCAGGTCCTATAGTAACTGTTAAGGCCAGCCATCCACTTAAACTAACCCTGCTAGCATCAGCTATCTCAGGTCCTATAGCAACTGTTAAGGCCAGCCATCCACTTAAACTAACCCTGCTAGCATCAGCTATCTCAGGTCCTATAGCAACTGCTAAGGCCTAGGCCAGCCATCCACTTAAACTAACCCTGTTAGCATCAGCTAGCATTGCCAGCATAACTACACCAGGCACAGGATTCAATTAACTAGCATGGTCCCAGATCTGTTTGACACGGCATGACAATAACCATAGGAGTTAGGCAATACAGCACCAACAGATCTGGGACCAGGCTATCAATTAACTTTACTAACCTAGAACCAGTGGTGTAAAATATTTAAGTAGAAATACTTTAAAGTACCACTTAAGTCATTTTTTGGGTATCTGTACTTTACTATTTATATTTTTGACTACTTTTACTTTTACTTACTAAAGAAAAGAATGTACTTTTTATTTTACTCCATCCATTTTCCCTGACACCCAAAAGTACTCTGAATGCTTAGCAGGACTGGAAAATGGTCAAATTCATGCACTTCTCAAGAGAACATCCCTGGTCATCCCTACTGCCTCTGATCTGGTGGACTCACTAAACAAATATGCTTCTTTTGTAAATTATGTCTGAGTGTTGGAGTGTGCCCCTGGCTAAATGTAAAACAATAAAATACATTGTGGCGTCTGGTTTGGTTAATATAAGGAATATGAAATAATTTATACTTTTACTTTATTTTAGCAATTACATGTACTTTGATACTTAAGTATATTTAAAGCAAATACTTTTAGACTTTAACTCAAGTTGTATTTTACTGGGTGACTTTCACTTTTACTTGAGTCATTTTCTATTAAGGTATCTTTACTTTTACTCGAGTATGACAACAGGGTACTTTTTCCACCACTGCCTAGAACCACAGGTTCAGTTTATAGAGTACTACTGACGAAAGCACCAACCAGTGCTTCTGACAGACTAATCCAAGACCAGAGGCTATCTGAAAAAACATAGTATGTTAGTTGGTGGCGGTAGCCTAGTGGTTAACAGCGTTGGGCCAGTAACCGAAAAGGTCGCTGGTTCGAATCCCTGATCCGGCAAGGTGTAAAAATCTGCCGTTCTGCCTTTGAGCAATGCAGTTAACCCCAACTGCTCCCTGGGCGCCGATGATGTGGACGTTGATTAAGGCAGCCCCCCGCATTCAGAGGGGTTGGGTTAAATGCGGAAGACACATTTCGGTTGAATGCATTCAGTTGTGCAACTGACTAGGTATCCCCCTTTCCATTTCCCTAGTCTGATCATCTCCAAACAGGCAGCAAGGTTTGGGCTACTAAGGTTCCTCCATTAACGCCGATACAGGGTGTTAGCCGATACAGGGTGTTAGCCGATACAGGGAGTTAGCCGATACAGGGAGTTAGCCGATACAGGGTGTTAGCCGATACAGGGTGTTAGCCGATACAGGGTGTTAGCCGAGACAGGGTGTTAGTCGAGACAGGGTGTTAGCCGATACAGGCAGTTAGTAGAGGAATGCACACTAACACCCTGCACCAGAGCTAGATATAGGCCAAGTATGATATTGTAGGTGGCAATTCCTCAATATGGCAGAATCAGAACAGCACCAGTTCCAGGTTGGCCATGGACCACCACAAGATGGACAGCATATCATTCACAACTAGACACTGTATCACTATAACCAACAACAATATCATCGCACACTGTCCCTCAATTCCTACACCTCAGGCAAGATGTGGTAGTAGGGTTTTGGGAGTCTGTGGTGAAGAGTTAGGATATGCAGAGCTCAGGTGCTGCAGGGGAGAACGTGAAAAAATAAAAAGGTGCTTTGTTTTTGGATTTAGAGATGAGCTGTGGTTTGTCAGGGTGGTGTGAGCCTGTCTGTTCTGTTTACCTTACCTTTCCTCTTAGGTCCAATACATTTGGGTGCTTGTCTATATGCCCTCTCTCTGTGTGTGTGTGTGTGTGTGTGTGTGTGTGTGTGTGTGTGTGTGTGTGTGTGTGTGTGTGTGTGTGTGTGTGTGTGTGTGTGTGTGTGTGTGTGTGTGTGTGTGTGTGTGTGTGTGTGTGTGTGAGTGAGAGAGTGTGAGTGCGTGTGTGCTTGCGTGGCAGGGGTTGGAACCGGTTCAGGGAACAGAACAGAAAACCGAAAAAGAACAAACATTTTCGAGAAACAGAATCAGAACTAAAGTTATCTATACTGTTCCGGAACATAACGATTATTTTACGTTCCGGGCATTTTTTTTACAGTCCCACAAAAAAAACACAACAAAGTGCATATGCAAAACCCTCACTCTGTCACTCAGAAACTTATTCCAGATTCATACTACAGCTATGACAATGTTTGTATTGGTAGTAGTATGAGTTGGGATTATGCCGGTTCATTGCTTAGCTAACTAAACAAAAGACTCCACTTCGCCAGATGATTACAGTGCATTCGAAAGTATTCAGACCCCTTCTCTTTTTCCACATTGTTACATTAGAGCCATATTCTAAAATGGATTAAATAAATAAAAATCTTCATCAATCTACACACAATACCCCATAATGACAAAGCAAAAACAGAATTTCTGCAAATGTATAAACAATTTAAAACAGAAATACCTTATTTACATAAGTATTCAGACCCTTTGCTATGAGACTCGAAATTCAGCTCAGGTGCATCCTGTTTCCATTGATCATCCTTGAGATGTTTCTACAACTTCATTTGAGTCCACCTGTGGTAAATTCAATTGAATGGAAGAAGTTTGGAACCACCAAGACTCTTCCTAGAGCTGGCCGCCCGGCCAAACTGAGCAAGAGAAGGGCCTTGGTCAGGGAGGTGACCAAGAACCCGATGGTCACCCTGACAGAGCTCCAGAGTTCCTCTGTGGAGATGGGAGAACATTCCAGATGGCAACCATCTCTGCAGCACTCCACAAATCAGGCCTTTATGGTAGAGTGGCCAGACGGAAGCCACTCCTCAGTAAAAGGCACATGACAGCCCGCTTGGAGTTTGCCAAAAGGCACCTAAAGACTCTCAGACCATGAGAAACAAGATTGGTCTGATGAAACCAAGATTGAACTCTTTGGC